>NC_053428.1:33789815-34128105 GCF_007990345.1 Gossypium hirsutum
GAACCGATTATCATTTTTGTAAGCCGACTCCACACCGAAAAGACCGCTAAGCCTAAGTAGTCTATCGTGAATCGAGAGAAAAGAATAGAGTGGAAAAAGGCACGAGCGTGTGAGACTATTCAAGCGGAGGTAAAAGCCAATCGAGTGTAAAACACGAGCGAGAGTGTCACTTTTTCCTTCTTCTTTCCGAGTGAAATCGTGAGGTTTGTGGTGAGGTTCTTAAATTTTTGTTTTGATCTAACATATTTTCCTTTCAATAATCAAGATGTCTTGTGAAGAATTTACCGAGTTGGAGTTCCAATACTTGGTTCAAGAAATGCGAAGAATGGCGAATTCTGAGTTTGGCCAACTGCAAGTGAGGCTAGATCGATTGGAAAAATGAGACCAAAGTGGTCGAGTTTCTTCAAGTCGAAAGACGGAACCAAAAACACCACGGAGATATACTGCCGAATACTACTTGAACAAAAATTCCTATCGTGATTCTTTCTCGCCATTGACTTCGAGGCAAAGAGATTTATACTATGACTCCTATTCGAGAAGAGCTTTTGAACGAGAGTATTTTCATCAAGGAGTTTGAGACGACAAGAAGGCGACTATGATTTTGATTCCTTCCAAGAAAATGTGCGAAGAGATAGATATACTTCTTCCTGAATTTCAAAGAAATCATTCAAGGAGTGTTCTACACGAAGTTTTGATTGTGAATCACATGCAAATAGTTCTTGGCCTTTAGAACATGATCTCTATTCCCATGATTCTTTTGTACAATCTTGTAACAAGAAAACAAAGAAAAAGCAAAAGAAGAAAAAGAAAACAAAATAAAAAGAAAAGAGAGGAAAAAGGCAAGTAAGAGAGAAAATGAGCGAATCTTGAGAGAACTTGAAAAGGCCTTTGAAAAACAAAAAGAACTTGAACGAGAAAATAAAATTGAAAAAGAAAGTGAAAGAAAAGAGAAAGAACTTGAACGAGAAAAGACAATTGAAAGAGAGAGAGAGCTTAAACATGAGATAGCAAAAGAAACGAGTGGAGAAGACAAGAGAGAACAAGAAAAAGCGTGGAGTGTTTTAACTAACCGTTCTATGAGTTCTCCTTGTATTGTTTCTTCTCAGGTTCCTGAAGATTCCATTGACAAGCTACAACTTCAATACCTTTCCGAAGAGAGACGATTTCGAATGATTGAGAAAGGTAATATCGAAAGTGAAATTCTCCCTCAAGAGCTTAAAGGCAAGCAAGGTAAGGAGTCTTTAACAATTTCGTCACGACAAACTGATTTGAACATTGTTGAAAAAGGTACCGATGACTTAATTTTTGAAAGATCACCATTCACTATGTCGATTAATTGCCATTATTTGATTATTGATGATTTTGTTTTAAATAGTGGTATGAAAAGTTTTTCTAGTAATGAGTATGGCGTTGGCAAGCTTGTTGATGAAGTAAGATTAAGTCGGTACAAACAAAATTTGATCTTATGTGATAAAGAATTGTCACGTAAAACACCTAATTTGTTTGTTTGTGATAGTAATGTGAATTCTTTATATCGTTGTGCATGTTTGTGTAAGTCTGATCAAATGAGAATTACGATGAATGATTGTTTGAAAATATGCATGCTCAAATTTTCTTTGTTTCACTTGTGTGAGTTGTTGATGAAAGAAAGGCCATTGCCGCTTATAACAATGAACGACCAAAATCGTGTGTTTAAGCCCAGAGCAAGTCATCTTAAGTTGTTGCCAAGCAAAGGTTAGCATCATAATTTCTGTTTAAATAAATGTGTGAGCAACTTTTGCTTACTTGATGATGTGTTTCTAAATCTGAAAACAAATTTGTTGTACCGTGATAATATACGAATGCAAAATCAAATCTTTGATTCTAAAAATTGCACTATAGTAGGATTTGAAGGATTCGAGCATGTCTTGCAGGAATTTAACTTACAATTGTTTCATATTCCCTCTGTGTTGTTGTCCATGAAATTTTTAAGTCAAAATGAAACGGTAAGAGAAAACTTTGCTTCCGACACCGGAGATTATTGTCTTATATCGCTTGGTATCAAGTTGTTCAAAGGACTTGAATCAAGTACTTTTGTTGTCCAAAACCATAATTTTGAGTGCTTAATGGTTACGTTCCGATGATTATGCTTGACCTTTTTATCCATTTTGAAACAATAAGGTCGTTTTCCATTTTTGACCCTGGTATTGGTTCATTTGTTCAAGATGTGAATAAACGTTTCTTTGTGTTTAACCTTCATCGAGTCACTAATTTGTTTTACTCTTTTGTAGGTAACAATGTGAGGTGGTACCCTCCTAAAGAGGGAGGGCATGGAAATAACCCATTTCTTTCTGAAACCATTCGTAACTCCACTGGTTTTGGAAATAACTTCATCCCAATCATGAACAAATTGGTTTGTGATTTTAAAAAAATTTTCTCGAGCAAGTGGCCCGGTTTGAGGACAAAGCGTCTTCAAGAGGGAGGGAATGATGCGAACCTGATCGCATCATGTTACGACCCAACTCCACAACATCGAGAATGGCCCAAGCTCGAGGGCCCCAAGTGCAAGATGAAGTTTAATTTCAGCTCAATGAGCTCAATTTTAGTTTTACCCAGCTCAATGGAGCTCAACTCAGCTTGTTTGAGCTCATTTGAACTCGTTTGAGTTCATTTTAATTTTTTTTAGTTCATTTGATTTTAGTTGCTGGAATAAATTAAATAAGTTAGTTAATTTAGTTAAAGTCAGCTCAAATAATTAGTTTACTTTATTGTGACAAAAATCTGGACATAATTAATTAAAGTTTTAATGTGTCTTTAGTTGAGGACATAATTTTTAATGTGTCTTAGCCGAATTAATGTGCAGGTATTAATGTGTTTGCTGCTATTTAATTTGTCTTTGTTTTAGCCGAATTAATGTGCAGGTATTAGTGTGTTCTAGCTCAAGCATGATGATAATATGTCTTAAGTTTGTTGTTGGTTTAATGCGCCGAATTAATGATGTCTTGTTTTAATTAAATGCTGCCGATTTTTGAGATGTCTTAAACTCCATTAATTTGTTGTTTTTAATTGTGCAGCTACATACATTGGACGGCATTTATATGGGGCTGTTGGTTTAGTTTTCCAAACACCTTTTTCGTGAACAGCAAAGGACACATGAAGAGTTGCTATTTTTTTTCTTTCTCCCAAGCTGACCATTGAAGTGTTTCAAGCTGCCAATAAATTCTTCCAGCCCATTCAGCTTATCAAAGCAGCTCATTAAAGGTCATTCACCTCTTTGGCCGAATTTAGCATGGCCAGCCAGCTCCATTCAACCTCTTAATTAACTTTGTTTAATTTTAGCTGATTGGAATCAGCAAAGTGCTACCCATTGGCGTTCCCAAAGCTGCTAAGAACCTTCAAGGAAGTTTTAGCCCTTCTAGCTGAATCACAAGCTGCCCATTTGGTTTCCTATGTGGCCAATCAGCTCCTATCCATTCCAATTAATTCCAGCTGCATGTAGACACCTTAGAAGCTGTCCAAAGACGTTCTCAAGGCTGGAGAAGTTTCTTGGACTTTTCCTGAATTTTTCTGGAAATTTCAGCTCATTTAAAGGCTGAATTAAGTGACTATTCAGCTAGTTTTGAGACCATTCAGTTGACCATGTTTTAGGCTATGAATATTGTTAAATTTCATTTGTAAAGGTTACACATTTTGATACTTTGTTTTTTTCTTATGAACTTCATTGTTCTAGTGAGAATTCAATTCTCTTTATTCACTTTTGGACTGATTTGACTTATCGGGATTTCATCTCGTGGCGTCGATCTCTCCTTGATTTTCCCGAACTTATCACCAACCTGGTGTGGCGTTCATCCCTTCAACTATACCTTTGGTTCTTACTTTTCTAAGTAACGGGTCAAGGTCCATCCATCTATCAACCTTCTTTTAATTTCTTGTTAGCCAAATTTACCCTATCTTTCCATTAACCATTTTAAACCCCTTGTTTAAGCCTATTTTCAACCCATTTTCACCATTCTTTTCAAACGAGCCAAAACTTACCCAATTTATGATCGGGCAACTATTACGACTCAAATCATTCCGAGGCGAGTTCGTATCATTGCATTTAAGCTATTTTTTGTGTCTCTAAAGTTGGGAACATAATAATGACAACATGGTGCATTATTGTATTCCAATTGCAACTATTGAATATAGTGTACTTACTTTTGATTCTTTTAAAAATATTTTCATTAAATACTTCATGAAATTTAACTAAAAAAAACTTAATTTAAAATATCAAAAAAAACTGGCACCTAAAATTTTAGGTACCATTTTCACCCGGCTAGTTGAACCAGCCTATGTAGCCATTCGAGATGAGTTTCAAAAATTAGTTAAGGTGGCCAACGTAGCATCTTTTGGTGGTTTCAACACATGTTATACAGTCTCGATTGTGGCTTCAACGATAACGTACATGTTCGCCAGCATGAACGTGACATTTCCACAAGACAACTTGTTAATCCACAGCACAATAGGTAGCATCACATGTTTGGCGATGGCAACGGCACCGAATAACGTGAATTCTGTGCTGAATGTGAGAGCCAATATGCAGCAATAGAACCATAGGATCCTTTTCGATGTGCCAAATTCCAGGTTGGGCGTTGCCCGTGAGCTCTGCACCTACATTCCAGCTTTGTTCCCTAATTTATTTATCCCTATGTTCGTGTATTTTATTGTGTGACCATCATATTTAAAGTATTTAATATTTTTGTAAACTTAATGTATTAATAATTTGCAACATTAAATTTTGAAATTGGTATATTTGTGTTGAATTTTTGTACAACATATATATTATCAAAATCTAAGTCCATTTTATAAGCAAGTGGTTGAAAAAAGTGAGAGCGAACTTCTTCCTAAGATATTTAAATCAAGTTTTAATCTTAGAATCTACATTATAGGGAGGGCATTACCAAAATACCACTCCCAACCTGAACAATATTAGACTCAAACAATAAAATAGATGATGACACTTTTGCATATAAAAAAAATGTAAATCAATTTTTTGCTTTTAAAAAGAAAAATTCAAAGCCATGGGCTCTGGCATATTTATCCAAGATAATAGCATCAAAAAATTTGCTCAATCGACTTGCTCATATTGCAGTTAAAAATTGTATTTTTCATTTTGTAAGACACAATGCTATCTGTCTTGAACAAAATCATTTAATTTTTTTTTTTAGTATTGAAAAAGTTGTCCGTGTTGTAAAATTATATATTGTAAGTTAAGCGAAATTATTTTGGAATGTTGCAAATGTAAAATAATATTTTGTAAAATATAATTTGTGAATTATGTAAATTGATAGTTATTTAAAATGTTGGCAATGTAAACTAATTTTCATTTGAATTATTTCTGTAATGTGAATTAATCGATTGATAATGGGCATTTTTAAAAGAAATAAAAAAAGAGAGGACCAAAAAATAAAAAAAAAAGTTTGGGAAAAAATGAGAAAGAAAAAAAATTAGGAGAGGGAGTTGGCTGAAAAAAAGAATGAGAAAAGGTTGATTTTTAAATATATATATACTGGGACATTTTTAAAAGAAATAAAAAAAGACCAAAAAATAAATATGAAAAAGCTTATTGACTGGTCACATCACGCCAGCTGCATCAATGACGTGACTAGTTAAAAGAGAGAGTGACTGCATTTTTTAATGTAAAAAAAAAAGAAGAAAGAAAAACTTACTTGTTGTTGAGGTCGGCTAGGATTTTTCATAAAAATAACCCTAAAATTTTGAATAAATACAAACATGACCCATTTTTTATTATATACGTAAATCCCTGCGCAACAGCTGATGCACTTTGTCATCTAGAAAGTTTCCAAGTTTTGAGAATATAGTTCTATATTAATGGACCTCACCCTTCAAATGTTGTCTTTCATGACTTTATTGACATCTTCGACGTGCACATGTCCAACCCCATTTTTGGCATGAAGGTTGTTAGCCTATAAAATGTAGCTAAGAACACGTACGCCTCAAGACGAAATTAACGACCTTAATGAGGTTGTCGTCATAGGACCATATCGATACCCATCATCAAAACATTGAGCCCATTACCACGACTCCATGCTACCCAATCATTGTTTAAGAGAAAGATTGAACCCCACCATATTAATCTCTAACTTTGCCATTTTACACCTGAATCGATGTGGTTCTAGTTTGTACCATGCATATGTATTTTAATAAAACATGTTACAGTCCTTTTAGTAAATGGACTCAAAATATTTACAAATACAATTTTAATTACAATATTTGTACCCATGTTCACGATTTGTTTGCGTCTGTCTTTGTTCTTATACCATTGTGAAAGTTGACAGTGATGTGACGAATGCAGTAGACAGACCTCCACGGAACCTCAGATCATCGAATTGCAGCAACAAGACCTTTGGATCTGTTAGAGACAATGCAAATATTGTCTTGCTTGACAACATGCCTCCGCAAGTTCCTAATGAAAAATTCCTACGACTCGAAATTCTCCAACGGAAGTTCCTAATGAAAAATTCCTACGACTCAAAATTCTCCAACTCCACGATGGCGAAAGTGATCGATAGTACATTTTGGTTACCATCTTCTGCAACCGCAATTAGTAGTGTCTGTTTGTATTTTCCATAAAGTCATGTTCTGTAGCACCCCAAACTCGATCCAGAAGTTATGGCCGGATCCGGCATGCCACATCAAGAACGTAAAAAAAAATTTCCATTCTAAGTCCAGAAAATCGTACTTGATGTTCAAAAGATTAATTCATTAAAGGTTAAAGTGAATGGAAGCTGTGCACCAAGTAGGAAACCGGAAAAGAGGTGGTCGGACTGCTTAAGTACCAAGCTCCCTTCGGATCCAATCTTAGACATGCATATCGCCATTGCCACACCTTAACGTAATGGATATTTCTAGGAAACCGATTTAATTAAGTCATTTTTAGGAAAAGTGATTAATTTTGGAAAATACTTTCATTGCGGAAGCTTTGCTTGTTGTCGTGTTATTCTGAAATCAATTGTTGTTTTTGAAAACGCGCCCTAAAGCTATCCAATTTCAACAGTTAAAATAAGTATTACCTATCTTAGTAATACATATTAAAACCATCAAAAATAATTAAGCGACCTTATTACATTTAAAAACCCAAAACTTCAAACGTAAATAAAAGGATGTCCAGTTCACCAGAAGAAAATCAAACTTTCAAAACGGGTGGCCACTCCGAATTCCCTCACAGCTCCAAGCCCACTATGGTTGGGGATTTCCTGCGTGGATGAAAATAAAAAGGGTGAGTTTGGGGAAACTCAGTGTGTAAGGAAAACCCATTCAAAGCCCAAGTCAGCTCAAGCCTATTGGGCCTAAGCCCATTCAGGCAACAGTGGTACTGGGCCAGAGCCCTTTTCAGATTACAATAAACTGGGCCTTAGCCCCTTATTCAGATAACAGTATGGCCCATAGGCCCATTTCAAAATACATGCAACATCAGTAAACATATGCAAACCCATTTGGGGAGACTACTCAACCCACCAACCACTACACTCCACCCGTACCAGCCATACACTCCATGTGGGGAATAGCTCAACCCACCCAGCCCAACACTCCACAGTTACAGCCTTGCTGCTCAGTTAACAGTAAATTGAGGCAAAGCCTCCAGTACGTGGACAAGCCACTTTCAGTGCTTCCTCCGTCAATATCCCAGTCCCATGCATCAGATAATAACAACATGGCATGCAGTAAATAACAACAGTCAAACATGCATTTAGGTCAATTTAACCCTAGGGGTATTTCGGTAATTTATCTCCTAAGGGTAAAATTGTAAATTTTCCATTTTTAAAGATATTTCAGTAATTTATCTATTTTAGGGTTTTTCATGCATATTCCTACCTGTCACGTACTAACAGAATCACTACCGAGGGTTCTTACCGAATTGGGCCCGTTGGCCCATCATTCCAATTTTGACCCATTAAGCCCAAAAATATCGATGGCACAGAAATCATGCACTTTGCAATCCAAATTTTGCAGTTTACCAAAAACATTAATCGATTTACCTCACGAGCATTCGCACACTCACAAATCTACAAAATACCGGTTTTTGACATTTTGGCTTTTTGACTTTTGCCGATCCAGACTAAGAAAGAGGGTGTTAGTTACACACCTGTTTGCGACGATAAGCTGACGAAATCCACACACGAACCGCCTACAATTGGATTACTAACACGTTAATCTAACTATTCAAATACAAACTACGTATTAACCCCTTACAATATTCGGCCAACCACACCTACAGATCATAGTAAGCTTATAAGAAAATAATAAGTAACTCATTAACAATTTTTTGTCAATGTTTACCACATAATCATAATTTCACTGCAAGTTGTCTTCCTGAGCAACAGTCACTAAATCATTTATAACTGGAGCTACGAAACTCCAAATCAAGTTCCGTTAATTTTCCATGAAAATAGACTCATATATCTTCTATCCATAAAATTTTCAAAATTTTTGGTTTGTCCAATCAATACCAGATTTTTCTCAAAGTTTCACATGTTTCACTGTTTGACTAATCTGACCACTCTTCATTACGAATCAAATTTCTCATTGTACAGAATTCAAAATATGTTTTCCTTTATTTCATTTGAAACTAGACTCAACAAGCTTTAATTACATAATTTATTCAGCTTCTAATTCATCTACCACAATTTATGGTGATTTTCCAAAGTCACGTTACTGCTGCTGTCCCAAGCAGATTTATTACCAAATCACTCTTTCACACACACCTTGCATGCATGTTATTTAAACATGTATATCACCAATCAATCATCACATATCTATGATTTTACTTAAGTATAATATCCTTTTCATCATTTTAAAGCACAACATGTTAGCTGGTTTTTCCCTTTAACATCTAAGGCACATGCATGCTCATTTGTTTGGCTCAACTTCACCTATCTTCCATTTTTCATCAAAAGAACATGAAACAACAACCATTTCCTTCATTTTAATTCATGACTAAATGCTCACAACACAACTAAAAATCAAAATATACTTCAAGAGTTAAGGTAGAATCAAGAAGAACTCATGAACCTCAAAATAAAAGCAAGGTACCAAGAACTTACCTTCAATTTTCCTCCTCCTAATGACCGAATACTCAAGAGCTTTCTCCTCTCCTTTCTCTTCTCTAACTTTCAGCTATGATGAACAAAGATGGACAAAACTTTGTTCTTTTCACCCCTTTTTCTTTTAATAAAACTTCATATTTCATCCATTTAATTCTTTAATACAAAAGACATGAAATTCTTATCATGAAACATTTACCTAACCCATTATCATGAAACATTTACCTAACCCATTATCAATTTGTATCAATTTGTACCATAAATTATGGATATCAAGTGCACATTTTGTCTACAACAACACGATGGCTGGCCACTTCATGTAAAATGGGAGGTTTGTCATGCAAATCCTCCTATTTTGCACTCTTATTTATTTGGCTACTTCAATTTAGCCTATAGCATTTTCAAACATTTTCACATAGGTCCTATTTCATAATTTCACTCCCTTTTTCTTATGGAACAAAAATTAACTAAAATTACTGGGTTCTATCTTAAGCTTGGGCCTTCTAGAGGCCCACTAACATAATTAAACCTATGCCAACATTCACAGGATTCCCGAAAATTGGGGCGTTACAACTCTACCCTCCTTAAAGAAATTTCGTCCTCGAAATTTACTTAATCCAAACAGATGAGGGTATTGCTGTTGCATCGTCTCTTCTGGCTCCCAAACTCAGAAGTTTCCCCTTCTTTAACTTGTTGAAAACGAGTGACCAAAGACTCATCGTTCAACTGTTTTTCCTTAATCTGATCCACCCAGGTTGGCCTCACTTGCAACTCAGCCAACAGACTTCCATCATCATACAAACTCAGACGAGCAAACATTGCTCTCAGATCAGGTACAGCTCTACGACTTAGAGCTTCGGCTACAACATTAGCCTTGCTTGAGTGATACTCGATCGAACAGTCATAATCCTTAAGCAACTCAATCCATCTCCTTTGCCTAAGGTTCAACTCCTTCTGAGTCAACAAATACTTAAGACTCTTATAGTCAGTGTATATAATACACCTTTCTCCGTACAAGTAATGTCTCCAAATCTTAAGTGCAAATATCACTGCTGCCAACTCTAAATCATGAGTCAAATAGTTTCCCTCATGAGGATTAAGCTATCGTGATGCATATGCAACCACCTTACCCTCTTGCATTAACACGCAGCCCAAACCCACGTGTGATGCGTCACTGTACACAGTAAAATCATTCCCAGACTCCGGCTGAATTAACACAAGTGCTTCAGTCAGAACTTTCTTCAACTTCTCAAAAGCTTCCTGCTGTTTCTTAGTCCATAAAAACGGTACTCCTTTCCTTATGTGTTTTTTTCAGAGGTGCTGCCATCACAGAAAAACCTTCCACAAACCTTCTGTAGTATCCTGCTAGTCCTAGAAAACTCCATATTTCTGACACTGACCTAGGCGGCTTCCACTCCAAAATCGCTTCAATTTTCCGAGGGTCCACCTTAATCCTCTCAGCAGAGACCATATGTCCTAATAAGGTTACCTCCCTCAACCAAAATTCACACTTGCTGAACTTCGCAAAGAGTTCCTTCTCCTTTAATACTTACAGCACTATACGGAGATGCTCATCATGTTTCGTTTCAGTTTCAGAATATATCAGGATATCGTCAATAAAGACGACTACGAACTGATCCAAAAATGGTTGGAACACATGATTCTCGGTTCGGAGGCAATCCTGGAAGCTCCTCTGGAAAAACATCTTGGAACTCCTTTACGGTCCTAACCTTATCCACTGTCAATCCCTCCTCTTCTGACTGACTTACAAATGCCAAATAGACCTCACAACCTTTCTGAATCCACTTTTCGGCTCTTAATGCCGACACCACATTGGAAAAATAATCCCTTCGCTCACCTATCACCATAACCTCCTCATCCTTTGTGGTCCTTAACACCATTCGTTTAGCAGCACAATCCAGAGTCGCTTTATGCTTAACAAGCCAGTCCATTCCCAAAATAAGATCAAACTCTCCGAACGGTAACTCCATCAGATCTCCAAGGAAAATCCTACCTTGAGTTTCTAAGGGTACATCCCTATATAGTTTGTCTACCCTAACCGAGTGACCCAAAAGACTTAGTACAGATACCCCACTCACAATCTCCTCGGAGTAGTCCAAGTTGTCCATAATCCGTTCTGTGGCCTCCAACCAATATTCCGCCACATTCGGGGCTATACCAGACACGCCCCTAACGATCTCCGCTCCGTTAGCTCGGAGTCATTCAGAAATCGATCCTCGAATTCTGTTGCCCGAACTTGTCCCGGCAACCCTTTCCAGAACACGAAGCATTGCCTGCGATAAAGTATCATCCCCGGCACCGCGGTCATGAGACTCTACCTCTATTGTCGGTGGTACCGGTGCATCCACCGCCGGCATATGTCTCGAAGACGAAGATCTCACTCGAGCACTTCCTTGGCTCCGTCCACGGCCTCTTGTACTCATATCGTATTAGCTTGATTACAAATTTTTATGCATCAATTAATATTCCAGTGTTTATTACAGATGTTTTATGAATCAGACAGTAGTTCAAAGTTTATTTTCGCAGAATTGAAGTTTAGCTACAGTTTCAGTCTCTTATCAGATTTTCCTATGGTTTCAGTATCATCCTATCTAAAGTATCCTAGCAGGATTTCAGTACAGATAGATAAGTCAGAAAAATATTCAGAAGAGTTCAGAGTAATACTTACAGACTTGAGCCGGAGATTCGGAATGCCACCTTCTAAAGATCTAAATTTTGAAAATCGATTTTTTCGCATTCTTTATAAAATTTTCGCTTTCGAAAATCTTTATTTTTGTAAACCCATTCCACAGCCGAGTTGTTACAACCTAGGCTCTGATACCACTAAATGTAGCACCCCAAACCCGGCTCAGAAGTTATGGCCGGATCCGGTATGCGACATCAAAAACGTAAAAAAAATTTCCATTCTAAGTCCAGAAAATCGTACTTGATGTTCAAAAGATTAATTCATTAAAGGTTAAAATGAATGGAAGCTGTGCACCAGGTAGGAAACCGGAAAAGAGGTGGTGAGTCCATCGGACTGCTTAAGTACCAAGCTCCCTTCGGATCCAATCCTAGACATGCATACCGCCATTGCCACACCTTAGCGTCATGGATATTTCTAGGAAACCGATTTGATTAAGTCATTTTTAGGAAAAGTGATTAATTTTGGAAAATACTCTCATTGCGGAAGCTTTGCTTGTTGTCATGTTATTTTGAAATCAATTGTTGTTTTTGAAAACGCGCCCTAAAGCTATCCAATTTCAATAGTTAAAAATAAATATTACCTATCTTAGTAATACATATTAAACCCATCAAAAATAATTAAGCGGCCTTATTACATTTAAAAACCCAAAACTTCAAACGTAAATAAAAGGATGTCCAATTCACCAGAAGAAAATCAAACTTTCAGAACGGGTGGCCACTCCGAATTCCCTCATAGCTCCAAGCCCACTATGGTTGGGGATTTCCTACATGGATGAAAATAAAAGGGGTGAGTTTGGGGAAACTCAGTCTGTAAGGAAAACCCATTCAAAGCCTAAGTCAGCTCAAGCCTATTTGGCCTAAGCCCATTCAGGCAACAGTGGTACTGGGCCAGAGCCCTTTTCAGATTACAATAAACTGGGCCTTAGCCCCTTATTCAGATAACAGTATGGCCCATAGGCCCATTTCAAAATACATGCAACATCAGTAAACATATGCAAGCCCATTTGGGGAGACTACTCAACCCACCAACCACTACACTCCACCCGTACCAGCCATACACTCCATGTGGGGAATAACTCAACCCACCCAGCCGAACACTCTACAGTTGCAGCCTTGCTGCTCAGTTAACAATAAATTGAGGCAAAGCCTCCAGTACGTGGACAAGCCACTTTCAGTACTTCCTCCGTCAATATCCCAGTCCCATGCATCAGATAATAACAACATGGCATACAGTAAATAACAACAGTCAAACATGCATTTAGGTCAATTTAACCCTAGGGGTATTTCGGTAATTTATCTCCTAAGGGTAAAACTGTAAATTTTCTATTTTTAAAGATATTTCAGTAATTTATCTATGTTAGGGTTTTTCATGCATATTCCTACCTTTCACGTACTAACAGAATCACTACCGAGGGTTCTTACCGAATTGGGCCCGTTGGCCCATCATTCCAATTTTGACCCATTAAGCCCAAAAATATCGAGGGCACAAAAATCATGCACTTTGCAATCCAAATTTTGCAGTTTACCAAAAACATTAATCGATTTACCTCACGAGCATTCACACACTCGTAAATCTACAAAATACCGGTTTTTGGCATTTTGGCTTTTCGACTTTTGCCGATCCAGACTAAGAAAGAGGGTGTTAGTTACACGCCTGTTTGCGACGATATGCTGACGAAATTCACACGCGAACCGCCTACAATTGGATTACTAACACGTTAATCTAACTATTCAAATACAAACTACGTATTAACCCCTTACAATATTCGGTCAACCACACCTACAGATCATAGTAAGCTTATAATAAAACAATAAGTAACTCATTAACAAATTTTTGTCAATGTTTACCACATAATCATAATTTCACTGCAAGCTGTCTTCCTGAGCAACAGTCACTAAATCATTTATAACTGGAGCTACGAAACTCCAAATCAAGTTCCGTTAATTTTCCTTGAAAATAGACTCATATATCTTCTATCCATAAAATTTTTAGAATTTTTGGTTTGTCCAATCAATACCAGAGTTTTCTCAAAGTTTCACATGTTTCACTATTTGACTAATCTGACCACTCTTCATTACGAATCAAATTTCTCATTGTACAGAATTCAAAATATGTTTTCGTTTATTTCATTTGAAACTAGACTCAACAAGCTTTAATTAAATAATTTATTCAGCTTCTAATTCATCTCCCACAATTTATGGTGATTTTCCAAAGTCACGTTACTGCTGCTGTCCCAAGCAGATTTATTACCAAATCACTCTTTCACACATACCTTGCATGCATGTTATTTAAACATGTATATCACCAATCAATCATCACATATCTATGATTTTACTTAAGTATAATCTCCATTTCATCATTTTAAAGCACAACATGTTAGCTGATTTTTCCCTTTAACATCTAAGGCACATAAATGCTCATTTGTTTGGCTCAACTTCACCTATCTTCCATTTTTCATCAAAAGAACATGAAACAACAACCATTTCCTTCATTTTAATTCATGACTAAATGCTCACAACACAACTAAAAATTAAAATATACTTCAAGAGTTAAGGTAGAATCAAGAAGAACTCATGAACCTCAAAATAGAAGCAAGGTACCAAGAACTTACCTTCAATTTTCCTCTTCCTAATGACCGAATACTCAAGAGCTTTCTCCTCCCCTTTCTCTTCTCTAACTTTCAGCTATGATGAACAAAGATGGACAAAACTTTGTTCTTTTCACCCCTTTTTCTTTTAATAAAACTTCATATTTCATCCTTTTAATTCTTTAATACAAAAGACATGAAATTCTTATCATGAAACATTTACCTAACCCATTATCATGAAACATTTACCTAACCTATTATCAATTTGTATCAATTTGTACCATAAATTATGGATATCAAGTGCACATTTTGTCTACAACAACATGATGGCTGGCCACTTCATGTAAAATGGGAGGTTTGTCATGCAAATCCTCCTATTTTGCACTCTTATTTATTTGGCCACTTCAATTTAGCCTATAGCATTTTCAAACATTTTCACATAGGTCCTATTTCATAATTTCACTCCCTTTTTCTTATGGAACAAAAATTAACTAAAATTACCGGGTTCTATCTTAAGCTTGGGCCTTCTAGAGGCCCACTAACATAATTAAACCTATGCCAACATTCACAGGATTCCCGAAAATTGGGGCGTTACATGTTCCATCAACCTGCACAAGGGTTTGTAGTGGGAGAAAGCCCTAACTGTAACACTCCTAACCCATATCCATCGCCAGAACAAGGTTACAAAGTATTACCGAAATTTACAGATCAAATACAAAAATTTAATATCATTTAACATTAATATCAGAAACCAATCAAAATCAAACATATTGTCCCTTATAGGAGCCATCGAAGCCTAAAATACATATTAGAAATAAGTCGGGACTAAACTGGATACTCAGAAAATTTTTCAAAAAATATCAAAATTTTGCAAAGGTGCAGGGGTCACACACCCATGTGGCCAAGCCGTGTGTCTCACACAGTCAAGAGACACGCCCGTGTCTCAGGCCGTGTGGGCATTTGAAATAGGGACACATGGCCGTGTCCTAACCTGTGTCCCAACTAGGGAGCTCTCTGACTTAGGTCACACGGCCAAGCCACACGAATGTGTGCTAGGCCGTGTGAATAATTTGAGCATTCTGTTTTGAAATTTTAAAGAGGTAGGAGACACACAGCCAAACCACACGCTTGTATGTTAGGCCGTGTGAACAATTATGAGCATACTTACTTATGCAAATTTTAAAATACAGGGGACACACGACCGTGCTACTTGGCCATGTGTCACACACGGCTGAGACTCACGCCCGTGTCTCTGCCTGTGTGGACCAAAATAGGCCTTTTTCAAGCCATATTTCTCACCCTACATTTGCCATTAACTAATCAAACAATTTTGGACACCAATATACCATAACAAGGCACTCAAATCAAGCCAAATTTAAGATTTGTTATAACATATCTCTACTTGTATCTTATTATCCAACTTACCAAATTGTTCAAAGTCATATGTATGCTTATTCATACCAAACATACTAGTTCAACCCTATCATCAACACATATATAATTTAACCATTACTCAACCATATCAAACACATAACAAGTATGATAATGCCACACATATATATACATCAAAATATGTCCCACTCAAGCCATTTCAATGGCTACTTATAACAAAATTCTTATAAGCCAACATTAGCCAAATTACCCTATACATGCCATTATAAACTAAATTAGTTTTCTATATGTACCGAAATAGGCCTATAGATAGTGTGATGTGTCTCTAAGCAACTTCCAACCTTAACGAGTTTTCGATTTACTATAAAATAGGGAAAATAAAACAGAGTAAGCGTTTAATGCTTAGTAAGTTCGTATAACATGGAAATTAACTTACCATTTATTCACATTAAAGTAAACATTCAAGGCATATACAAATCAAATTGGTCAAAAGCCCTAACACATATTGTCATCAACCATGCTAGTTATATATTTCATAGGAATATCAAGAAACAAGTATGAGCTCAACAATAATCAAATTTCCACATCATGTGTCCATATAACATGTACAAATCATATCCATGTATTTCAAATATATTTCAGTAAATATTCTTCTCAGATTCAAATTATCTCATATCAGAACTTTGCCCGTTGAAACATGTAAATATCATTGGATATACGGGTAATACACACGAAGTGGACAAATATGTAATCCATCAATTCATATACAAGTATGCCTATAGGCGCATGTAATCGGAAAGCTCTTTCGAGCCATAAACGGGAAGCTTTGGAGAGCCATTAATCGGGAAGCTCATGCGAGCCAATATTAGGAAGCTTCAGAGAGCTATTAATTGTGAAGCTCGTGAAAGCCAAATATTAGGAAACTCATATGAGCCATAAACAAGAAACTCAAGAGAGCCATATAACGGAACACTCATATGAGCTGTGGTGAGTTCACAACACATGAAGGACCTCAACCAATCGGGAACCCTTAATGACAATGTCATTTGTATCCATCAAAATTTTTTAGGTTCAAACGGGAGTTAGTAACTTGTCAGATATTTCCAGATATGTAATTCATACCTTATACATGGCAATTATACATTTCACACACAACAATGTTCAATTTAAAACATCTAAATATACGGTTTAGTGACACGAACTTACCTCGACAAGTGTTCGTGTACACAAATTTTACTAATCTGATACTTTCTCTTTTCCACGATCTAACTCCATATTATGTCTATCAGGATATATACGAATGAATTTAACTCAATTTAATACAATTCATATTCAATTCAGTCCAATACATATCTTTGAAAAAATTATTATTTTACCCCTATACTTTTAATTAATTACGATTTTGTCCCCAGGCTCGGAAAATGAAATTCATGCAATTTAATCCTTATTCCAAGCCTAGCCGATTTTCACATGTAACAATAACAGTCCATGTATTTCACAAAATTCAAAATTTTTCCATGAATTTTCCATCTTTTAAATTTAGTCCTTAAATCATAATTTCATCAAAATTCACTTTACAAAAATTGTTTGTCTATCAACAACCTTTCATTTTCTACCATAAAACTTCAAAATTCACACATACTCAAACATGGCAAAACCCTAATACTTTGATAGTTTTACAAATAAATCTCCGAGATAATTAGATTAAGCTATTACGATATCAGAAATATAAAAATTATTAAAAACGGGACAAGAACACATACCTAATTAAGCCAAATAAGTTTGCTTAAACTTAGGTTTCCATGGCTAGGGTTTCCATCTTTTTAATTTAGGAAAGATGATGAAAATGAGGATGGTTTATTATTCAATTCAGTCCAATACACCTCAAATTTTGAATTCCATAGCTATTTGATCCCTTTAGCTACTAAAATTTAACTTTTGCACTTTATGCAATTTGGTGCTTTACATCAAATTAGATATGTAACCGGTAAAAAATTTTTACGAAATTTTCATGCGACATTTCTATCATAATGCAGACCATGAAATAATATTAAAGTAATTTTTCTTCTGGACTTAGATTTATGGTCCCGAAACCACTGTTTAAATTTCACTGAAAACGAACTGTTTCAGTAACATATGGATCGAACGTCTAAAACAATCGATGAAAAACTCTTCTCCCTGATTCAAGTTCCCCATTCAAGCTTTTGTAAGGCTACATTTGCAAGTCAATGACATTTCTTGGCATGTACTCCAACATCATTGAAATCCACTTTTGAAGTTCATTGTATTACTCATCCAGGCACCATACAATTGTTTCATGGCCATTTGTTTTGCCCACCATGCTTTCATATATGGCACTCTGTATTGAAATCGAGCTTGCATATCCCCAATCAATGTCGATACAAATGACGTCATTCTCTTTGGTTCCATCAATTTTTAGTATTTAATTTTAGGTTATTTGCGTATATAATAAAAAAATATTTTTGTAATTAATTAAAATATAAAAAAATAACCCTCCTTTGACCACCACTCCCATCGTAACCTCCACCCTTAACGAACATCAAAAACTCTATCTACCTACATCTGCAAAATCCAACAAAATAACAACCGTAAAACCAAAAATACACAACAGCCAACATTCGAAAATCAATAACCAAAAGAAGAAAAAGAAAGAAGAAAAGCACTCCCTGTTCTGAAATCCAAAACTGTAATCTGCCAAAAAAAGAAGAAGAGAAAACCATTAGTATTTGGAAAGAAAAAGAGAAGGGAAAATAGAAGAGAAGGAGATCCCTTGGTGATTTTGGGTCTACGTTTTGACATTGTAGAAAGCCACTGGAGTTGACAGACGATGGCACTTAATGGAGAGGAACAAGTTGTGGCTTTGGGGTATTGGATAGTCTTATCGGTGTTTTCTCAATAGACGGCTAGGGTTTGAAGCTTGGGAGATTGATTTTCTGATTGTTTCAATCCAATGGTGATTTGAGTTTAAAATTATTGTTGACTTAAAAATTTAAGTAATTTTTTTTTCAAAATTGATATATTTTTTAAATATAAAAAAAATCCATCTAAATTCCTAATTATTTTTTAAAAATGACCTTTACTTCAAATTCTAAATGGAAAATTAGAAAAATAAGTTAGAATGCTAGCTTGAATTTTTGTATGCTCTCATTTGGAAGATGGACTAAAATGAAAACATATCCACGTACCAGGGTCTAATATGAAAAAAAAATTATACTTAAAATAAAAATTTATGAAAGTTAAAAGTGATTATTTATACAAATTTCTCTTAATAATAATACTATTATTATAATATAAATTTCAATTTGAAGGTTTTCGAAAAATTAAATAGGATCTAAATTGTGTTATAAATAAATAACAATCATATATCTATAATATTTAAAATTTTGTCCAAATAAAATTGTTAATCTATCTATAATATTTAAAAGGAATAATAACAAGTTTTATCCTTGTACTTGAATGAAATTATCAATGTGGTACTTATATTTTTAATTTGTTCATTTTAGTACTTTTACTTTTGAAATGTGTCAAAATTTGACATGTTTCCACTTGAATGAGTGAAACGTATACAGTACCAAAATGAACAAATTAAAAATACAGATACCATATTGACAATTTTATTAAAGTAGAGGTATAGAAAGCGATGGGGGTGAAAACCAAGTTTAGAAGAGAAAATGGTAAGAAGCAAAGAAAGTCAAAAAGTTTGTTTTGGTTTCCTCAAATCGCAGTTAGCACCTCTTGATTTTGAAACTTTCTCTTATTTTACCGTTTCTTACACCAACACCAAACCAAACCAAAAACTCGAAACAATGGAAGTTAAACGCCGAACAGCTCGAAATCTCGTATCCAAACTAAGCTCAGTTTCCGAACAGACCCGAACTGATGCTTTGTGCGAACTACGCCTAATTTCCAAACACGATCCCGATAGCCGACCCTTGATTGCCGATGCCGGAGCTGTTCCTTACCTTTCCGAAACCCTTTACGGTTCTTCTCCCACCATTCAAGAAAACGCCTCCGCCACTTTGTTGAATATCTCCATTTCTTCCCGCGCTTCTCTCATGTCCACTCGCGGCTTCCTCGACGCGTTATCGCACGCTCTCAGTCATTCCCCTTCTCCCACTGAGGTCCAGTCCTGCGCCGCCACTCTTCACAGCCTTCTTATTGCCGAGGACACTTACCGGCCAATAATTGGATCCAAACGTGACATTCTTTACACTCTGCTATCTATCATCACTGATAACAACGCGCCGCCTCGGTCGATTAAGGATGCGTTGAAGGCGTTGTTTGGGGTCGCGCTTTTCCCGTTGAACCGGGCCAGTTTGGTGGGTCTCGGGGCGGTTCCCGCTCTGGTGTCGTTGATAGTCAGAGACGCGAGGACGGGGATCGTCGAGGATGCGACGGCGGTGCTGGCGCAGATTGCGGGTTGCGAAGAGAGTGAAGAAGCGATGAGGAAGGCGGGTGGGGTTAGGGTGTTGGGCGATTTGTTGGATGAAGGGACTGGAGCCAGTGAAAGAATAAGGGAAAACGCGGTGGCGGCTCTGTTGAACTTGGCGCGCTGCGGCGGCGAGAAGGGGAGGAAACAAGTGAAAGAAATGGGGGCTAAAGTGATCGAAGGAATTACTGACTTGACGAAGAATGGAAGTGCTAAAGGGAAGACCAAAGCAGCCGAATTGCTGAAAATCGTTGTTGATGGATATGGGAACCAAAGTGAAGTGAGGGATTTTAGGTTCAATACTTCCTCTGATTTTATGAATCATTCTATATGAAGTCCTTTGCATTTTGATATTTTTTGTTGTAGATTTAGGCGAATATTTGTTGCAAATATATATATTTGATGGTCTGATAATGTAGAACGAATGATTCAACATTCGAATTAGTACATTATACTGTTGTCATATTAAAGAAATTTAGGGATTTTGATGGGATAACCAGTTGTGGTGTATAGATTTGTTCAACCGTGTTAATTAAAACTTTATCTGTTATATGGTGTCATTCGGCACAATATCTTCCTGGTGTTGGAATTCAGTTGTGGTGCAAATTTGTTAGCAAAAAGAATGAAGAAGGGAAATATGAGTCTATGATTGATATGTTTGAGTCTATTTTTCTTTGTACCTTTGTTCTAGATTATGTTATGTGAATGGCCATTGTTGTGCAGGTTGTTTATGTAGAAATCAGAGTATTATATATTAAATAGAACATAAATCAGAGTTTTTATATACAACCTATGACACTACTTTAGGAAACTCTAAGTTAGGAAAGATACTAAATAGGAGATATGATCCCTTAAAATAAGAGATTTTAATAAAAAGAATATCTACAAAATATTCCTAAAATATTTACAGAATATTCCTACACTCCCCCTCAAGCTGGAGAATATACATTGTATAATCCCAGCTTGAATAGGAATTTATTGAACACAGGTTTTGGCAAAGCCTTGGTAAGAATGTCTGCAATCTGTCCTTCTGAAGGAATGTAAGAAAGAGTGACTGTCTTTTTGTTGACTTGATCAGCAATAAAATGCCTATCAATTTCAACATGCTTTGTTCGGTCATGTTGAACTGGGTTCTTGGCAATCTGAATGGCAGATTGATTATCACACAAAACTTCAAAGTGATCCTCCTGATTTGTGCCAAGTTCTTTTAGTAATTTAAGTAGCCAAATTCCTTCGCATATCCCCAAAGCTAGTGCTCTAAATTCAGCTTCAGCACTACTTCTTGAAACAACAGATTGTTTCTTACTTCTCCAAGTTGTAAGGTTACCCCAAACAAAAGTGCAGTACCCACTAGTGGATCTTCTTTCAGTGAGATCTCCAGCCCAACTAGAGTCTGTAAAAATCTTAACAGTTCTGTCTTGTGTCTTCTTAAACATTAAGCCGTGTCCTGGAGTTTTCTTCAAGTACTTGAGAATTCTATTTGCTGCTGCCATATGCTCTTCAGTAGGATTAGTCATGTGTTGACTTATCACATTTACGGGAAAAGCTATATCTGGCCTTGTCAAGGATAAGTAGATTAGTTTCCCAACTAACCTTTGAAATTTCTCTCTGTCTACTAAGGACTCATCTTCTTTATTGAATCTTAAGTTTGCCTCCATTGGTGTATCAGCCGGCTTACAGCCAAGAAAACCAGTTTCTTTGAGTAAATCAAGTACATACTTTCTCTGGTTGATCACAAGTCCTTCTTTTGATCTTGCCACCTCCATTCCTAGGAAATACCTTAGCTTTCCCAAGTCCTTGGTTTCGAATTCCCTGTTTAACAACTTCTTCAAATTGCTAATCTCTTCCTCATCATCTCCAGTAAGAATGATGTCATCCACATACACAATTAGGATAGCTTTCTTATTTGTAGAAGTTACCTTGATGAAAAGCGTATGATCGGCAAGGGACTGCTTGTAGCCATTTTGAAGAATGACTTTAGTGAACCTCTCGAACCAAGCTCTGGGTGATTGTTTTAACCCGTATAGAGACTTGTTGAGCTTGCAAACCTTGTTGCTACCTTCAATAGACTTTAAGCCAGGTGGCAATTGCATATAGACTTCTTCCTCAAGCTTGCCATTAAGAAATGCGTTTTTTACATCAAGTTGGTGTAATTTCCAATCGCAATTTACAGCCAAACTTAGGAGTACTCGAATAGTGTTAAGCTTTGCCACAGGTGCAAAAGTTTCTGTGAAGTCTATCCCATATGTTTGCGTGAAACCTCTGGCCACTAGTCTAGCTTTGTATCGTTGGATACTGCCATTGGAGTTATACTTTATAGCAAAGATCCATTTACAGCCGACAGCCTTTTTTCCTTGAGGAAGGTCTGTAATGGTCCAAGTAGCATTTTTCTCTAGTGCACAAATTTCCTCTTCAACAACCCTTCTCCATTTTGGATCCTTTAGAGCTTCAGCTATGCTTGTGGGAACCTGTTCTTTATCCAAAGTTGCTGTAAATGCTTGAAAAGACGGTATCAATGAATTATAACCAGTAAATTTTTCAATAGGATGCTTGGTGCACTGTCTAACCCCTTTTCTAATAGCAATAGGAAAGTCATCTAGAGTAGTGGACTTACTGATTTCTTCTTCCATTTCGGCAGCTGGACCCAAATCCAATTCTCGGCAAGAATCAGATTGCAAAACAGTCTCAGGGATATGTCTTCTTTTTCTTGTGTAGACACGAAGCTGTTTGGGTGATGGTGTTTTTTGAAGACTGTCAATTGGAGTAGGTGTATTAGTCATAGGTACTACAGGAGAATCAATGGGAGCATTCACAGGTGACAGATCTGCAGGTAATGGCGAACAAGATGGCAATTCTGAAGGTTGAGAATGAAGATTAGAAGGAGATACCTGTTGTGGCTGAAAATCACTCCATGTTTCCCCCTGAATTTCAGCCTGAGTGAAATAGGAATCCTGCTCATAAAATGTTATATCCATAGTGGTGAAAAATCGTTTAGAAGGAGGATGATAGCATTTATAACCCTTCTTAAGTGAAGAATACCCAACCAATACACATTTTAAAGACTTAGGATCTAACTTGGACTTATTAGGAGCAATATTTTGGATAAAAACAGTGCAGCCAAAAATTTTAAGTGGCAGAATGGAGGAGATAGGCTTAAAATGAGGAAAGTGCTGCAAAAATATAGATTGAGGCGTTTGAAATTTTAAAACCTTACTAGGCATCCGGTTGATTAAATATGTGGCAGTTAATAAGGCTTCCCCCCACAAATATTTAGGAACATTAGTGGTAAATAGAAGAGAACGAGTAACTTCAAGAAGGTGCCTATTTTTTCTTTCGGCAACGCCGTTTTGCTGTGGGGTTCCAACACAAGAACTAATCTGAACTATGCCCTTTTCCTTAAAAAAATCACCTAAAGACCTAGCAAAAAATTCACTGCCATTATCAGATTTAAAGAGCTGGATTTTAGACCCAAATTGAGTGAGAACTATGTTATAAAATTGCACAAAAACACTAGCAGTTTCAGATTTATCTTTCAGCAAATAAGTCTAAGTTATCCTACTGTGATCATCAATAAAAGTGATAAACCACTTACAATTATCAGCATTCTTCACCCGAGAAGGGCCCCAAATATCACTATGGATCAAAGCAAAAGGGTAAGAAGGCTTGTATGTAGAAGGAAAATAAGATGATTTAGTATGTTTGGCAAGAGAGCAAACTTTGCAAGAAAAAGAATTAGGCCTTTTATTAATGAATAGAGCAGGAAACAATTTTGCAAGGTATTGGAAACTAGGATGGCCTAAACGAAAGTGCCATAACATAATAGTATCAACTTTTCCTAAAGCGGTAAATGACTTGGAGATCTCGATTTTAGGAGAGGTAGGGAGGATGTAGAGACCATTATGCAAGCTGGCCTTACCAATCATCTTCTTCGAGTTCAGTGCCTGCAAAGTACAATCACGATCATTAAAAATTACAGAGCAATGCAAGTCTGTGGACAATTTACTAACAGAGATGAGATTGCACGCCAGATTTGGTACAAAGAGAACATTTTTAAGTGCAATCTGTTCATTGAGAATAACAGTGCCATGTCCCTCTATTTTGCACAAGGTACCATCAGCCGTTTTGACAGCTTTACCAAAGGTATGGAAAAAATTGTGAAACAATGCCTTGTTACTAGTCATATGATCCGTAGCACCAGAATCGAGGATCCAATTAGGATTCAACTGGGAGGAGAAAAATGCAGTAGAAGAAAGGTTACCTTCTGGATCTTTTATGACCAGATTACCTTCACAAGACCCTTGACTAGACGAATCTGATAGAGCATCAGAACCAGAAAAATTTTCTGGATTTGAAGTAATCTCCGAAGTAGGAGAAGGAGTTTCGGACATGGTCTAGGTTGAAAAAGAAATCGTAACCTAAGCTGATACCATGTAGAAATCAGAGTATTATATATTAAATAGAACATAAATCAGAGTTTTTATATACAACCTATGACACTACTTTAGGAAACTCTAAGTTAGGAAAGATACTAAATAGGAGATATGATCCCTTAAAATAAGGGATTTTAATAAAAAGAATATCTACAAAATATTCCTAAAATATTTACAGAATATTCCTACAGTTTATGCATTTATGTTTGTAAAAAACCTCACCGGACCAAAATCAGACCTTCGGGATATAACTTAAAAGCATTCTACCGTTCATTTCGTGTGAAAAATTTCCTCTGGAATTTGGTAGGCTCATAATTAATGGACCTTGCTGCATGATTTCTCTGTAGTGACTTGTACGGTATTAATGTCAGACTCATTCTATAGCTTAGGAGTAACTCATGGATGTTCACTATTAATCTGGCTGGAGTTTAGTAGGTTAGAACTACTTGGTTTTTTACATTGTTTTCAGCTTTAGACTGTCAAGAATGATTAAGGTCCAATATCTGTAGAAAGTCTGGAATCTTGGTGTCAAATTTTGATTTACCTAAAATTCTCTCCATTGAAGTGTTGATTTGAAGCTAGAATTTTATTCATGCTCAGAATACCATTATATTATATGGAATAGAAGGCTTTGACCCCATATTAGGGGAAACCCGAAATCATGAACCAACAAAGAATCTGGTTGATAAGGAATCTGTACGATATAGCAGATAGCAGCATTGGTGGAAAGCTGCATTGTCTGTGGTGTATATCAAGCTAATCCCAGACTTCTGTTCTTGAAATCTGGCCTAATGAAAAGGATGATGAATGAGTGTCACAAAACCCAGATATTAACATTCCTATAGATTTATTACTATTTAATCATCTTGATTGATATGTCTTGAGGAGCTGCTAACAATTCATGGTATGTGCTTCATTGGCTCACGTTTGGTAAGAAAGTTGTAGCATTTTCTGATATATCTATGTTTTAGTAGGTGGAATGGTTTTGAACTTTTCATTAAAAAAAAAAAAAGGAGAAAAAGAAAGATCAGTCCTTTTTATAGACTCAGTCAAAGAACAAATAAAAGGAATTATATAATCAACTCTGTGAATGTCAACTGATGGCTTAAGATCCAATACATGCTTGCTAAATCAACATTGTTTTGTGAGTTATTTTCCAAGAAAGTATAGTGGGCAAATACCAGGACATACAATTTTATAATAAATACCATACCATTTCTTTAGATATGATTAACATTATACGTTTAATATGTATATCATATTCACCTTCAATTTTTTTTAATAATTCTGGTCAACAAGAAACTAGAAACAGGGTGTCTTTGCTTTCACACCCCATACCTATTCAACTATTAAAAAAATTATATTTTACCTTTAGAATGGAATAAAGCTTTAATAGAATAGAGTTGTAATAAATAATTATTTAATTATTAATAAAATTACATTTTAGGCATAAGTTTGTAATTTTAGCAGCGGTTAAAAGTATCTGTATAATAAAAATTTAGTCTTTAAAATTAATTCTCGAAAATTATAAATTATCTCAATTTGAACCTAATTTTAAAACATTTCAAGAAATATAAGAAAATTCATAAATATTTTCAAAAATATATAATAATATTTTAAAAATATACAAAAAAAATTATATTAATATAAACTAAAATAAAATACTCTCCTCCCTCCCCCCGGCCCCTATCCCTACCACCGTCGGGGATCAATTTCTTCCGGAGATTGCCCTCTCGAGCTGATAGCATGCTCTGACAAATTGCTGCTAGTATACTTTCCTTTTTTTTTTACTCTCTTTCGGATTTCATTCTTTGTCCTTCCAATAAAGTTAGTTTAAGGGGCTATGTTCTACTGGATTTGTTCCAATGGAGTTAAAATCTTTTTATTCACAAATTATGTTGGCTGCAATGACACAGGATTAATTCACCCTCACTAAAGCAACACCATTCATCCGGTAGGGTCCTGCAATGAAATGAAATTCCCAATTAGGATAAACCATGGAAGAAATTCTAAATTCTAAACAGAAAATATGGATATTGGTTTTTTGGATTGAGTCATGAATAAGTTTGCCAACAAATAAGGATAAGCAGTAAGATTTTTTTCTAAAAATGGTTTAAATAGAGGAGAGGGACGGGGTTGGGGAGGGCATTTTTTTTTTGTTTTATTTAATACTAATATATATTTTTATTTTAATATAATATTTTTTATTTATATATTTTTAATTTATTATTATATAATTTTTGAAAATATTTATGTATCTTTATATACTTCTTTGATTTTTTTTTGAATTAGGATCAAATTGAAACCATTTGTAAATTTTAAGGATTAGTTTTTTTAAAATTATGACTAAATCGATATAATATGTAAAAGTTAAGGGAGAAATTTATTATTGTACCGCTTTTTTTAACTTCCACGTCAATTTTCCGTTTGTGATTTTAAGAGAAGTGACAAAAATAATCGAACTATATAATGTGAATGCTTAAATTGCAAACCTTTTATTTTGAGTGCCTAAAAAAAAGTTTTTGATAATTAAATAACTATTTGTGTAGTTTACCCTTTTTCTAAATCTAATGATCCGTTTAAACTCTTAATAGTGACTAGGTAATATTGAAGTGGCATTTTTCTAACACATCTTTTTTTTAGGGATAAATCCCAAAACTATACATAGACTATGGTTTAATATATAATTGTATACATGAACTTTAATTTTGTATAATTTTATACATGAAATTTTGATTTGATTCAATTCTTGTAAATTATTAACACAGTTATTGATATAACACCATTTTATGTTTATATATTGTATACATAAATAATAATACTTATCCAATATAAAAATAAATTAATGTATTTATTTCTTTAAATGTGTATGATTAAATCAAAATTAAAGTTTCAAGTATACATTTGAATAACAATTATTTAAATTGAAACCGAAACCGAATCGGTTTATTCAGTTATCTCGATTTAAATTTTCAAAATCAAAATTGAACCTGATTAACCATTTAAATTGATTTAGGTAATCGAATTAACCGAAAACTAATTAAACTAAAAAAAGTCAATTAATTTGGTTTGGTTACTTTGTTTAAACCAAAATAATGTTCACCCCTACTCAAAATGTAATCCTTGTAATTTGGTCATCCAATTTTTGGGATGTGCATTAAATCTCTAACGGCGGTTAATTGTGCATGTCAAATCATATTTACATTTTCATTTTAATCACCCGACTTTTGGGTCGCTTTTATTTTGGTCACCCAAAAAATATTTTTTTTAAAGTAAAAAAATGACTAAAGTGAAAAAGCGGTAGAAGCTAAAATAATGCGCAAAAATTGTCAAATTTTAAATTTATTTTTTATTAATATTGAAATTTTAAATTTCAAAACATCAAAATAAAATTTTGAAACTTTTTTGTTTATTGATAATAATATCAACCGAGTTGTACTATAATATTAAAATTAATTAATTTAATCTCCTTTTAAATTTTAAATTTTAGTTTATATTTCTAAATTATCTTTAATGAAATCATTTCAAATAACTAATATTTAATATTTTTTTTATGAAACTTAAATATCTTTTCATTATATATATTTTTGGTGAAATACAAAAAAGCATAAAAACTAACTAGTTACATCCAAAAAGGTTTGAGAAAAATCCCCTAGTCTGGTCCAAATCTAAGAAGATACGAACCCTAAAAGGGGGAACATCAAAATATTGTAGCTCAATTGTAGAGGATAAAGCTCCTTTCGCCATGCAATCAGCCACTTCATTGTGTTCTCTGGGACTATAACGCAAAATTCAAGAATTTTCCTGAGATAGCAAACTCTGAATACGCCTGATTATAGCATAATTCGATGTGACTCGGTTACTTCCTTGAATGGCCCGAATGACATCTAAACTATCCGAGAGGATTATTACTCGATCATGACCTCTTCTTTGAGCAAGTTTAAGCCTTTCAGAAATGCCCCACAGTTCAGCATCGAAGATCGAACACCTTCCAAGGTAACGATTGAAAGCCACTGTCCATTCATGTCTTTTGCAACCCTCCAGCAAATACATTTCCAGTATCCGAGCGTACCGCCTCATCGGTATTAAGGAAAATCGTAGACTCATAAACTTGCTCTTCCAAGGGAGAACCAAAACCATAGCTAGTATCAACTCTAGAGAGTGAAAAACATTGAGAAGCCCAACAAAATGAGTTGTTAACAATCTCTCTTGAATTCCAAGGGTGGCCCTGAAAAATAAAAAGATTGTTGTTCTTCCAAATCTGCCAAACCAAAATTCCAAAAAGACAAGCCCAACTAGCTCCTCCCTCCGTGACTAGCGACGAATCCTATACATTGAAAAGAATCCAGTCTTGTAATTTAAGAGAGAAAAAGTTTGTTAAACGATTACCTATTAAGATCTGATTCCACACTTCCTTAGGTGCAGTACAATCTCTGAGAATATGCAGGATATCTTCCGAATGAAAACCACATATAGGACATGTAGGATCATCCGCTAAACCTCGTTTAACCCTTTCAACATTGCCAAGGAGACGTTGTTTGAGAACCAGCCAAATGAAAACACGAACTCTTTATGGTTCTGGAATTTTCCAAACACTCTTCCATTTATCATCCTTTGAATTCTATTCATCTCCCTTGTAACACTTATAAGCACTTTTGACCAAAAAAGTTCCAGTCGAAGTATGGCACCAGGAAATTTTGTCCGACCCATCAGAAGGAAATTTTGAATCTTCCATGCTAAGGTAAAAAAGTAAAGGAAAATATATTCACAAGTAATTAATTCAATTAATTGCTTGTTCTTCGTCTAGGTGAAGAAAGTGATGAAAAATTTATGAGTTTTCTTTAGAATTTAAGATAAAATTAATTAATTAAATTAATTGCAATGATTTTTCTATACTTTTAGCTTAGCATGAAAAATTTAAAATCATATAATCAAAAGAAAATTGGGTTCCATAGACAACTATTAAAGACAATAATTTTCATTTATAATTTTTGAAAATAATTTCAAAACATCAAAATAAACTAAATAAATTGTTGAAAATTTTTTCTATTGATAATGTCAACTGATTTGTTACTATAGTTTTGAATCTTAATATTTAAAATTTTATATTTCAAAACCGTAATTTAGAATCTTCGGCAATTGGATAAACAATTACAATTTGACAATTTTTGTGTATATTTCTACCATTTTTTCACTTTAATCATTGATTATTTTTACCCCAATCAATACTTAAAAAATATATATTTTTTTAGTAAACAAAATGAAAGCGACCTAAAAATCGGCTGACCAAAATGAAAGTGCAAACATGATATGGCGTGTACGATTAACTGTCATTAGATATTGAACACTTGAGTGACTAAAATGGAAGCGTCTAAAAATTGAATGACCAAATTGTAAAAATTTTATTTTGGATGATCGAAGTAAAAATACCCAAAAATTCAATCAACAACTAAATAGTTTACTTAAATTTATTATTTTAACTATCATCCTATTCACCATATTCGATCAATATGGATTCTTGGTTATCGAATTGTTTTAACTTTCTTTCGTTCTTCCAACTTCACAAGAAAAAAAATACTATTGATATAATAAATAATAATATTATTAAAAATCAAATAATAAAAGTATCAAACATCAAATAATAATAAAAATCAAACATAACAGATAATAATGAGAACTGAGGGTGCAAATGAGACAATAATGCTTGCAAGTTGTTCGAATTTGAGTCGGAAAAATTAGAATTCGATTAGATAATTATTGTGCCGAGTTGAACTCGAGCACTATAATACTCAATTAGAATGGCTCGTGATCCTATCGGGCCTTCCATTTTAATATTTTTTTTATATTATGAAATTACATTTTACTTTTATTATATAGTAAGAGCTTGAGTACAAACGAGCTCAAGCTTGAATGTGAATTAACTCGAATATGAAAATTGATAAATGAGCTTAATTGAGCTTTGATTAGAGAACTCTCAATTATATATCGAGCTGAGCTCGAGCTTAAAAATTAATGTTCATTTGAGCTCGAGCCAAGTATTGGACCCTAAATTTTGATCTACTTTTCGGGTTTGACTTGTCTCGATTACACCACTAATGAAATGATTTTTTTTTATGATGGAAACAAAACATATTAAATAATATGAAAAACTGATCTTTTAGATGTTGCTAGAACGAAAATGCCTTGTTAATGCATTGCTTATAGTGCTAAGAGCTAAGTTTTAGTTTCAATTAGTATGTAACTATAGCACTTAATCAATATTTTTTTATTTTTTTATTATCACAATTTGGGGGGAATGATAAGATTCGAGCCTATATCATCTAAGTATAAGACAAAAAATCTAACCACTGCTCCAAATAAATTTATTTTTGTAGATTTATTTTAAATATATTTTTTTTCAGAAAAAAATTGAGTAACTTGAACAAATATTAATTAGTGAAACAACAGCAGAAGCTGAATATTCCGTACACACTGCCATTCTTTTAATTATAGGGGTTGGTTGGTGCACAGTGAAACCATTTGTGCTTTTTAGCCACTCTTTAAATTGAGTGGAGCATATGACAACAGCGTTTGGTGCACTTTAGAAATCCTTTGTGTTTTAGTCTTTCTCTAAATGCACTTGGATATATAACAACTGAGTCTAAGCATAGACCACCTTTTGTATTTGTGCAATCGATTTGAGTCATTGATAACTTTATCTTTGTTGATGAGTCGGGGTTCTCAACGTTGAAGTCTCCCACATGGTAGTGAAACCATTTGCCTGCTTCATTCAAACTGCACTCACATGTGCTATGCTTATCACCTGATGTCCAGAGCTGAAACCTTACGGGTTTTATATCCCAACCGTGGACCTGCTTGGGGTCGCAAATTCCTCGACCGAAACCCCTAGATGCACGGCCGAGCTGTAGTCGGAAGAAAACACTATAAGTTCCCACCGGAAACGGGAATTCCACCTCCCCGTTGACTTCGAACCACCAGATTTGCCGAAGATACGCAATTGAGTGGAACCTAAAATCACAAATGAAATTGAAATTGAAATTGAAATCACTTGGGCAGAGTTTGATTTTGAACATGTGGCCTGAAGATGTATTTGTTCAACTAACCAACATTCAGAACATCAATTACATCAAGCATTCACGCATTCAACTAAGTTAAAGGATCGATCCATTGAAGAGAAATTTATACAAAATGACGAATTTCAAACGAAAGTCAGACTAGCAATGATGATGATATATTACTTAAGCACTAGAGGTACCTCATGAGCCTCCAGAAACACTTTGCCAAACAGCCAATGCCTGCCGGCTGAGTCGGACAGTCTGGTCGTGACAAGTTATTAAATCATTACCTGGATTCATTAGTAGGAATATGATTCCAGTATCTTCGATCATCAATCCCCGTTATTTGTAATCCCTTTGAAGAAATTGACATACAAACACCACCTGTGCTCTTATGCAGCCATACTTTCTGCAAAACCAACCAAATTCTCTAGTCATGAATGTTGATCTAGAAACCACCAACCAATACAATAAATCCAAGAAACCAAACTCAATTTTTTTTCTCGGTATACACCCGAGGGGGAAAAACAAAAAACAGAACAGAAAGCCGTACCTTGGCGCCACCATCAAAAGTATTAGGTCGACATAGCCTTCTATAAATGTCTCGTTTACCCAAGTTTTGAGGCACAAAACCCAGAATTTTATGAACAAGAATATGATAATTAGGTGGCAATTTGGATTCCCAAACAAAATCAGCCCAAGAAGCAGCACTAAATGCTCGGTTCAACTTTGCAAGTTTACATATCTCCGGAGGATCCAAATGCTGAATAATTGATGCCACACAACTCTCCGGTAAGTCGCCCAAACAGGGTGAAGATGATGATGCGCCATCTTGGACGATGAACAAAGCAGAGAAACTAGCACCCATCAATAGAACAAGGAAATAAAATGAACAGAGAAGTTAGGAAGTTGTGTAAGGCAGAATATATTGAGAGGTGGCGGAAGGGAAGTGGGAGCGGTATTCTAAAACAAAGACGCCTACTCGTTTTCAAGGGGATTGTTTCCGTCTCTTTGTTTGTTTACTGAGAAAAAGACATTGATTTGGGCGGTAACCACCTTAGTAAAGGTCCATATGTTTGTTGAGGTGATCTCAAAACTGTGGACTGAACATTATGGACAAGGAATAAAGGATTCTATCCGAATTGGAAATATTTTGTACGATAAACAAATTTTATTCAGCTGGATCAGATAGTTTAATATTTTGATATTGCTGTAAGAATAAAAAAGAAATGAAAGACGATGTGTGGTCCTTCATGAGATGTCAGCATCCTTAGCTCTTAACTCACGTTATGTTTGGTTTTTTGGTGTTCAGGTAACATTGACTGTCGTTGGAGCAGTCCTGGAATGAAACGAGTGGTTGAGGCTGATGGTTTTTATAAAAAAATTATTGACCTAAGAAACGCGTCTTGTCAGCGAGACGTGTGTCTGAGTCAGCATGCGACATTGTCATCCACATAAACATGGCATAGGATATAGCCAAGCTATCTCATCTAAAACAATTACTATTGCATGAAACACATTTCATTTATTTATTTATAACATCCGACCAGTCGGATTCGTAAACAAGTGACTTTTTTAATTTCAACGGGAGATATCTCTCCTACATCTGAATGTTGCTCTTCAAAGGGTTTTAGCAGTAAAAGAACATTTGTTAAGGTGAGAATGCGTACAAAGACTTTGTTATTAGTTCTACAGCTATCAACTGTCATGGGTTGAAAATCACTACACAACTCCTCCAATTCGCTTGTTTTGTCTCACACTGAATGAGAAAAGCCATTGAATGGGTGGAGTATTGCTTCAAATGTTTGAATCTCATCAATGAGGAGATTAGTAAAACATGCTCTAGTTTTTTTGATTGCTTGCAACTTAAATTTTTTTTTTTATTTCTCATTTACTCTTTTTGCCAACCTTATTTTAATTTTTTATTGATTCTTAATTTTAGAAAAAGCAAATGCAATTTTTTTAATATAATTATAAAAATAATATTTAATACACCATTAATGAATAATAACATGATAAATTAAATAAAAAATATGGATAACTTATAAATAAATACAAATATTTTTATTTTAAAATAATCAAACATTAATCATAACATTTAGGATGTTAGGTTTAAAGGTGTAAGGTCTAAAATTTAGGATTTCAGGTTTAGAGTTTTATAGTTTGTTTATAATTAATTATGTTTAAATAAATTTTTTAGTATTTATTTTTTAAGTCCTCCACAATTTTTTGTTTTCTTCAATAATGAGATATCATATTATTATTCATCGATAATGCATAGTACTTATGCACCGATAATACATCAAATATTCTCCTTAACTATAATATATATGAACAAAAAAAATATAACTTTAACATGTAATTTTAATAGTTTTAACTACTATTTAACGTTAATATTATTTCATTTTATATTTTATTATAGAATATTATTTAATATAAGTATGGTTTTAATAATCTTTCTTTTTTATTATATCTATATACTCATTTTAATCTAGTGTTTTTTTAATTTTATCATAGTTGATCTCATTGCTCATCCAAATAAATCTTAGAACAAATGTTTTACCTTTAATTTTTTAGGCTTGTAGTTGGCATTCCAGGCAATGTTATCTTTAATGTTTGAATTTATTTTCTTTAAAGTGAACTGCATCTTACCGCGGCTCGCAATATTTAAATAAATTATTGAAATAAAATTATATTATTTAATTATTATATGTTCCACTTGAATGCTTTCACAGTGGCTTCAACAAGATGGGTTGGGAGTACAGAGTGTGAGAATAGGCTGACTGATTCTTTCTTCTGTAGTTAGTTTCTCCTTTTTTTTTCATTTGAGAAAAAAACATTAACTCAAGGAAAGGTTTGAGAATTAATGGAGTCAAATATGCATGGCAGCGTAGTATCTCATGAAGGTATTTGGCATGCTCAAGACCTGGGAGAATGACTGTCATGCATGAAACGTAATTCAACTATGTGCTGTATGTATTTTATGTTGTGCCACAATCACAAAGCCAATTGGGGAAGTTCATTGAGATATTCAGGGTTTGAGTTACTGGTTTAAGGTGCATAATTTTCTATATAATTCGCTTAATATGATTTTTGGGTTTCAGGGCACTAGTGCTTTCAAAGGGATGCAACACTTGACCCTGGTTCAGATCTAGTGTATGAAACTGCGTTTTTTTTTTTCAGCAGTGATGACATCCTATTGCGCTGCTATGCTATCAACTTGAATATGGAAACTGGTGGTTCAATTAAATTAGCCACAGAAACTACGAGATTGTCTTTATGGTACCTATGAAAGCTCTAGTCGCTGAAGTGAGAGATTCTTAGTCACGCAGGTATGTTTCAAAGCAATAATCTTAAAGAGTTTACCATGGTTTAACAATTCCTCATGCTGGGATTGGCAAGTAATTTTCACCAAATTGTATCTTCCAACTCCCTTTGCTGCTCCTTCAGATTCAGGGGGACCAAACCAACAGAGGTAAGTCCAAAATTTCAGCTGATTTTGATGGATACTCTATCTGGTTTCATCACAAATTTTTCTTTATTGTCTTTTGTTACAGGCCCTAAACTTCAAATTCTTATACCGCTGGAAATAAACAGGCATGCATCCATCCAATACATGATCTAAAATTAAAAAAATCAACAAAGTTTTTTTACAACATAAGTTTCAGCTTGATTGAAAACAACAAAACAATAAAGGATTCACACCATACAGTTTAGATTAATAACTAAAACCACAAATTAACAATCCCCCAACAACAAAGTTGGTTTGATTGTTCTAAAGAGGTGCTTAATTCCTTACTATTTTCCCACTAAATAGCATTAGGCAGATCTAGAAAATGATATTCATTTTCCCATCAATCTTCATAGATCTTACACTCTTCAGTCTCAGGATTTTCCTGGCAAAAAGACTCCAAAGGATCTTTCTTTTCTATTTCAAGTCTAAGCCTAAGATCAGCCTTTGCTTGACTTACCTCTTCGACCTCGTCCCAAGCAACTTTGCACTCATCAGATGTCTCATCTCCTTCACAAACTTGCTTAGCTTCTGTAACTTTTTTCTCAATCATCTCAGTTAGCTTCTTTTCCCTCATTTGAGTTCCTTTGTATTTGGCTGCTCCCATTGCTTTGACTGTCATTCTCGATGCCCTTCTTTCACCTTTGTTATTACATTGAAAGTAAGCCCAACACAGCCTTGGATTTGAAGAAAAAAATGATGTCGAGTTCTTTTCTAGGGTCCCTGTCAGTGAGTTAAACCTTAGAGTTGCCATGCCTGAAGTCTGGTATACAACCTTTTTTTATTTTTTTTGGGTTAAATGGAGTTTGTGGGGGGTTGTTTGACCAAGAAATAGGGGGTCTTTGTCATGTTCAAGAAGATGATAGTTGAAAGAGAAGGAAAAGAGGGTTTATGAAACGACAACGAACTAGTTTGGATGAATTGTGATCAGTTTTAAGGCTGGTGGGGAAAAGATGGTAAAATCATACTCTTAGTCCTTATACCATGTGTAAATTGTAAATTGTAAATTTAATTTTTAGTTTTTAATTTAGTTCATTAGTCTTTATGTGGTATTTTTTTAAATAATTTCATTATAAATTCTAACCATATCTGATTTTATTGATGTAATGTCTAAAACTAGGCATAGCCCCTCCCCAACCCTAAATAAGAAGATAATGCACTTCAACGCATTCGAACCCATGTCTTCTTGCATTGACAACAATATCCATGCCAATTGAACTAAGACTTAATCAACAATGTGGTATTTTTAAATAACGTGATATATTTGTTTAGCTCATTGTACTTTGAAAATTTTATACATTTAGCCCTACTTGATACTATACTTTATTTAATGTTTAAAAGTAATATTTGAACTCACCCGATCTGGTCTTCGGACCCAAGTTATAGGATGCTATAACAATTAATGGAACAGTTACGTAAAAAACTAAATTCAAGAATATCAAATTACATGCAATTATACATATATCATGCATAACAAACAAAATTGAGTTTTAGTCGAGCTTACGAAAACTCTAAAATTGACTCGAAAACAAATAGAGATCAAATTGTAAAATTTATAAAATTTATGGGTCAATATACAAAATAAGAATCAGGCGACCGTGTGCCTAAGTCATATATTTCACAGAGGTCATGTGGCATAAAATCGACCTTGTTCACCAATAATCACACAACAGTGTCATTAGACCATGTTAGTAATTTAACTAAATCTATTTCATAAAATTGATATTGTTTAACTATTACAAAAATGATTATTTTGTTAATTTTTTATAAATAGAAATATTTGTAACACATACAATAAAATAATGGAATAAATTATTGTATTTGTGATTTGTGTTTGGTTTTATCAAGTAGCATTCTCCTCCACATATATCACGCAAAGTCCACACACGTTTCAAAGAGAACAATGAATGCTTGTTTGGTGATGGTGATGGTGATGGTAAGTAGGACAACGCCAATGCCCCATTTCCTCTTCTTGTCTTCACTTTTTGCATTTGAATACGATTACTTAAATTTAAAATATTTTGGTTTATTTAAAAGGTTTAAACTATCATTTTTCTCATTTAATTTTTTTTTTCAATTCTGTCTATTTTTTGATAGAAAAATTTGAAATGTGACATAATTAGAATATTTCGTATAGCACTTCAATACAATTATAAAGTGACATGTGGTATTTATATGTATTAAAAATAAAAATAAATTTATAAATTCTAAAAAAATAAAAATTTTAAAAGTATTTATAAAATAAGAATATAATTAAAAGTTTTAGAAGTTACCATTTGACTTTGACTAGGGCAAATAATGTTTTGAGCCCATTTTGAAAAACGAGTTAGATTTTGGGTATTGCCCTTTTTAAATGAGATTAATAGTTTTGTAGGATTTGAATAATACTTTTATACTGATCAATTGACCGAAAAAAGTCTTTTTTTTCAAAAAAATTATAGAAATAGATTTTTTTAAAGATGACGGGAATGATCCGTTTTTACAAAAATCCGTTAAACTAGCATCATTTTCAAGGGATACGCAAAAAAACGTGTTTAGTTCAGCCTTTTTTTTTCCTGATGTCAGGTAAAACGCATTGACGTGGAAGCACTTTTTAAAAAAGTGTCCACATGGGCACGCTTTTGCCCGTGCTTTCCCAGTTATGGTTTTGTTAAAATTTTTAATTACTTAGGGTTAATGTTTAGGGTTTATAAAATTAGGGTTTAGGGTTTTTATTTTTTAAATGTCTAAGTTTAAGATTTCTTTTATTTTTTAGGGTTTAGGGGATCTAAAAAATGATTTGTACAGGATGGATTTTGGAAAAATAGTTTTGAGGGGATGAGTTCTAAAGAAATAATTTTGGCAAGTTGGGTTGAGGTTTGTAAAGGAAAAACATTCCAAGCAGAATGCACTGTCAGCAAAAGTACTAGAAACGCTTCCAACTGGACGCCTTTTTTAGTACTGCTGCTTCTGAGAAAATAAATCTGATGAGATGGTTCTGAAAAAATATCTCAGGATTCTCAGGATGAGGTTTGTGAAAAATGCCTTGAATAGTGGGGGTTGAGGTTTCTAGTGGAAAATGCTCCAAACATGATACACTGTCATCAAAAGTACTGAAAGCACTTCCAGCTAGATGTTCTTTTTACTACTGCTTCTGATAGTGCGTCTTGTTTGGAGCGTTTTTCCTCTACAAATTTCAACCCCCACTATCCGGGGCATTTTACCGAAAGGAGTGGGATGCATTCCCTTAGGCTATAAATGACCCATATTTCAGCCTCTGATGGCATAAGTTGGAGAAATAGAAATCGAAGAAATTCAGAAGAATAGAAGTTTAGAAGAATAGAAGTTAGGGTTGAAGGTATAATTTGATTTTTCGTGTTAATATTTATATGAAACATTATATTTATTGCATAATGTTTTGATTTTCATGTTAATTTTTTGTGTTTTAATTTTTTCTCGATAGATAAATTGGTTGAAAATGAGTAGACGAATTAATGCTATTATTTATTATGATAGTGAGGTCTGTGACACCGAGAACGGCGTGACTTTTTTATTGGAGAACACAACGCGACTGGCTTTTAACCAGAACACAGATTGACAAAACTGGGTTAACTTCCACGTGGTTAAATCCAAATCTGAGAAGTTTGAGGGGAAGCGTGTAGTCCCAGATGGCAGCTGCTTATGAAAAATCATGGTTTCTGTTAGGAATAAGATAGGTTTATAGATGATTAAAAAGTTCACTAGTCCGCATACATGTGTTACCTTGGGTACATTATCACTGGGTTATTAGAGTTTTATTTAGGGTTTAAGGTTATTTCTAATTTAATTTAACGTACTTGTTAGGTGGCAGGTGTTTCATAAGATCATCCGAAGCTGGATTCTGATATGATCGCGGGCCTAATACTATCAATGTGAAAGCAGATTTTAGGACTAACGTGTTAGTTTTAATTGTCAATATTCGCAGCCAAATCAAATATACGCCTTCGTCCCGCAAGGCGTGGATAGCTAAACAGAAGGCCTTAGAGAAGATGCACAGTGAGTGGAACGTGTCATTTAACGAGGTATGGCAGTGGTGTCAAGTGCTGGAGAGGTACATACTTGGTTGTATAACAGATCTTGAAATGGGTTTCGCATACTACAACTATCGCTTGCTCTGTGAGTGCTGAGTGTTCAAGCGGCTATTTTGGACCTTCAAGCAATGTCAAGATGCATTCCAGTACTGCAAGCCTTTGGTACAAATAGACGGTACCTTTATGTATAGAAGATATACCTATCAGCTGTTGTTGGCTGTGACACAAGATGGTAATCGGAGAATCCTTCCAATTGCGTTTGCAATAACACTGAGGTAGAAAACAGACGACTAAGATTTCTTTTTGTTTAGGTTGATAAGGCATGTCTGCCCCCAACCTGATATATACGTCATCTCGGATCAAGGAATCAGAATACTGTCTACAATTGAACGATAGGGAAACCTTTGGGATCGTACACATCATCAGTACTGTCTAAAGCACATTGTATCCAACTATTACCAGCAATATCAGTTTACCATTGAGCAAAGACAAGTGATGAACATGGGTATCTGATTGCCACTAGTATTATTTGGTTTGTAATGTTTCATTTGTATTTTTATATTTTTTTTGGTATGTAATCGTTACTATACACTTATATTGACAGGGTACGAGATCATGAATGATCGTTTTCATGGAATGTTGACAATATTGCGGTCAACCAACTCGGCAGGGGTAGTATATCTTGAAAACATACCATTCGAACAGTGGACACAAGCATATGACGTCGGGCTACGATATAGCCACATGATATCGAACCTGACGAAATGCATCAATTCTGTTTTAAAGGGAACTCGTCATTTGCCAATAACCGTAGTTGTGAAAGAGATAACTTCTGTCTTGCAGAACTTTTCCCAAAGCAAGCAACAAGTTATGTCAGGCAATTGTAGGGAGGTCATGTATAGTGCCCGACTGTAGTGGAAGGAATTAATAAAGGTAAGGTATAAGCAAATTGCATGCACAAAGTTTTTCACATGTGCGGTGACCTATGGTTTAGGGCGACAGAGTTTGACAAGTCGGATCAAGGTATTGTGGGAGATGTGGATCAAGGTATTATCGGGAGCTGTACGGGTACACCTGAGAAATATGACTTACAATTGTGAGATATTTAATGCACTTCGGTATCTATCTGCTCATGTAATTGCGGGTTGTATGAATCTTCGTTTGAATCCAATGGGCTTTGTCAATGAATTGTACAAATTAGGAAACTCGTACAATGTGTGAAGATACGTATTCCCATTGGTTCTAGATGAACGTAAGTGGCCACCTGTATCGTTTGTTCCATTTAAGTTGTTACCCGATAAAAATTTGAGTCGCAAACCAAAATATTGATCGTGCTCGACCCAAATATGCAACAACATGAATATTCGTGAGCGTTCAAACTAATAGAGGTTATGCGGGTGGTGTAGGAACCTAGGTCATACAATGTCGTCCTATCCACATCAAAGTTAAACATTATTATATGTCTTCATGGGAATTGTTAACCATTGTTAATCCAAAATAAATTTAATACTTGTTCATGTGAATTTTCAACAAAAACATTTGGTATTTCTATTCACATCAAATCTTATTGCAATGCTATATGAAAATATTCAAGGTAAATTCGAATTTTGATTAGGGTTTAATGGATAGCTAAATCAGATAGTGTACAAAAAATATATTCAAAAGAATTTATTATATTAATTTAAATGATACAATTTACAATTCATCAGTGCATATACCGGTCGAAATCTATGTCACATCGGAGTAATCAACGATTACACACTAGATTCCTTCTAGGTTTAGCTTCTGGCTGAGGTTGTATGTAGCTCCCCAAACCCGGCCCAGAAGTTATGGCCGGATCCGGCATGCCACATCAAAAACGTAAAAAAAATTTCCATTCTAAGTCCAGAAAATCGTACTTGATGTTCAAAAGATTAATTTCATTATAGGTTAAAGTGAATGGAAGCTGTGTACCAGGTAGGAAACCGGAAAAGAGGTGGTGAGTCCATCGGACTGCTTAAGTACCAAGCTCCCTTCGGATCCAATCCTAGACATGCATACCACCATTGTCACACCTTAACGTCATGGATATTTCTAGGAAACCGATTTGATTAAGTCATTTTTAGGAAAAGTGATTAATTTTGGAAAAATACTTTCATTGCGGAAGCTTTGCTTGTTGTCGTGTTATTTTGAAATCAACTGTTGTTTTTTTGAAAATGCGCCCTAAAGCTATCCAATTTCAACAGTTAAAATAAGTATTACCTATCTTAGTAATACATATTAAAACCATCAAAAATAATTAAGCGGCCTTATTACATTTAAAAACCCAAAACTTCAAACGTAAATAAAAGGATGTCCAGTTCACCAGAAGAAAATCAAACTTTCAGAACGGGTGGCCACTCCGAATTCCCTCACAGCTCCAAGCCCACTATGGTTGGGGATTTCCTGCGTGGATGAAAATAAAAGGGATGAGTTTGGGGAAACTCAGTGTGTGAGGAAAACCCATTCAAAGCCCAAGTCAGCTCAAGCCTATTGGGCCTAAGCCCATTCAGGCAACAGTGGTACTGGACCAGAGCCCTTTTCAGATTACAATAAACTGGGCCTTAGCCCCTTATTCAGATAACAGTATGGCCCATAGGCCCATTTCAAAATACATGCAACATCAATAACATATGCAAGCCCATTTGGGGAGACTACTCAACCCACCAACCATTACACTCCACCCGTACCAGCCATACACTCCATGTGGGGAATAGCTCAACCCACCCAGTCCAACACTCCACAGTTGCAGCCTTGCTGCCTAGTTAACAGTAAATTGAGGCAAAGCCTCCAGTACGTGGACAAGCCACTTTCAGTACTTCCTCCGTCAATATCCCAGTCCCATGCATAAGATAATAACAACATGGCATGCAGTAAATAACAACAGTCAAACATGCATTTAAGTCAATTTAACCCTAGGGGTATTTCAGTAATCTATCTCCTAGGGGTAAAATTGTAAATTTTCCACTTTTAAAGGTATTTCAGTAATTTATCTATTTTAGGGTTTTTCATGCATATTCCTACCTTTCACGTACTAACAGAATCATTACCGAGGGTTCTTACCGAATTGGGCCCGTTGGCCCATCATTCCAATTTTGGCCCATTAAGCCCAAAAATATCGAGGGCACAGAAATCATGCACTTTGCAGTCCAAACATTCCAGCTTACCAAAAACATTAATCGATTTACCTCACGAGCATTCGCACACTCGCAAATATACAAAATACCGGTTTTCGGCATTTCAGCTTTTCGACTTTTGCCGATCTAGACTAAGAAAGAGGGTGTTAGTTACACACCTGTTTGCGACGATATGCTGACGAGATCCACACACGAACTGCCTACAATTGGATTACTAACACATTAATCTAACTATTCAAATACGAACTACGTATTAACCCCTTACATATTCGGCCAACCACACCTACAGATCATAGTAAGCTTATAAGAAAACAATAAGCAACTCATTAACAAATTGTTTGTCAATGTTTACCACATAATCATAATTTCACTGCAAGCTGTCTTCCTGAGCAACAGTCACTAAATTATTTATAACTGGAGCTATGAAACTCCAAATCAAGTTCCGTTAATTTTCTCTGAAAATAGACTCATATATTTTCTATCCATAAAATTTTTAGAATTTTTGGTTTGGCCAATCAATACCAGATTTTTCTTAAAATTTCCCATGTTTCACTATTTGACTAATCTGACCACTCTTTATTACGAATCAAATTTCTCATTGTACAGAATTCAAAATATGTTCTCGTTTATTTCATTTGAAACTAGACTCATTAAGCTTTAATTACATAATTTATGCAGCTTCTAACTCATCTCCCACAATTTATGGTGATTTTCCAAAGTCACGTTACTGCTGCTGTCCCAAGCAGATTTATTACCAAATCACTCTTTCACACCTAACTTGCATGCTTGTTATTTAAACATGTATATCACCAATCAATCATCACATATCTATGATTTTACTTAAGAATAATCTCCATTTCATCATTTTAAAGCACAATATGTTAGCTGATTTTTTCCCTTTAACATCTAAGGCACATGCATGCTCATTTGTTTGGCTCAACTTCACATATCTTCCATTTTTCATCAAAAGAACATGAAACAACAACCATTTCCTTCATTTTAATTCATGACCAAATGCTCACAACACAACCAAAAATCAAAATATACTTCAAGAGTTAAGGTAGAATCAAGAAGAACTCATGAACCTCAAAATAGAAGCAAGGTACCAAGAACTTACCTTCAATTTTCCTCCTCCTAATGACCGAATACTCAAGAGCTTTCTCCTCTCCATTCTCTTCTCTAACTTTCAGCTATGATGAACAAAGATGGACAAAACTTTGTTCTTTTCACCCCTTTTTCTTTTAATAAAACTTCATATTTCATCCATTTAATTCTTTAATACAAAAGACATGAAATTCTTATCATGAAACATTTACCTAACCCATTATCATGAAACATTTACCTAACCCATTATCATGGAACATTTACCTAACCTATTATCATGGAACATTTACCTAACCTATTATCAATTTGTATCAATTTGTACCATAAATTATGGATATCAAGTGCACATTTTGTCTACAACAACATGATGGCTATCCACTTCATGTAAAATGGGAGGTTTGTCATGCAAATCCTCCTATTTTGCACTCCTATTTATTTGGCCACTTCAATTTAGCCTATAGCATTTTCAATCATTTTCACATAGGTTTTATTTCATAATTTCACCCCCTTTTTCTTATGGAACAAAAATTAATTAAATTTTCCGGGTTCTATCTTAAGCTTGGGCCTTTTAGAGGCCCACTAACATAATTAAACCTATGCCAACATTCACAGAATTCCTGAAAATTGGGGCGTTACATTGTAGTTGTTGGGGCCTGCCTTCGGTCGATGTAGATCCTTACATTCATGCAACCTCCAGTCTATACCTAAGTGGCTGGGAAGATGACCCACATTGATAGAACAAAAATACTGGAGGTGTTTACGTCACCCACGGCGATGCAGATCATCAAGCTCTTGAGATGCCACAAGAATAGATTATTGGAATCTAAAGTGTTGCAACACTCTATCCGCCTTGCATCTCGATGGTAGCATATACTACCAATTAGGCCTTAATGTGCCAGCGTTGAGATTTACAAAGAATTCCTCAAGAATTACTGCCCGAATTACCGGGTCCACGTATGGTGTGCATTCAAACTATATGAATATGATAAAAACACTAGTTATATATATACTAGTAAATACTAAATATTAAATACGAAATCGACTATGTTATTTGTATATAGTTCAAAAATAAATAAATACATACATCCGTTTCCTGTCGCTGGTCCAATAGAAGTTATATATCTTCAAACTCGATAAGTAATCCCACGTGACTCGGGGCATGGTTCTACCGAATTAAATAAATTATTAGCATAAAAATTTTATTTGAAATCAATTTATTAATGGTAATATATACTTAATTTTACCTTGTTACGAATGGAAATATATACAGGTTGTTCACTCAATGACGTAAAAATGGATGGCGATATCGAGCCTATGATTGTAGTAGTAAAAGATAACCACCAATTTTGATTTTTCTTGGTTTTGTCGCCCGACACATCTCCCGATACAATGTCGCCAACACTTCAGACCCCCAATTGAGTTCACCAGCCTGTCTAAAATCGACGAGTTTCAACAGCCACTTAGATGTACAATGTTTCATGACTTATCAGACATCAGAATACCCCTGATAATTTGAAGGATGTATGCCCAAGCGTATCGTAGTCTTCTCTCTTCAGTAGAATCCTCCGCCAGCTCCACAAAATTATTTTGTAACCAGGCTATTTCGATCCTACCTCTGGTAATCATCTTTGGTACCACACCCAAAAGTTCGTAACAAACGATCCCCTAATTAACAGACTGAATAGACCCAATGACTACCGATCTGTCCATGGGCAACCCTAACTATAACTGCACGTCCCCTAGAGTGATAGTACACTCACCATATGAAAGATAGAATATGTGCGTGTCTGGTCTCCACCTCGCCCCCAACGCATTTAGGAGTTTCGGGTCCAACTTACACCCCCAGCCTAAGTAGGTCACGTTGAAAAAACCAGCTTCTCTCAAGTATGTTGTAACACCCCCTAACCCCACGCCGTCAGCGGAATAGGGCTACGAGATATTACCGGACTTATACACTAACATTTATACAAAACCCAGTCATACACTTTACATTCCAGATCAATATTCATCAAATTTCATCATAAAGTCCCCAATATGGACCTACAGGGCCCAAAATATGTTTTAGAAGTGATTCGGGACTAAACTGGCAACTTTAGAAATTTTTTTCCTTTGGAGATAGGGGCACACGCCCATGTGGCCTGGGACATGCCCGTGTGGCCTGGAACATGGTCGTGAGGCCAGGCCGTGGGCAGATCTAACTTGCACACACAGCCGTGGGAACAGGCCGTGTGACATAAACAGAGGGCCACACGGCCTGAGCACACGTCCATGTGCCTTGGCCGTGTGAAAACATGATTTTTGACCATTTTTATGCTATTTTCACTTGCTAAACACATCTAATTCTTGCCCAAACATTTACTGATAATTCTTAAACCAAATATCATACATTATGCCACTTAGACTTAGCAAATATTCATTCATTCACTTTAAAACCTCTTAAGGATCACTTACCACAATACATATCAAAATTTACTACAGTATCATACTAGTCAAACTCATGTAAATTTAATTTCTAAAACATACACATTTCATACCATGCTTCAACAACTTTCATGTTTATACACTATCATATACAAAATAATACCTTAACAACCTAGGTACATGCCATTTTACCAAAAGAAAAGTATTCACCACTTTGAGTCCGGGATTGACTTGGATGCTGAGTCCTTAACTTTCTTTCATACCTAGACCTACGCACGGAAACATATCGTACGCTGAGTATACACTCAGTGGTATTTCTATAAACTAATATTTAAAACAATAATAAGCTATGTATATACATTGTAACATAAATTTTTATTTCATAATCTTATTAGCTTCATCACTTACCTTTAACTTATAGCTCTTAAATGTATTTAAACAAATCTTTTTATACTTTTCATATCATTCAATATCTTTCAATACTTGTAAAACAATCAAATGATCAATAGCAGTCAGTCTTTGTCTTACTTTCAATTACCCCTATTAACATAACTCGGACCTAGACGGATACACGAATCCAACCCATACACCGGGGATAATGTACAGTGTTTCATCAGCTGAAACCAGAATACACCGTGGGGTAACAGTAACAGTAGCAGTAACAGTCATAGTCAGGTACGGAGTACCTCTTCGGAACGAATCCGGAACAGTCACAATAGTCGACACATATAGTGTCTCATTGACACACAGTTGGAATATCCCTGAACACTTCCAATCCTATGGCATGTCAATTATATCTGACTAGTCCGACACTTATTAATAGGGTGTAAAAATTATTACATTTCAATACAAAAGTAGTAATAATTTCTATCATATCATTCATTATACATTCTAACTACTAAGAATAGCAATTACATTGTATTAAATCATTAAGCATAGTTTATAGAAATACAAACTGAATTTCTCGAGTTTACTCGATATCCTCGTTCACTTTCTCCTTTCCCTTTTTCGATGATGTTTCTGGTGCTACGTTGGCTACATAAAATTTAACATTTAAAATTATCAATATATATTATTTAATAACACACTCTTGTATTTCCATGTTTCTTTTACTTAAATTCCAATTTAGTCCTTCCACCATAACTATTCTTTTTCTTCAAAATAAATCCTATATTTTCATTCAATTATCATTTTAAACTATTCCAACTCTTAAATTTTCAGCATAAAACACTAATTATAACATCTTCTCAATTCAATCCCTATTATTGCAAGACCTATATTTTCTTTCACAATTTAATCCTTCTCCCACTTCTAACTTGAATTTCCATCAAATTAACATTTACTTCTTCCATTTATTCAACTTAATCAACATCTAAAAATTCAATATCTTTCTAAATTTCAACATAACTCAAGTAGTATTCTTTCCTAGGATTCCATAGACATCAAAATTACAAGAAAAAGGATCAAATTGACTTACCAATCAAGTTTGGAACTCCAAAACCCTAAATTTTCCTTTTCTTTTTCTTTCTTTCTTTCCTTGCTCTGTTTCGTTTTCATTCATTCTTTATTTTATTTTTTTATTTAATTACTTTATTATATTATATTATTATAATATACTTTAATCATTTTTTTATTATTTCTTATTTAATAAGTAAATACTTATTTATACATACATTTGTACCAATTAAAATAATACAAATGTATTTATACATACCACACACTTGTCCCCAAAGGCTTATTTGCTAATTTAGTCTCTTGAATTTTCTATAGTTTATAATTAAACTTTTACACTATATTCAGTCTAGTCCTTTCACTAAATTAGCCTTGATTAAGCTAAATTTACTTAATTAAAATCTAATTAACCTCTCACTTAACTTCGTAAATATTTCTAATAAATATTTACGAATCTAATTTCTAAAATTGAAGACCCCAAAATTCACTTTTCCGATGACCTAAAAATTTGGGTCATTACATATGTTTCGATCAACAGTGATGGAAGACTGGATAAATTACGAATAAAAAATATTAAGGTCAATTATAACTATGAAATAAAAAAATTTAAAAATTTAAAAAATATTAAAAATTATTCTTACCATTTGCAATTGATTGACGGAGATGTGCTTGTCATCAAGACGGATTAGAGACCCGGTCATTGCTTAATTGAATACGGACAAATTTTTAATAAAAATGTTGTTTCTTGGAATTACTTATAAAATAATAATAATATTAACTTAGATAAAAATAGAATTTAGGATTGTAATTTGAGACCTTTTTGAGAATTGTGAGAAATTAGGAGAGAATTTGTGAGAATTGTGTGTGAAAAATGTGATGGGGGGTTTATCCTTTTTTTTTTGGACTATTGGGGGTCCAACGGCTAGTTCAAATTGCCATTGGAGTTGACTGTTGGAGCACGGGCAAAAGCGCGCCGACGTATATGCTTTTTTGAAAAGCGCTTCGACATAGCATGTTTTACCTGACATTAGAGGAAAAAGTGCTGAGCTAGACGCGTTTTTCTGTGTTTTCCTTGAAAACAATGCCAGCTCATCGCGTTTTAGTAAAAATGGACCATTCCCGTTATTTTTGAAAAAATGACCCATTTTTGTAATTTTCTTTTGGAAATGGGCCTTTTCTGGTCATTTGGTCTTTTATACTAACTTGAATTGATTGAGTTGGTTAATTATTCATTAGTATTTTGTAAGTATCAAAGTTTAGGATTTACCAAAAGTTAATTTCATAAATACCATTATTAGCTTTTTAAATTTAGGTTATAGTGAGACTAAAGACGCACACATGATAATTGCATATGATGAGTTTTAAGCTTGAGTACTTCAAATTTAGGTCATAGGCAAAGCCATGAACTTTGTATTAGAGGGGTCGAAATGAAATTAAAAAAATTGAAGGGTCAAATTCAAAATTATTTATGTCAAAATGGTTGAAATTAAATTATTAATATTTGGAAGTGACCAAAAATGTAATTTTTCCATATTATTAAAAAGCTAAAAGAATTATATTGAATAATTAAATTTCAAAGGGACTAAAAAAGATATTATACCTTTTAGCCAGGGGGGGGGGCTAGGACTCGTGTCTTTGACATGGGCTGCATACAAATGCCCTTGACCAAGGCGCAGACTAATAACCTTAGTTGCATTTATGGATGATTTGGGGTCGCTTAGCCTACTAGGACTGGTCCAATACTAGAAAGATTCAAGGTTTATCTACTTGATGTTTAGTGAAAATATAAACACCCTAATAACTTGTATTGTACCAGGTAATTTTGTAATTCTAAGGTTCAGATTATACAAATAGTTTAAATTTCTTAGTACTCTATCTTGTAGATATGTTTGAATTTAAGCCGTTGTAATTTGATTTGTACCATTGAATGTAGGAAAGTTCAACTATAAATAAAGGAATTTTCCTATCTCATTTGTAATCATTCAGTTTTGTGTAATTAAATTGAGAGAACATTTTCTTTAAAAGTTTTGTTGTGCCTTTTTTTTTCTTTTGATGCTTATTGCTTGTGTATATAATTAGTGCCTTAGAAATTTTTTATTGAGATTCTCAATTTTCAGTGATTTAAGTTGATTTAAGTAAATTTGAAACAAATACATTACTTAGGTTTACTAAGTTATAGTCTAGGTCCATTGTACCTGCCGTCTTTGATTACACCCTTCACCCTTGCATCTAAGTGCTAAATAAAAGCTCTAAATACATTCCAAACAAGTTTTAAAATATATGTAATTTAAAATATATTATATAAAACTGTTTTTAGATGTTATAAGTTATATAAAAAAAGTTAAATAATATATATTATGTAATTAAAAATAAGTTTAGCCGAAGTAAACTTAAGCTTTAAATATTCAGTACACATGCATGGACCTTAGAGGAATAACTCAATATATAAATAGATGTACTTTTAAGTCAATTTAATTTAAAAAAATTAAATATGTATTTGATTTTTTCACACTTTAGTTGAAATGACTATGTTAAAATAGTGAAATGCATCATGTCATGTGTTCAAATATCATAGTTTTTATTATGTGTATATATATTATTAGATTTGCCAAAATACAAAAAGACATAAATATCTTCAAAATAATGATTGTTAATTTGTAAAACTTCTTAATATTTAGTGTATATATATAAGGCTTAATGGATAAAAATTCTCAAATAATTAAAAAAAAATCAATTAAGTTCCTCTCAATTTTTTGCATTGAATTAAGCTCCTCATGTCAACAAAAAGTAAAAAGATTTAAAATATTTTTTAAAATTATTTTAAAAAATAAATTTATAATGAATGGAAAAAATGTGGGTATTCAAAAACTCATTTATTCAGATTCATTTTAAAATTATAAAAAAATATAAAAAATTGTAAAAAAACCGTTAAATTTACAATCCAACCATAATCTTTTTCCTTTTTTTTTTTTTTAAAAGCAGTCTATTTTCACTTAATTCTTTCCCCATGTTCTAGATTTTGTTTAACTTATTATATAGATACGTACACTTACATTCCATTAATTTATACTTACATTCCATATTTTTATATTTCAATTGAAAATGATATATTTTGAATATTTATATAAAAAATTAATTGATTTGAAATATCAATTAACATGTTTGTTAGATGATCTCTCTTGCAAATGTGTTTTTAAAACAAGAAATAAATAAACAACAGAATAGACAGAACATAATAACTGTTTAGTTTTAATTAACTCTTTAATGTTCAATTTTATATGCAAAAGTGCACTTTATAATTTTTAAATAATTTTAGTAATTTTAAAATTGTTTTATTTTTTATATTCAGAATTAATTTGTTTTAGATTTAATGCAAACATTAAAAAAAATATTAAGTTGAATATATAAAAAAATTTAATAAAAAATTATAAATTATTAAAATAAAATAAAATAAATATTTTTAGAAAAATACTATTAGGCCTAAAACGGGTTTGAGTTAATCTTTTGGAAATATGGACATGCTTTTTAGGCCTATATTTTAGTTCGGGTCAAGCTTAGACAAATATAAAGCATGTTAATATTATATTTAAGCTTAATCCAAATTTAAAGACCCGACTATTAAACAAATCTAATTAAGGGAAAAAAATTAGGAGGAGCTTATTTAAAATAATAATAATAATAATTGAGGACTTTCTATACATTAAACCTAAAAAGAAAGATGGGAATTGACCGAGGCTAGCCCAGTATGTCAAGTTATTTTATTTCAAATCTAATTCTCATATAACGGCAACTTTTCGAGGAGCCGTTGTTACATTTCAAAATTTGAAATCTCATCTCCTTTTTCTAAATTTCTCTCTTTTTTTTTCCATTTCTCAAACTCAGCAAGAAGAGAGCAGAAGAGCAGCCAAGCGATGGATCCAGAGACCGAGTTCCTTTCATCGAAACGACAAACGGGAAACGAATGGGAACTCTTCAAAGAAAACGTGAGACCTTTGAAGAGAGGCCGAAACGTCGATCTCTTAAACCACGCTCTCAAAGCTCGCACCAATGATCAACTCAAGAAATCTCTCCTTGAAAACCGAAGGTCTCTTCCAAAATCCTTATCTACGATTATTTTGTGTTCTTTTTAACTTTATTTTTAATATTTGATCCATTTTCTTTCTGGGTACTTCCTTTTTTCTTACTTTGAATCTTTAGGAGATTGATCGAGGCAATAGATGAGTACCAAGGAGACGATCCTCTCCAGCCTTGGCTTGAGTAACTATTCTTCCCATTACATAACTTTTATTTGAACCTTGAAATGTTCTAATGGTTGGAAACGAATTTGGGTTTTGCATTTTGAATGATTGAAATTCGAAATTGAGTAAAAATGGAAAGCGGGTAGTGTTGACTGTTGATTCAATTGTTTTATTAGGGTGTCCTTGTTTCAAATTAGATATGGTTAAATTATTTCAGTGGCTTATTGTTTGTTTTGTACGTTTTCTTTTTTGGGGTTAAGTTGCATTAAATGGGTTCAAGAGGCATTCCCACCAGGTGGAGACTTCTCAGGACTGGTATTGATCTATGAGCAATGCGTTCGTGCTTTCTGGCATTCGGATCATTATAAAGATGATCTCCGCTACCTGAAAGTTTGGTTGGAATATGTGGGTACTTTTCACCTTCCTTCTTTTTAATCATCTTATATAGAATCATAGATGGTGATGTTTATAGTTTGCTTAAGTTGTTTATGCTTGCTCAGATGTCAATTTAATCAGAAATATGCTACTTAACATGTTATAAATGAACACATCGAAAGCATACCAATTGAAATGGCAATGGTGTTTTCTCTGAGTTTAAAATGCTGAATCAGTGTTTGGGAAATGGTGTTTGCAGGCTGAGCATTGTAGTGATGCTGAGGTCATTTATTATTTTCTTGATGCCAATGATATTGGGAAGACACATTCAGCTTACTATATAGCATATGCTTTGCACATGGAGTCCAAGTCTAAGATGAAAGCAGCAAATGATTTACTCAATCTTGGGATATCAAGGTAAAAGCTGTCTTCCATATTTAGTTTTGATGGAAGATATATGATTTGATTCAACTGATACTGAAGTGCATTTCATTTTATGTTAAAACATGCTTTTTCTCTCAAGGCTTACTTGGTTTGTGTGTAGATTTTTTTATCCATTTATACTTTTGTAAATTTACATTTGTTGATCTAATTAAGCTTTCCTGCAAATGTAGTAATGCTCAACCAATAGAGAAGTTGAGGGATGCATACAAGAAATTTCTTGCTCGCTCAATGAGAAGACCTAATGCTACTGAGGTATAGACTATAGACTGATGTTTAATGTCTTCTCTACATTTGAATTGCTTCTATAGGGATTTTCTTGGTTATGTTTTTCATTCTTTTCCCAAACTACAGGAAGAGTTGAAGGAAGATGACTTACCAGTCCGAAGTTTCGGAACTGTCTTGGCCAGGGGAGAGAGTCGTAAGTTCTATTTCTCTTCTTTGTCAATTTCAATTTACCATCTAAAAGCTTTTTCCACAGCATAATATGTAACTTCATGTGATTGCAGAAAGGCAGGCCATCAAAACTTTTGAGCTTGGCAGAAACAAGTTGAAGCAAGATCAGTAAGCAAAAGAACCTTTCTATACTTAAGTTTGAGCTCTCATCTTGTGTTATTCGGACTTGGATACTTGGAATTTGTATCTCCATATCCATGTTTCAGACACAAATGTCAAACACGTGTACTTCAAGAAAAATGAAAAGCCCAAGCAATGTAGCTCTCATCTTCCTCTACTTCATTCTAACCATGGAGCTCTCATTTTAATCACGGCACTCTATTATCTTCCGTTCTGCAATATTTTTAATAGCCATAAGAACTCCATTATGAGCTTGCTTTTCTATTGGTTTTCATTCATAGGGTGCATCGAACTCCATTATCTATTTACAATGATACAAATATGGATGTCACGAGGGGTCATCACTCTAAGCCAAATACCGGTTCAAACTCTTGGCACACTCTTGGAGGTAGAGCTGAGAGAAACAAAGAAAATAATGCTATGCCTGCAAAGTGGACATCACACAAGGTTTACTTCAACTCCCAAAACATGATATTTTTGCTACTGGGTGATGTATTGTTCAGATTGTTCTAAAAATGACATTGAGCTTCATAAAATTCTTCTCAGATTCCGCAGAGACCTGTGCCTAGAATAGTAGGGGCTGTTGCAAGTGCTCAAATTGAAGTTTTTGTTGATGAGGAATGTGAAGAGTAAGTACTAGTTATTTCTAAAAGTTGTATAACTTTTGGACATGCATGTATACAACTATGTTATTCCGTCTCCTTATTTTTTCTTGAGTATCCCTATACAACATATAATTCTACCACATGAAAATAGAAACATATGGAACTGAATCATTTGTTCAAAATGTTGGTATGTAATCAGTGCCTGTTATATGTTCTATGGTATTTGCATTGCTTATTTTATCAAAATTTTGTTATCAGAAAGCCAAAAGTGCATGATGAGAAGGACAGAACTTCAAGTCTGCAACTGAGAGAGTTGGACGGCAGAAACATAAAAAAGTAAAACGCAATTCGAGATTTCTGGTCTTTAAGCATTGTCTAAAGACAAAGATCACTAAGTTAGCTGATATCTCAAAATCTTTTGTGCAGGGAAACTGAATTACTTAGGGAGAACCCATTGCGAAATTTCCCTTCAAATAGTCTACCTAGATGATTTCAAAGCACTAATGACAATGGTGGCTCCTTGGTGTGTTTGTATCATTTTCATGGTGGGATCAGCTTTTAACTCCAAAGCCTGGTCCATAATATCATGCTGTACTACGTTTTTTACTTGTTTGTTGGCATTTAAGGTTTCATCTTTTGTTGCTCTCAATAAATAGTTGGAAGAACACCTTTCTAATGCTTGTAGTCAAGTTATTTCATGATTTCCCAGTGAAGACATAAGGTGGCTGAATGATTTAATGAAGGTTTGCCTTCTCTGGCAATTCAAATATTTGTATTGTATTCATGTATTTTACCATATTATAATTATCAATTCAATAGGTTCATGTGAAACATTTCTGATTTAGTGGATTGAACCAATTAATTTGATTTTTGGATTTAAGTGTCTAATTCCTTTCATCCGTTCCCAATTTTTGAGGAAGCTTTTATTGCAGGTTTTTCATAGGAAAATGACAAATTTGAAGGGAGGCAGAGTTTTTAGAGAAAATGCTAATACAATGGGTTTGTGTTTGGGAGTTGTGTGTAAGCAAGTTTATCTAATCCATTTTTGGTTCGTGAACATAGATCAAAGGAACTAAATCATATTAAATTTGTGTTATTAATTATTTTTTCTTCTCGAGTATTTATATAATTCACTAAAGAAAGGATACTTTTTACTAATATTACTAAAGAAAGGATACTTTTTACTAATATTGTATGTAATTAATATTTATATAACTTGAATTTTAGAGCTACGCAAACCCAACTTTTTGGCAAGGAAAGAGATAATTAAACTTGAGAAACCTAATTCACACTAGATCATTAAATCTGATATATAAGCATTTCAGTATAATTTATTTAATATATGAAATAAGGTCTCAAATATACATTTAATTACAATATCATTTTCTTCTTCAGATTTTTAATTAGTGTCCTTGTAAAATCTAACAAAATCCCACAATACTATCTATGATATAGCTAACAACCACCTCTATAGTTATGAAAAACCTTTAATTGTGTCAAAACACACCATAGTGACCTCAACTTCAAGGATCACTATCATTGCTGCTATCAGAATAGAGCATTTCCAACATGTACTTACACGTTAACTTGGTATCTTATGCCCATGACAACATATTGTCATTAATCATTTGCACACTAGTTTCAACTTACTATTGTTGCCCCAACTCACAATTGTAACAATTTAATTTCCAGTCGTATCAGGATCCCCTTTTCCAAGTTATTGTTGTTAGTAATACCCATAAGTACATCCCATTCGAAATCCATGAAGGATTGAGGATGTATTGTGTGTATGGTTGAGTGAGGGAATGCAAGCATAGATGGTTTTGTTGGGTTATTACCAGCATTGAAAATACTGACCGATAGTTATTTCACATGAAAGAGAGTTGCATTAGGATTTGATGTTATTTTCTAAAGGATGCAGTTGTATCCTTGCTTCCATATACTCAACAGGGTGCAAGCGAAAGGCTTTTTCCTTGTAATCATGAGTGTTTTTAGGTAGAATCCTTTATTTGAATTGAACCATCCAATTTCTCCATTTGGAAAATGTTAGACCTGATTGATTAATTTAACCCTAGTCAGATTGACATTAAATGATGAGGTGTTCCAACTAAAGAATTAAAACACATAAATATTTATTGATAAATATTTGGGTGTAGTAGTAAAATATACGATACTATTAAAAAAAATTATAAATTTAAACTTTTAAAACGATATTATTAAAAGAGAAAATAAAAAATATTAAAAATATTTAAAAGATTCACTTATACTTTATAATATTTATTTCATAAGTAACCATATAAACATAAATAAAATAAAGACAGCCTAAGCACATAATTCGTTAGCTGAAGCTAGGAGAAAGGCAATCCTTCATTAGTCGCTGTCAAATTTATTTAAATATAATACAAAATAAAATAGTAGTGCAACTGCAAAGTGTAAACAACTACTATTTTATATAATGCTTGACAGCCACACACACACCCGGCCCACATCATAGATTGCCTAGATATGATAGATAAGCATGTAGCAAGCAAAGCCAAGCTAGCTTAACTCTGCTGAAACGAGATCATAGCAGTAAACATCTGCGAACCACTAGAAATTGGATTGATATCAGCCTGTGATGAGTATACCCTATGACCAACGTTGAGCTGTTCGGTGCTTCGGTTTGGCTGAAGGTTGTCTAAGATGTCTTTCCAAATAATAGGATCTCAGGATTTAAGGAGATTAGTAAACACCTACAATTAATTAAATTTATAGATAAAAATAGATTTAAATTACATTAAAATCATCTTAAATGTCTTTTTATTTGTATTATTTAAAAATTAAAGTCTAATTAATAATTTTGTTAATCGATCTTCTTTGAATTTGTACACGTGGCATTTTAATATTTAAAGGTCTTATTTAAAAATCAATGCGTAATTGATAACAAATATTTTAATATAACATAATTCAATTAACAATGTTAACAATTAGACTTTTAACTTTTAAATTTAATAAGTAGAATAAATTTCTAGATTAATAGTAGATAACTAAATTTCAAAACTATGAAGAATATAAAGATTGAAGGAAAAATTAGACCTCAAGGCAATTATATGCTATACTATTTTCGTTTTGTCAGCTAACCTCGTTAAGTTTCGATTAAATTTAGAGTTAAGGTCAGACTTTTATCTGGAAGCAACACTCACAAAATTTTTTCTTGACCTACAAAACTCCAACTTAAAATCTTAATTAAAAAATATTGAACTTCTTACTACTTCACCTAAATCAGATGTTTAATATTATAAGTTATACAGTAGTACAATATAATGTGAGAGTTAATAAAATGTATGAAATCATACCTGATTATCGGTGGTCCAAAAGATTTGTAATGATTTGCGTAGGTTACTAAGTACATTGGTCATTTAAGGAAGGCTTTGTACGTTTGTTTCGGTACCATTAAATAAATACTGTATCGGTGGAGTTGTATAATCGCAAGGTAGGTGTCTGAAATTTTAAAAGTTTAAATCCTTTCATTTCATACATTATTAAAATAAAGGGTAAATTACACTAACAGTCACTCAACTTTGGGATAACTAACAAAACAGTCACCTAAGTTTCATATCAGTCACTCAACTTTTAAAAAATAACAAAATAATTACTAACGTTATAAAAAAGTGACAAAACAGTCACTGATTAACAGTTTCCGTTAGGGGGTTAACGGGACCCCTGATGTGGCAAGTTAACCAGCTGATGTGGCAAGTTAACTTGCCACATTGGATGTACACAGTAAAACCCACCCAATTTAAGAAAAAATTGAAACAAAAATAACGTTAATAATAGAGAAGAAGAAGAAGAGACTGTAAAAAAAAATCTTCTTTGCCTCTTCCTCTGTAACCTTCCGCCATTGTTGTCCTGGCAATATCGATCTTTCAATTTCTTGGATTTCCCATGGACTCCATCTCAAAAAAAAATTCTTATCTGTTCAAACAAAGTCTTCGCTGCTGGGTTTAAGTCAATGAGTTCTTCTACAAATCTCTACACTTTCTCTGTTTGGTATTACAACACATCTAGAAATAACGCCCTTGTTTGGTCCGCTAATAATTCTCCGCTGACCCAAAATTCGTCTCTTGTCATCGGCCACTGATGATGTAATTTACCCGATTAACACAGCCAAGAAAAAAGTGATGGCAGGCAGGCAACTTGTCGTAGCAGCAGCTAAAGTTGCAGTGGTGTAAACAAGGGCGATACCATTGATATCCAAGCTTAAAGTTATCCTGAAATCTAAAATTTCTCAACAGTTGATATGATTTCTTCCACTGTAATGGCTGTGCAAAAACCTTAACAGCATACATAGCTCTTCCTTCTCTAAGCTTCTTCTTCCTACACAAACTATTCAACAAAGTAGTATAACTCAATGAATCTGGTACAAATCTTTTATTCAACATATCTTCTAACAAATCTACAGCTCTATTCACTTGACTCTTCTTGCATACCCCTTGCATTAATATCCTATAAGACTCGACATTAGGCATAACACCTCTCTCAAACAATTTTTTGAACAGTTTGTATGCAATACTTAAGTCCCCATTCAAACAAAATGCACCTATCAAAATGTTGTAAGATTTGGTATTGGGGAAAACACAGTATTTATAGGCAATCTTGAAAAGGCTGAAAATAGGCATGATGAAGTCACGATGAGAAACAAGCAGCTCGAGGATATGATTTAAGTGTCTGGGTAAAGACTTAACATTGAATTCAAGCATTTTGTAGAAAACATTGAATTCAAGCATTTTGTAGAACACATTGAGAGCTTTCTGGGATAAATCAGCTTCAGCATAGATTTTGATGAGGTAAGAAAAGAGAGTCGACATACATTTTGATCGGATTTGAGACGAATGAGAAGGTTGTTGACAAGATAGAAGTGCTTGGAACCACCGAGTTTGAGAATGAGGATGAGGAAGGAAGAGTAAGAATGACAAAAATCGGGTTGGGTGGTGGCAACATCGAAGATTTCTTTAGCGAGGGGAGGGTCGGATTAGGCGGATATCAGTTTCAAGACTCGCGTAAGGGAAGCTATTGGTGACAGCGACGGTTACCGTTGATTTGAAAATTGGACATATCTCTATTTTTTCTCTTCTTCTTCTTCTCATTTTCTTCTTCTTCTTCTTCTTTTTCTTCCTTTTCTCTTTTTAAACCCTAAATTGGTGCTGACAGGGCTATTAAATTGGTGGTAACCAGTCACCTGGAGACCGTCATCTGCCATGTCACTTTACTGTGACGTCTATGACGGAAAGGACTGTTTTGTCACTTTTTTAAAGTTGAGTGACTGAAATGAAATTAAGGTGACTGTTTTGTCAGCTGCCCCAAAGTTGAGTGACTGTTGGTGTAATTTACCCTAAAATAAAATAAAATAATTTAATATACATAAGATTGTTTCTTTTATCTTTCTCCATATTTCTCTTGATCCCTTATTCTTTCTCTTCTTTTTTATCAATACAATATTAGAATAGAGAGGGATCATGCAATTTACATGAAAAAAAAAACCCTTTAAGCATTGGTCCATACAAAATTCAGTTTTTTTTATTACTACAAAAAATAACAAAAGGAATAAAAATAGCAACGTCTCATGTGGACGTTTGGTACAACCGTTTGTATATCTAAAATTTGGTAAAAATATTAAATAATATTCACTTAAACTAAATATATTATGTCATATCCTAAAAACTAAGTTAGAAAAATTGAATTGTGAAATTATGTTAAGTGTGTTAATTTGGTTTAGTGGATAGGTGTTGTGCTTATATATTTGAGGTTCTGGGTTTGAATGTCTTCCTTAAATTTTTTCTATTTTTGCTTAAACCTCTACCTTTGAATATTTGATTTATATATTAGTTTCGCTCAATTAATGATAGAATGAGCTTGCTGGTTCAGTGGTAAAGTGTTAGCTTACCTTTTGGTTTTGTGTTTGAGTTCCTGCGTGCAAAATGGAATATTAATTTTGTTTTAAACTCAGGGAAGTTTTAAAATTAGTGGTGAGGGATTCCTAAAATCCCTCTCTCACAACCATCCCCCTCTCCCCACCCTCTCTCAATTTGATGTCCAATCTTCCACTTTCACCATTTTTTCCCTTGTTTCAATTTGAGTCCTTTTTACTTCTCTTCTATCGAAATTGCTTTCTCGTTCACAACTTTTGTGTTTTCTTTCTTTTATTGTTTCAAATCATGCGTTGGTGTGGTGTGAATTTTAATGTCAAGTTCTTTTTGGCCGTTCCAATTTTTGGTGTTGGCTTTGTTTGGTAGGATTGTTGAGTTGTGGTTTCGGTTTCTGGTAAGTACAAGAGTGAACATATCTTTTCTCTATAGTAAATTTTGGGTTTGTGCCTCTTTTCGTGCAAAGAGGTTGTTTTAATTGGTTCTCATTTTAATTGGTTTTGTGGAATTTTTTTAGGAAAATATCGTGAGACTAATTTTCCTCCGACAATTAGTTAGCTTTAGGATATTTTCCGCAATTCGGGTAAGCGATCGAACACCTTGTGAGGGTTGTCTTTGTTTGCATTAAGGTTGATAGCATTTATTTCGCTTGTGGACAAATTAATGTTTGGGTTAGGGCGTATCGATTCTAATTGTTCATTTTGGATACTGATTTTAGGGGTCTGTGATTGTGGCGAAGTATCGTATTTCAGAAATAATCGGGTGTGTACCGAAAAACTAAAAAAATAGTGAATGATAGAATGCCGAAAACTAGTCTGTCAACGCCACACGGCCTGGCAGTGTGGCAGGCCATGTACGACACAAGGTCGTTTACTAGACCGTGTGCAACACACGGTTTGGACTAATTGGGTCGTGTGGGCCACACGGGCGTGTGGGCCTATTTTCTAAAAATTTCTTTTCAGGCCTGATTGGATCCGTGAATCGTAATTAGCCTTTCCGTATGGTTCATACTGCTTAAGTGAGACTTGTAAATAAGGTATCTGTGCATATGCTTCTGTGTTGATGTATTTAAGGTTCATTTAATATATATTTGTATGATCTGATACTGATAGTTCTAATGGTATGCCCTAATTTTGCTATGTTTGTATATGTATGTATAATGTACGATTATGTTAATTAGTATTTATGGATCTGTTATATAACCATGCATGTGATTTCATGACAAAATTAATGTGTTTTCTATAAGGTTTGATAAATCTATCTTGTAAAGCATGAACTTCCATGCCTTATGTTTTTGTTATTGCATATCAGCATATCCTATATGTTCATCATTCTGATTTCGTATATGCATGCCATGAAACATTGCGTTGGGTTTGGGATATTGATGAAAGGAGGAAGATTCTGGCAGTTTAATGATCTGGACATTTTGTCGTTTATCCACATTTCTGTCCGGTAGCTTGTCTGCAATTATGGTGGCTCGACCACATATGTTTGTTCTGGCAACTAGGCTGCAATACAGTGGCTTGTCCACATATATCTGATCTGACAGTTTTGTTGTAAAATCTAGTGACATTGACCCTAATTATTCTATTGGTGTGATTTAGTTGAATGAGTTCTGGGGAACTCCATTTTGGTGTGTAACAGAGTTGGGTAGGACATTTTCTGAAAAATCTGCATTATGATTTTTTAAAAAATATCGCATTGGCATAATCATGCATACTCAATTCAGTTTGATTGATTGTTATGAATTTTTTTTTGTGATTTTTTGATTTGTATATTGTGTTGTGTGTGTTCTCAGTTTGAGTTTTAGTTACATACTGAGCTTTATAGCTCACTCCTTTATTTTATCTCTGACTTTCAGGTAATCAGTAAGTTTAGAATTGGACGGTGTGCGGGAGCTCATATGGTTTTATCAGTTAATTAAAATATGGTGATTTTTAAAATTATTTATTTTGGACTTTTGGGACTATAACTTGTTTTTGGATTTTGTTTTGGTTTCTATTTAATTCGTCGATATTGATATTTGTAAACATGATACTGTAAAATCACACGAGGTAATAAAATGGATTTCAGTTTTCAAAACTCAAACTTTGAAAATTTTTCGCTGCGAAATTAAGGGATTTCTAAGTGTTTTTCTAAAAACGAATAAATAGCTTTTAGCAAATGTTAGCCATATTTATAATTTTTTAAATGCTCACTAAAATTAGAAGTTTTTCAAACGAGACCAAGTTTAGAGTTATTCAGTAAATCAATTAAGATCTGCGCATAATTTTTCAAAATAACATGCAAGTGTTTTGTTAAATAAAAATTATTTTCAGAATTTTCGGTTTCTAAAGTTAGGATTTAATTTCTGGGTTTTAAAATAAACTAAGGTAATTTCTCATATTCGGCCATAACGTCTAGATTGGGTTCATGGTGTTACATATTATATTTTATTAAATTAAAATGAAAACAACATGTAAAATAGTTGTACCTACCAAATCTGAAATTTTAGTCTGCCGTCTCCCGAATTGCGGGATTGTTGGAGGTGGGGCAGGCTACCTGTGTGGAGCCCCTAACTCCGCTTCAGGGTAGAAATCGTTATAATTTAATATGTGACTTAATAAGATAAACGTATAAGAAAAGAGGTTTAAAGTGATTATACCAGTGTTAACATTTGTGATTTGTCTTTCACAAAAGAGTTGTAGTATTACACAAACGTGTCATTCATTCATTAGCAAACACCATTTGTTTCAGCTATAGCTATAGCTTCACAAAGAGGAAGGCATCAAAATTGTAAGATTTTAGAACCTTCTTGTCATGATAGAGGTCTTTTTGAGCTGCACTCGTGTGGAGTTGTAACTGAAAAAAACAGAGAAGTAGAAGTAACTATTGAAGTTGTTTCTGAATTCTGATGGAGAAAGTAAAATTCTAATTTTTGAACAAATTATTATATGAATTGAAGAGTAAGAGTCGTACCCGCACATATTTGTGTCATACAAGTAGCAGGACAGGATTTGAAGAAAAGCATGACTGGAAATAAAAAAGTTTCACGTCTCTAGCTCTTGTTGTTGCAGATGCTATCTTATAGTTTATTATCCTAATATAATCAAATTTGACCAAAATTAGTAATGGATTAAGACAAATATGATGATGTTAGGTTAAAAAGTGCTGCTGGTTCAGTCATCTATCATTACAAAAAACAGTAGCAATAAAATGAATAATAGATGAATATGGTCAACTATTAAAAAGAGCTAAAACTAATGGAAATAGGCGAAACACTAAATCCCTAGTAAGAATTGGAAATGGAAATTAGCAACGTCAATACCGTGAGAAATTCACAACAACGGGATAATGGGATAAAATTAACCAGAAAGCAAGTATACTATAACTATACTAGCCTGTGTTCTATTAAGTGTTGTAATTCCACTAATATATGTAACAAAACAAATAAAATTTAGGAAGCATGTGCGAAATAGAAGTCATTGATTTAATGATAGATCATAGAAGCCCGTGGTTAATTATTAGTTCCCATTTAGTTTTCCGTTTAACCAAACCTGGGGTTTGATTATGTGGCGAGTAGGTCAGCTACTGTCGCATTCTGTTTGGGTCTCTCTTGAATAGCTGGTTGTTGACGATTTTCTTCTGCCGGAAGAAATTGCACTTCGTTTGGATCACATTTGCAACTAGATTGAAGAAGGAAAACTGGAAGTTAGTATAAATAATCTCTCATTTCTGCTCATCATTGGTTCTATTGGTCCATCTAATCTTTGTGAACAATAGATAAGACAACTCCAATAACATCTATAGAAAATAATTAAATATATTATTGGATATTATTGTATTCAAGAGAATAAATGAGGATATTAAAACATACCTGTCAAATAATTTTCATGATGTTTGACTCGTTGATGCAAAGAGCCATGAGATATAAAGTCAACGTAAAGGCGAGGATTTGATGCTCGTGAACTTGGGTCGCTCTAGTTAGAGCTATGTTATAGTTTCCAGGGACTGCGTTATAGCTATAGTTGTTGTTTCACTAGGAACCTACTGATGGAGTAGACACTGCCTTCTTTCAATATTGGGGCGAACTGTTATAGTACCGTAATTTTTGTTTTTTACAAAATTTAATAAATTAGGATCTGTCATGTAAGATGTAGAAGTGTACTTGAATTCATCAATTTTTAAAATCTTCGGATCTTATGATTTTGATCTTCCCAATTAGCACACAATTAATTCAGAGGAGGTAAATTTTTCTTTTCTGAAGATAGAATATTAGAAAAGTTATGTATGTGTGATTGGGGACTATAATCCTAATATATAACTTTTGCACGTTAACTTTAATTTCTAATCAATCCATCATCAATTAGAAATTAGTTACTAGGGTATCTGCACATATTTAACTTATATTTTATTTAATAATGAAAATCCAATAAACCATAAACAATTAGACCACTTTTAGTTTAGGCTAATCTTTTATAATAGTAATTAATAACATATAATTACTATTATTATATGTGTGATATCCATATTTTTCAACAATTTCCCACTTGGACTATATATATATATATTAATTACTCTATAATTACATGTCATTATATAACCTTATGAGCTCAACACTTTACTATCATATCCAAAAGGTATTCCGAACAATCTCATCCACTAATTATGTTAACATAAAATCAAGACGACTTTTGTTACATATATCGTAACTAAATCCATCCCTGATAACGTATATTAACATAACCAAATGATATAGATCAAGTATGGATGTGTAGCATGGAAATTACATGCAATGTGAACCCAACATGCCTATTTGCAATTGGCCCTCCTTAACTTTAGTGAGATCAAACCTTACTAAAATCAGAGTGTCAATAAATCAAATAAACTTTATTCATGCAAAAAATAACCTTAAATTAAAATAACCGAATTTTTTTTATAATAAAAAAGCAATTAAAATTACAAACTCCCACTAAAACTAAATATCCTAGAATGACATTACACCTATATGAGTAGTGTGCCCTTATAAAACCTTGGGTGTAGTCCTTTAGTAAGTGGGTCCACAATCATGAAGTTTGTCGCAATATGCTTTATAGGGACTTAACCACTCTGAACTTTAATTTAACAACCAGAAATTTAAAGTCTATGTGCTTTGACTTTGATGTGCTCTTGTTATTATTGAAATAAAGAACTACCAATTATTGTCACGATTTGCACCTTAGTGGCAAAATTTTGCATTAATATTCCATCAAAATCGGAGTCTATATACTTGATGATCTCTAACTTATTAGACCTTTGATATATGAGCATGTAATCTTTTGTTCTCTAAAGATGTCTCATAACCCTCTTGGTTGGTATCCAATGGTCCAGACTAGGGTTGGTTAAATATGTGCCTAACACTCCAACAATGTACGCAATATCTGGACGCGTACATACTTGAGCATACATTAGACTCCCAACAACTAATGCATAGGGAATCTTTTTCATTTCTTGAATTTCAAGGTTACTTTTAGAGCATTGAGTAAGATTAAATTTGTCTTCTTTAGCAATAGGGGTGTCACCTAGTTTACAACCTTGCATGTTAAACCTTTTGAGTACTTTATGGATATAGCTATTTTGTGACAATCCAAGAATACCCCAAGATTGATCTCGATATATTTGAATTCCTAAAACAAAAGAGGCGCCCCAAGATCTGTTATCTCAAAATGCTTAGATAAAAACCTCTTGGTTTTATGCAATAAACTATATTTTAGTGGCAAGCAAAATGTCATCGACATATAGAACGAAAAATATATACTTACTCTCATTGAATTTGTGATACACACAATCAACAATATTCATATCAGAACCGAAAGAGATAATTACTTGATGAAACTTGTGGTACCATTGATAGGAAGCTTGTTTGAGTCCATAGATGTATTTTGTTAATTTACAAACCATATTCTTTGGATCTCTCAACTCAAAGTTTTTTGGTTGTACCATATAAATTGTTTCTTCAATGTTGCCATTGAAAAGCTCAATCTTAACATCCATATGATGTAACTCAAGATCAAGATAAGCAATAATAAGCGTCATGATTGTCCTAAAAGAGTCTTTCACTAAAACTGGAGAGAAAGTCTCTATAAAATCAATGACCTCTTTCTAAGTATATCCTTTAGATACAAGATGCGTCTTATACCTCTCTATATTACCATTTGCATCGTTCTTGGTTTTAAATATCCATTTACAAACAATTGATTTTTCACTTTCAGGTAATGGGGTAAGTTCCTAAACTTTATTATCTTGTATAGATTTATACTCTTTTTGCATAGCATCAAGATACTTTTGAGAATTAGAACTTTTCATTGCTTGAAAAAAGTTGATTGGATTATCTTCTATCATTCTATTGTCATCTTTATATTCTTGGAGAAATACAACATAATAGTCTAAAATAACATTTCTTCTTTCTCTCATAGACCTCCTTAATGACACTTGTTCTTAAGGTTGTTGAGTTTGTTTTTCTGGAATAATTATCTCATCTTGAAAAAAGAGTTGTTTAACATTGCTTGTTGAGGTTCTGGATTCACTTCTTGATAAATGATAGGTATGAGAACCTAAACATCATCAAAAGTGATAGCAGTAACTAAGTTAGAATCTAATTCCTCCTCAAAAGCAATGTCTTTAACCTTATTTCTCCCTCCAAATCCAACATCTTAAAAAAAATATTGCAGTTCCTGTATCAAAAATATTCCTATTTGTAGGATCATAAAACTTATGACCCTTAGATCGCTCATAATAACCAATAAAGTAGTAGCTCACTGTTTTGGAGTCTAATTTTTTTTCATGTGGCCTATAAGGCCTTGCATCAGCTGGACATCCCCAAATGTGAAAGTGCTTTAGACTAGACTTTTGACCTATCCAAAGCTCATAAGGTGTTTTTGTAGCTTCTTTAGTGAGTACTCTATCCAGAATGTAAACTACAGTGTTTAGAGGCACTGGCCAAATAAGCACTTTCAGACTTATCATGTTTCAACCTTTCTTCCTCTTGCACAATGAGAATTGAGCTTATTTAGAGTCTAATTTTTTTTTGACAATTGTAACTAATTTTAATTTGGTTAAACTGTGCATTAAGCGAAACCAAAACTGTAAGAACAAGTAATTTCTCAGAAAGCTCGATCTTAAGTACCTTAAGTCTTGAAGCAACATGGAACATCTCCATAATGTACTCTCTCACGTTTCCCTAACCCTTATACTTCACAAACATCAAAGAAGTCGGAAGTGATGTCATCTCAAACTTATCGTTTTTTGTAAAACGTTTCTCAATTTTGTCAAGAAAACCCTTGGCCTGAGTAATCTCTTCAGATTCTGTGGCTCTAAAGGCTTTTCGAATGTTGTGTTTATGATCATTAGACTCATGTGGTTTGAACGATCCCATCTCTCAAAATCCTTTTTAGCATAAGGGGTGCTTGCTACAGTGAGAGATGCATGTTGTTCTTCCCTTAGTGCAAAGTCTATATCCACACAACCAAGCATTATAAGTAAATGTCGTTTCCATTCCTTAAAAATTAGTCCTGTTAAGCATAGATATAGAATTTATATTAGCACATATTGTGGCAGTAGAAGATGAACTAGCTGAATATAGAACAAAATAGATAAAAATAAGTTCACATCAATATTCATAAGTAAATAATAAATTCAAGATAGTGGGTAATCTCTTCTCAAGATACCAAACACAACATTAATAACAAGTCTTTGGACAATACTATTAATAGTAAGCGGTACTCTTGTTGTAACAATCAAACATTGACAATAAATTATGTCAAACAATGAATCAATCTTTGAATTAATTTATTGCTCACATAAAGTACCTTATAATTGTCACATATTTATCACCACAGATGTCATTGAAATTCTGCCAAATATTAGCTTACCTTTAGGTCAATTAATAAATGCATGAATCATAAAAACATATAATCATTTTGATATTTTAAGTAAACTAATTTACGCAAAAAAGGTCTCTTTGGTGACATTTTATTTCAACTAATCTATTTAAAACATTAGACATCCTTAATTAAATCTCAAAGCCAAAAATTGAATTTATTTGTTTCAAAATATTTTAGATCTAAAACAAAACAAATTGAATAAAGGCAAAACTCATCTCAAGATATCAGACACTCTATTAATGCCATCTTTGGACAAAATATTAACTTGTAAGTGATACCTTGGTGTAGGAATCAGACACTCACATGCAAAATTAAATAATTGTCATATATTTATAACCAAATAATTGTCACATGTTTATTATCACATTTGTACATGTAATTTTATTAAATATTACCAAAATATATATTAACATACTAAATAGATTTATGTTATAGAAAAAGTATAACAATGATTTGAAAGAAAAGGAAAAGGACAAAAGTTTTTATAGTTACAACGCTAAAAATATAGTCACGTTTTCGGGACAATGAATTGAAAGAAAAGGAAAAGGACAAAAGTTTATAGTTATAACGCTATAAATATAATTATCAGCTCCTTGACTTGATTATTTTATGCTATAAACCTGTGTATAAATATGTGTGTATGGAACCCTGCATGAAGCACAACACAAGCAAATAAAAAATCAGACTCAGTATATAGCTGAAATTGTATAAACCAACTACAAATGGCTTCTATTGTTACCACTACTATCACAAATGGTGCTGGCCAGAATCTAGTATTGCGCTTGTCCAACGACGGAAATCCCCCGCCAACGATCAAGAATACACAAACAGCAACTTTTCCGCTGGCTGTGCCAGCCAACTATGTGAACGGAGCTCTTGTGTATGAAGTCGGTAATAGCCTCAAGTGGAGCCTTTTTTGGACAACTGATAATCAGGTAAATATTAATCTCAGTTTCTAATTAATTATTTCCCATGGTATAGCATCAGACTGACCATTTTTTTCACATGGTAATTATATTAAAACTTAACTTTTTTTTAAAAAAAATAAAATGTATTATAGCATATATGATAATCCATTCATTTATCAATTGTAGGTCTCTACTAAGATGTTCAAAATTAGTGACTCCATTGACTGGAAACAAGTTGCAAACAATCTTAAATCCGGCAGATGAGCGAAGATACGATTACATATGCCGAGTATGAATACACCGCATGGGCAAGTATTGGACCAAATTCTAGCGGTCAAGCCGCCAGTATCAACGCCCGTCCCGTGTCTAAGTAAAATCTAGCTTTGCTTTGATTAATTGTTATCTATCGTATCTAGGCAATCTATGTGTGGTGGTGAGGCTGTCGAAACAAAATGAAATAGTTTGCACTACTACTATTTTCTTTTATATTATGTAATACTATATTTAAATAAATTTGACAGCCAGCAATAAAAGATTGCCATGTGTGCTTAGTTTGTTTCCTTTTTTGTTGGTGATAAAATCATTATTTCTATGATTGATAAAAGAAAAAAGCATATTAAAAAATATATGCATCTTCTCTTAATTTATTTTATATATGTCATAGCTCTAAAACAAAACAACTTTGTCACTTTGATAAGTCAAATTTAAAAATAAAAAGAGTTTACCTCTCCAAACATCATGACAAGAAATGGATTCTACTCTATTTACTCTTTTTTCTCCGCCCAATCTCCTCTCAAATTATACACAACTCTTCATTTTATTTAATTTAATTTAATTTAATTTAATTTAATTTAATTTATTCTGATCGAGTCATTAATAATTAAAGAGTTTGACCGGCAGTGGTAATGGAGTCCATCAATTTGAAAGTTTTGCTGACAACTGAGTCTAGAAGTCAAACCTATTCCCTTGTTAGAGGGGGAAAAAACAAAAGGCAATCTAGAAGTACCTTGTAATGAGATCTCATGCTCACAAAGTCCACATCTGATATTGCCTCTAGCTTGACACCTATAGGTGCTAAGATCTTTACGATATAAATTACTTGTGGAATCCATGCCTCTAGATGTTAGGAGACTAATTACCAATTGAGTACACACCATCTCTAGGTGCCAAACTAGTTTCACACACATAGTTGCTTATACACCATGGGGCATGCCGACTATGTTCAAAACAATTCGACACATTAGTTTTATAATGATAAAAATAATTTATAGGCACAATCAAAACTATTGGATACCTACAATCTTTAACTTTTCAAAGATGAATAGTGGCAGAAAGTTGGCACCGAAAGTAGAAAGTAAGATTAGTTGGCATGGGATAATTGCAATTTTGGTCCCTAATTGTATAGGGACATTGCAAGTTGATCCTTAAACCTCAACTATAAATAGGCCTAACCATTTCTTACTTTCTTCATCCCACACTTGCCATTCTCTACTTAAGGCAATTGTTCTCTCTCCCTATTTGTAAACTTTCACTTGTATTTTTGGAGTGAAATATATTTGGTAGTGCCTGAGGACGTAGGCAAAATTTGTTGAACCTCGTTAAAATTCTAGTGTTCTTTATTTTTGTTCTGCATATTTTGCAAGTGTCATTGTAGTGATTTATTGTGCTATTAAATTATAATAGAGGGATATTCTGGCTAGGAAAGATCTGGTATGTAATCGATCCTCGTGATCCACCTCTCTTTCCTGGGAATTGAACTTAGTGTGATTTTTCAGTACAATAATTTTACTCTTTCACACGCTTCCGCGCAACAATTGGTACCAGAGCCAGGTTCGTACTTGGGGAATACGACCGTTTACGGTACTATTCACGTATACGGCACTATTCACGTATACAGTACTATTCACGTATACGGCACTATTCACGTATACGATACTGTTCACGTATACAGTAGTTGGGATTGAGGAGAAAAATGGCAGCAGCATCGTCATCAGCAAGGACTACTGTGACAAATGCAAAATTTGAAGTAGAGAAATTTGACGGTACCAATAATTTTGGTATGTGGCAGTGTGAGATCCTGGATGTCTTATGTCAGCAAGAGCTGGATATAGCCCTTGAAGAAAAACCTGACAAGATGGATGACAAGGAGTGGGCCAAGATCAATAGACAGGCGTGTGGTACAATCCGCCTATGTTTGGCCAAAGAGCAGAAGTACTCCGTCATGAGGGAGACATCAGCGAAGAAGCTGTGGGATACATTGGAAGAAAAGTTTCTAACGAAAAGTCTTGAAAATAGGCTTTATATGAAAAAGAAACTTTTTCGGTTCACGTATGCACCCGGTATATCGATGAATGGCCATGTGAACTCATTCAATAAAATTTTAGCAGACTTGCTAAATTTGGATGAGAAATTTGAATATGAAGACAAGGCATTATTGTTGTTGAATTCCCTTCCTGATGAATATGATCATCTTACCACCACATTGCTTCATGGGAAAGATTCAATCACATTTGATGCAGTCTGTAGTGCGTTGTATAGATCTGAGACTCGAAAGAAAGATAAAAGAGATCACAGAGATACAACTGCAGAAGTCTTAACAGTAAGAGGTCGTTCACACAGCAGCAAACCTGGTAGAAGGGGTAAGTCCAAAGGGAGACCCGCCAAAGATGAATGTGCCTTTTGTCGTGAGAAAGGGCATTGGAAAAAGAATTGTCCTAAGTTACAAAAGGGCAAGTCTATTTCTAATGCATGTGTAGCGGAGCATGATGAGGAGTCAGACTTTAGCTTGGTTGGCATGGCAATGGAATGTCAAACGGATGAGTGGATATTGGATTCGGGATGTACTTACCATATGTGTCCTAATAAGGACTGGTTTTCTAGTCTTGAAGAACTAGAAGGTGGAGTTGTTTTTATGGGCAATGATAGTGCCTGTAAGACAATGGGTGTAGGTACAATCAAATTGAAGAACCATGACGGCTCAATCCAAGTTCTGACAGATGTTCGCTATGTACCCAGCTTGAAGAAAAATCTCATCTCATTAGGGGCCCTAGAATCTAAAGGGCTCACAATCACTTTGAGAGATGGATTACTAAAGGTAGTAGCTGGGGTATTGACGGTGATGAAAGGCACTAGAAGAAATAACTTGTACTATTTAAATGGAAGTACAGTTATTGGATCAACATCAACAGCTTCTGCGAAAAATGCAGATTCAGAGGCTACCAGGTTATGGCATAGGCGATTGGGACATGCTGGTGAAAAAGCTTTGCAGACTTTGGCGAAGCAAGGCTTGTTGAAAGGTGCAAATTCTTGCAAATTGGAATTCTGTGAACATTGTGTTCTGGGCAAGAAGACGAGGGTAAAATTTGGTTCAGCAATTCACAATACGAAAGGAATTCTGGACTATGTTCACAGTGATGTGTGGGGACCTACCAAAGTGGCTTCTTTGGGAGGTATGCACTATTTTGTCACTTTTCTTGATGATTATTCAAGAAAAGTATGGGTGTATCTAATGAAAAGAAAAAATGAAGTTTTGGATGCATTTCTGAAGTGGAAGAAGATGGTGGAGACTCAGACAGGTCGAAAGGTCAAACGACTTCGATCAGATAATGGTACTGACTACAAAAATGATCCATTTCTACAAGTATGTCAAGATGAGGGCATTGTGCGACACTTCACTGTTCGAGATACACCACAGCAGAATGGGGTGGCAGAACGCATGAATCGGACTATACTGGAGAAAGTTCGATGTATGTTGTCCAATGCTGGATTGGGCAAGGAATTTTGGGCTGAGGCAGTTACATATGCGTGCCATCTAATTAACCGATTGCCATCAGCTGCAATAAATGGAAAAACTCCTATGGAGATGTGGACTGGTAAACCTGCTACTGATTATGATTCTTTACATGTTTTTGGTTCCACTGCATATTATCATGTAAAAGAATCTAAGTTAGACCCAAGAGCAAAGAAAGCATTATTCATGGGTATAACTGGTGGTGTAAAAGGATACCGTCTCTGGTGTCCTGATACAAGGAAGATTGTTTTCAGTAGAGATGTAACTTTTGATGAATCAACCATGATGAAGAACGAGGATTCACAAAAGGATGACAAAACCAGTAGTACTTTGCAGCAGGTGGAGTTTGAAAAGGTTAATGATGATCCAGCCAATATTGAAAGAACAAATGATGAAGAAGTTTCGACCCAAGAACTTCTACAGCAACAAGATTCAATTGCATATAGGAGGCCAAGAAGAGAGATTCGTAAGCCTGCTCGCTTTGACGATATGGTGGCTTATGCACTTCCAATTGCAGATGATGATGTTCCTTCCACTTACACAGAAGCAATAAGTAACTCTGATGGTGTAAAGTGGAAGCAAGCTATGAATGAAGAAATGCAGCCTCTTCATAAAAATAGGACTTGGGAGTTGGTGAGACTGCCCAAGGGAAAGAAGGCAATTGGATGCAAATGGGTATATGCAAAGAAGGAAGGATTTCCTGGTAAAAATGAAATTCGATACAAGGCTAGATTGGTAGCAAAGGGTTACGCTCAGAAAGAAGGAATAGACTACAATGAAGTGTTTTCTCCAGTTGTGAAGCATTCGTCTATTCGGATTTTGCTAGCCTTGGTTGCGCAATATGATCTTGAACTAGTTCAGATTGATGTGAAGACCACGTTTTTACACGGTGATTTGGAAGAGGAAATCTATATGACTCAGCCAGATGGATTCAAGGTTACTGGAAAAGAAAATTGGGTTTGCAAACTGACAAAGTCGCTTTATGGATTGAAGCAATCTCTGAGGCAGTGGTACAAGCGATTTGATCAGTTCATGAAAGGGCAAAGGTACACAAGAAGTAAATTTGATCATTGCGTGTATTTTCAGAAGCTACAAGAAGGAACTTTCATATACTTGCTCTTATATGTTGATGATATGCTAATAGCATCTAAGAGCAAAGTTGAGATTGAAAGATTGAAGACTCAACTCAATCTCGAGTTTGAGATGAAAGATCTAGGAGAAGCTAAAAAGATTCTCGGCATGGAAATATGTAGAGATAGAGCTCATGGCAGAGTTAGCTTGTCTCAGAAGCAGTATTTGAAGAAAGTACTACAGCAGTTTGGCATGAACGAGCAGACCAAACCTGTAAGTACCCCGTTGGCTTCTCATTTCAAGCTTTCTGCACAACTATCTCCTTCGACGAATACGGAACAAGAATACATGTTGCAAGTTCCGTATTCTAATGCAGTAGGTAGCTTGATGTATGCAATGGTGTGTACAAGACCCGACATTTCACAGGCAGTTAGTATAGTGAGCAGGTATATGCATAATCCTGGAAAAGGACATTGGCAAGCTGTGAAATGGATTCTACGGTATATTCAGAAGACCGTGGATGTTGGATTACTGTTCAAGCAGGATAATACACTTGGTAAAGGTGTTATTGGGTACGTTGATTCTGACTATGCCGGTGATTTGGACAAGCGAAGATCAACCACCGGTTATGTGTTTACACTTGCTGGAGGACCAATAAGTTGGAAGTCTACACTACAGTCTACAGTTGCATTGTCAACCACAGAAGCCGAATACATGGCTGTAACAGAGGCTGTAAAGGAGGCTATTTGGTTACAAGGTATGGCTAAAACCTTGGGGTTGGTTCAGGAGCATATTAACGTGTATTGTGATAGTCAAAGTGCTATTCATTTAGCAAAGAATCAAGTCTATCATGCACGTACAAAACATATCGACGTACGATTCCATTTTGTGCGGGAAATTATTGAAGAGGGGAAAATTTGTCTTCAGAAGATCAAGACTGCAGATAATCCCGCAGATATGATGACCAAGGTGGTAACAACAACCAAGTTCGAACATTGTTTGAACTTGATCAATATCCTGCAAGTTTAACAGTTGAAGAAGGCACTATCAAGTATTGTTGTCAAAGGTAGAAAGAATTGTGTGAAGATAATATTATCCTAATCAAATCTTCAAGGTGGAGATTATTGGATACCTACAATCTTTGACTTTTCAAAGATGAATAGTGGCAGAAAGTTGGCACCGAAAGGCACCGAAAGTAGAAAGTAAGATTAGTTGGCATGGGATAATTGCAATTTTGGTCCCTAATTGTATAGGGACATTGCAAGTTGATCCTTAAACCTCAACTATAAATAGGCCTAACCATTTCTTACTTTCTTCATCCCACACTTGCCATTCTCTACTTAAGGCAATTGTTCTCTCTCCCTATTTGTAAACTTTCACTTGTATTTTTGGAGTGAAATATATTTGGTAGTGCCCGAGGACGTAGGCAAAATTTGCTGAACCTCGTTAAAATTCTAATGTTCTTTATTTTTGTTCTGCATATTTTGCAAGTGTCATTGTAGTGATTTATTGTGCTATTAAATTACGATAGAGGGATATTCTGGCTAGGAAAGATCTGGTATGTAAGCGATCCTCGTGATCCACCTCTCTTTCCTGGGAATTGAACTTAGTGTGATTTTTCAGTACAATAATTTTACTCTTTCACACGCTTCCGCGCAACAAAACCAACTTAAATCAATTTCACGAATAAATATTACGAAGGCATGCATTTAAATTAACCGGGAAATAAAAATTTAGTGATTGCAAATGGAAATATCTAAGCATTCAATACTTAGAAGCTAGGAATCCTCGACTATCTTTGCTTTCTACAATTCGCTTAACTCTTTCGCTTCAAGAGAAAATTACACGATTTCATTAAAAATAATTCCAAGTTATCATTTGCATGGCGATTAGTCTAGTTTTAATCTTAAAAAAAATTTAATGTAACCTAATTAACAATAACCAATTTCTATCCTTAACCTAAATTTATCTAATTAATAACCATATGCTACAAATAATCGTCAACCTAACAACTCATCTTTAAATCAAAACTAACAAGTTAATCATGCAAGAATTCAAATTAAATTAATCCTAAATTAAACAATATAAATCCAAATCAAGTCACTTTCGTTTAGTACTTACTCTAACTAATTAAGCCTAACCACAAGTAATTTCAATTTTACTCAAACAATGCATCAACTGAAAAATTAATCTTGCTAGTGAAAATTAAAAGGAGTAAGGCACGTCCTAAGACAAACAATGAGCAACCATTTTTTGATTAATAACTCCAACAATTTTGTTGGCTGATTGACAGCCAATTAAAGGTCAAACCCCAGCAACAACATAAAGGCGAACGAACGCCATCTGAATTAGAGGAGTAAAACGGCAGCAAGCTGGTTGACGAAGAGGAGCAAAGTAACAGTCAGCAATTTAACGATAGAATTAAAGTAGAAAACGGCAACAGATCTTGAAAGGGATGGGGATACTTTGAACAAACTTGCGGTAACAATTACTTGGAGCAAAGCAGCAGCTAAATGGAGCACAGCAGCAATAGCAAATAGATGGCAAAGATTTGAAGAATTTTGGTTGCTAATACTTGAGACTATCGGTGCAACAGATTGGCAATGAAAAGTTATCCAATTTGGTTGCCACAAGGAGAGTACAACAATTTGCAATAGCACCTAATCGGAGCAACAAAGCTTCTATGAAGAACAAGTAGTAGCGGTAATGCTTTGGCAGTCAAGGCAATCGGTGCAAGGCGAGTTGGTTCAACGATTGGAGAAGCAAATCGGTGACCCTTGGACAACATGGCAAATCGAATTTGGCAGTAGCAAGTTGAGGGAATCGTGGCGGCTAATTTCGTAATTGAATCCAAGGCCAATTTGGTTGCGGCAGCTATGGACGTAATTTCCACTTCTAATTATCGATTAAATCAAATTAACTTTAATAATAAAAATAAACTGTAATTATTCTTATCATATCCCTAATACAACTTTAATTTGAACTAAATAATAATAATAACAACACCAGCAACACAGAGTGACTTTACATTGTAATTTGAAACAAAGGAAACAGATTAACTACAAGAGTAGTTACACATAAATTCTTTTTCTCAGCAATAAAACATATTTTATTAGAAAATAGAAGCCACAAATCTTTCAGAAATACTTCGTTTACACCCCTAAGAAGAAAGCGCCTACAATTAGAATAAAAACACATCTAGGACAGAACCAAAACACCGAAACTGTCGACATAAAACACCAGCCAACACAGTGTAGAGGCAACATCAGCCAACACAATCCACGTCTTCTCACCAAAATGAACTCACCCAAACAGACAGCTCTCTTAAAATCACCCCAACATAAGCATTTAAAATGATTATTCAAGATGCAATAAGATGAGGCTGACCTTCGGGTCGTTTTTCCTTTCAAAAAAAAAATGAAACAAATTCGATAACAGAAAATGGCACCACACGTTCAAATTGAACCTTCCACCAAGGCTCTTTCACAAGCCTACTCTTCATGGATTAACTCCAAGGCCTTCAATGATAATTATATACCAATCTTTTACATCACAATACTTGCAGCGGAATGTTTTTCTTTTTTCTTTTTTAACTACTCCCGGTTATTTTGGCTTGTTTCTTACTTTTTTTTTCGACGCACCAATTCATCCGCCTCACCGTAGAACTTCCATTTAAGGTGATTATTCTCTTTCTTTTCTTTTTGATTCCATGCGTGCATTCTCCTTCTGTTCAGAGTTATCCTTCCCTAACTCAATCGAAACTTTCATGGAGTTATTCACCATAACAAATTCTTCTATTAATTTAAAATTCTTGGATTTAACCATTGACAGAGCGTCATTCATCAAATCTCCAAAAGTATCTCCAAGCTGTACACCACTGTTAGCCCCACTCGTCCCATTTAGGACACCAACCACTTTTCATACCTATTCTCATGAGCATTCCCATCATGCAATAAACCATCTCCCATGTCACAGTTTCCTCTTTTCTAATCTCTTACATAGTTGGTCATTGTTATGCATGCTACTGTTTTCGGCTCTACACTTGGAGTCGATATAAGTTTTATTCCATAATGCCATCATTCTAATTCAGCCCATCCACTTCCTGCAACTGTTGATCAGCCGACTTTTGATTAGCAGATTCATTTAGTGTCTTGTCGACCATTCAAGCTATCACAACTTCGTTTTCTTTCTTGTTCTTTGTGGAACTACCATCCTTGCATTTTCTTCAAGAATTTAACAAAAACTGCATTTCATTATAAGAACTCACACAAAACATTTCTACACCCCACCTTGTCCACGGTATGCATGATACAAAATTTAGCAAGAGGCTCACATAATCCCACTAACACCATTGATTCACGTGATTAAACGCACTTAATAAGTTTTAAATCTAATCATCTACAGTATTCTAGTTCAATTCTAACTAGGTCTCAACTAAACCCCAACATAACTAGCTAAGTCATCAAGCACTGAATACAGAAATAAATCTATCAAAACTACAATCTTAACGAGTTCGCCCAAGACATTTAGGGTGGCCGAATACTTAGAAGAAGAGTCCACAAAACCCTAGAGTTCACCAAAACTTCGAGTTCTCGAAATGGTAAATCCCACAGAGTTCGTCACTAAGCCAAAACAAATACTTTACTTACTCAATTCTACCATTGACTCTACCAACTAATACGCCAAACAGTATCTTGATATTGAGCCTCCACCGAACAGGCTGTTACAAAGAGACTTTTGATAGTGAAGTGTGGAGGCAATATCTTGATGTACGGGATGGTTTTGGCTCTTTGCTACAATGATTTTCTGAGTCTTTATCTCTAATTATTGAGTCTGTTGTTTCTATTAAGCTTGGTGTCTTGTTTTATACTTTAAGGTCATTTTAATGTTTGTTTTCTGAGTTCTGAGATATATTCGAGAGTTCTCTTGTTGGGTGTTGGGGTGCATTCGAGTATGATTGTTGTGTTTTTGGAGTTTTTTTATCTTTGAGCCTCTTTTCTTCCAGTTGCCAGGATTTTTCTCTTTTTGATACAACATTTTAAGGCTGAGCAAAAGAATAAAAAATTATATGAGTTGATTTATGTTTCTTTAAAATTAAATTATTTGTTTTCGATGTATTGAACTTTTTTTTTGAAGTTATAACAGTAACAATGCATTCAACCATTATAAGCAATAAATAACTCAATAACTAATAAATTAACTAAGAACCTAGACATTTTACATATGGTGGGACACGAACTTGAGACCTCAACTTTGCCATTTTCATTGAGCCAATGCCTCGTTAAAGTTTTCTTCGCATTGAATCGAAAGGAAAAACAAACAAACAAGTGTTTGATAATTATAAGGATTTAAATATACTTATCCTTTCATAATAAAGCTTTCGATAAATTCATAAATTTATTTTATTGACTTGGCTCAAGTTAAATAACTGTCACAGTCAATGCATAACCTCCTCACAAGTATATAAACCTATATTTAAGAAAAAAATAATTCAAAAATTTTAGCGTAAAAAAAATTATAGTTGAGTAATCAAAATAGAAACACTCTCACACTTGGGTGAGCATTCATTTAATTTCCACCATAATCTAATATTATAGAAGTTAGATTTTTCTCGAGCAAAGTTGGAGAAACTTCACTAATTCATTATGAACGAAAAGGTACTAATGTTACAAATTTACTTGACCTTTGTGCAAGTTAGGCTACCAACATGGTTATGTAGACTCAACTTTGTTAGAATTTATAAAATAAATCTACAATATAACTTAATAAATCAGGATCTGTCATGTCAAATCATTAAGAATAAATCAAGAACAAAATTAGATGCGGAAGCGTACCTGGATCCATGGGATCCTTGAAACTTTCTGGAACTTAGGGATTTGATCTTCCAAATTAGTACACAAGAAATTCAGAGAATATCTGCTCTCTCTTTCCTAATGATGGGATATTAGAAAAGATATATTGTGTATAATTGGGGACCATAACCCTAATATTTATAACCTTAGCATATTAGTTCTAATCAAATTCTAATTAGCCCATCATTAATTAGAATTTGATTAGAAGAGTATCTACACATATTTAACCTATACTTTATTTAAAAATTAAAAGCCCAATAAAATTCTAACCAAATTAGATCACTTTTAATTTGGGCTAACCTATCATGATTGTAAATAATAACATGTAATTATCCTTATTATATATGTGATGTCCAAATTTTCCAACAATCTCCCACTTGGACCACATATATATACTAATTACTTTATAATTACATATCATTATATAACCTTATGAGCTCAAAATTTTACTCTCATATCCAAAAGGTATTCCAAACAATCTCGTCCATTAATTATGTTAACATAGAACCAAGGCGACTTTCGTTACATATAAAATCCATCCATGATCACGTATATTAACACAACCAAATGACATAGATCAAGTATGGATGTGTAGCATGGAAGTTACATGCAATATGATTTAAACATTTATATTTCCAACTAGTCCTCCTTAGTGAGATAAAACCTTACCAAAATCAAAGTGTGAATAAACCAAATAAACTTTATTTCTGCAGAAAATAAACTTATTATCTTTAAACTGAAATAACTGAAATAACATAAAAGCATTTAAAAATACAAACTCCCACTAAAACCAAATATCCTTTAAATGACATTACACCCATATGAGCAGTATGCTTTTATAAAACCTTAGGTGTAGTTCCTTAGTAAGCGGATCCACAATCATGGAGTTTGTCCTAATATGCTTTATAAGTACCTAACCACTCTGAAATTTTACTTTAACAACTAGGAATTTAAAGTTTATGTGTTTTGACTTTAATGTGCTCCTGTTGCTATTGGAATAAAAGACTGCAATTTGTTTTCATAATTTGCACCTTAGTGATAAAATCTTGTATCCATATTCCACCAAAATCAAAGTTTATATACCTAATGATCTCTAACTAATTAGATCTCCGATATGTGAGTCCATAATCTTTTGTTCTCTAAAATACCTTATAACCCTTTTGGATGCTATCCAATGGTCCAAAACAGGGTTGCTTAAAATATCTGCCTAACACCCCAATAATATACACAATATTCCAATGTATACAAACCTGAATGTACATTAGATTTTCCATTGCTAAAATGAAAAAAATCTTATGCATTTTTGTAATCTTAAAATCATTCTTAGGGCATTGATTGAGGCTATACTTATTATTGACAAGCAATATGTTATTAACATATAAAACCAAATATAGAACCTTACTCCCACTAAACTTATGGTATATACAATTATCAAAAAAATTCATCTTTAAATCGAATGAGATAATCATTTTGTAAATTTTGTAATATTATTGACGAGAAGTCTACTTAAGCCCATAGATGAAGTTCTTTAACCTGCAAATCATTACCTTTGCATCATCAGACACAATTTTTTTTTTAATTGCACCATATAAATGTATGATCAATGATACCATTGAGAAACCATTAACTTAATATTCATCTGATGTAGCTTAATGTCAAAATATTCCACTAAAGCCATTATAACCCTTTCCCTAGTAGACATTTTTAATAACATTCATTCTTGAGGTTGTTGAGTTTGTTCTTCTAGAACAATTACGTCATCTTGAATAGGTAGTTGTTTAACATTGTCTTATTGAGGTTCTAGATTCACTTCTTAATAAATGATAGGTATGGGAACCTAAACATCATCAAAAGTGATAGTAGGAATTGAGTTAAAATTCAATTCCTCCTTAAAAACAATGTCTCTAACCTTATTTCTCCCTCCAAACTCAACATCCTAAAAGAATGTTGCAATTCTCGTCTCAAAAATACTCCTAATTGTGGGATCATAAAATTCATAGCCCTTAGATCGCTCAGTATTTCCTTGACCTTTATACTTTATAGACATCAAAGAAGTTAGAAATGATGTCATTTTAACTTTATCGTTTTTAGCAAAACGTTTCTCAATTTCGTCAAGGAAACCTTGGCCTGAGTAATCTTTTTAGATTCTATGCCCCTAAAGGCTTCTAAAATGTCGTGCTTCATGATCGTTAGACTCATGCAATTTGAACCGATCCCACCTCTCAAAATCCCTTTTAACATAAGGGGTGTTTTCCGCAGTGAGAGGTGCAGGTTTTTCTTCCCTTAGTGCAAGGTCTATGTCCATACAGCCAAGCACTATAAGTAAGTGCCTTTTCCATTCATTGAAATTAGTCCCATTAAGCATGGGTATAGAATTTATATTAGCAGATATTGTGGCAGTAGTATATGAATTAGCTGAATATAGAACAAAAAATAAAATAAAAAGCCCACATCAATATTCATAAGTAAACAAAAAATTCAGGATAATGGCTAATCCCATCTCAAGATACTAAACACGACATTAATATCAAGTCTTTGGACAGTAATATTAACAGTAAGCGGTACTCTTGTTGTAGCAAGCAAACATTGACAATAAACTATGTCAAACAATGAATTAATCTTTGGACTAACTTATTGCTCACATAAAGTACCTTATAATTGTCACACATTTATCACCATAGATGTCGTTGTAATTCTGCCAAATATTAACTTACCTTTGGGTCAATTAATAGAATCACAAAAACATATAATCATCTTAATATTTCAAATAAACTAATCTATACAAAAGAGGTCACTTTGGCGGCATTTTGTTTCAACTAATTTATTTAAAATATTAGACATCCTTAATTAAAAGCCAAAATCTGAATTTATTTGTTTCAAAATATTTACCTTAATTTCATCTTTCAATCAAATTGAAAGATAATAATATATATATTTATATATATTTATCCTAAAACAACATAGAGTGATGTTGACAAATATAATTATAATAACTGAATAAATCAAAATAATCTCACATAAGGCTTTAAATTTAAACTAAAATAATTTGAATAAAGGAAAACCTCATATAAAGATATCGAACACTCCATTAATATTTCATCTTTGGACAAAATATTAACTTGTAAGTGATATCTTGGTGGAGTAATCAAACATTGACAATAAGAACATGTGGAATAATAAATCTTCCTTTCGGCCAATTTATTACTCACATGTAAAACCAAATAACCGTCACATATTTATCACCATAATAGTACATGTAATATTATTAACCTTCATTTAGGCCAATCAATATTAACATAAGTTACATGCACACAAACTTTTATATTTTAAAACAAAATAATTTATAAAAAAAAATCACTTTGATGACTTTTTGCTTCAATTAAGTTATTTTAAAATATATATAAACATAACAATATTCAAATTTAAATTTCCCCAATAGTCAAATGTCAAAACTATTTTTTTATTGCTTTATAGACTCTGAAATAATCCAAAATAAGGTTATCTTAATAATGTAATAAAAAACCGAAATCCTTAATTTTTTTTTGATTATTTCTCTTTTTTTTGTTCCAAAATCATATATATCAAAACCAAATAGAAATAATGTAGTGGTTCAAAGCCAAATAATTAACAAGCACATGTATTCATAATTTTGGCATGGATAAAAACACCAAAGCAATTCACGCTTATACATGTATTCATAATTAAATAGAAAAACTTACCCTGAATTTACCATGTAAATCCAAAGTTTATGATTAAAAAGATATTCACATAAATACTTAAAAAATATTTTCAAGTCAATAAATCTCAAAAAACAAAATCATAATAGTTGGCATATCCCACAATTCATACAATAAACCATATCAATCATAATTTAACCAAATGTTTGGAACCATAAGATGCCAAAACCTAAGATTATATAACCAAATTTAAAACCAAAATATTTAAATATGTATATAGTTGACATGAATTTGTACCAAAGCACCCATAAAATTGAATATATAACCATAACAAAAAAAAAATAACTTCAATGATATCCATCAAGACTTAATTTCACCAATTAAACTATAAAAGATATCTTATTGAATAATGGTTATAAACACCTCTTCACACAAACTATAGTCATGCATTAATCCTCAAAATCATTGATATGCATATAATACATATACACACACAAATATAAAAATAATACTGGCTTGCCTTATATATTTTATGTAAACTCAAATTTATATTCATAACTAAAGACATTATTATAAAACTTCTTTATATGAACAAATACTAAAAAAAAATCATAACCACAAAATATAAAAAGAATCCCAAATTATACAAAAGTCTTCATAGCCACCATATTTAAAAAAAAATAATCCCAAATATTTTAATTTTAGTTAGATTCCATAAAGACTAAAACTTACATAAAATAATTATAAAAGAAACCAAAAGTAATCAATCATATATATGAATTGAATTCAGTGGTGAATATATAAAGATAAAGGATAATGATTCCATATACATTCAACTACAAACAAAAAATTTAAAACAAATAGTGCAAAAAAATATATCTTACCAACATTCATCTATTCAATTATCAAGTGAATTAACTTTCAAAACCAATTATACAACCCAATTGGAATTCTTCAATGGCAAAAAAGTTGTAAATTAATTTTAATTTAATAATGAATTTAACCAAAATTTATAAAATAATTGTGTGAAAAGAAGAGAAAGAAATCTCACAAATCAATTTTTATCAATTGATTATAAATAAATAAATAAACCTTCATCTTTCGAATAGCATATGCAAATATTAAACTAGATTATATTTATAAAACCTTAAAACTTTATTTAAAGAATCAGAACCCAAAAATTTATCAAGAATCTCAAAGATTCAACATAATATATAATTAAAATATCAAATCCATAAAACTAAAAAAGAAAAACGAATCAATCCAAAATTAATAAAGAATCAATTCATTCTCAATGATTCAACATGACAAAGCTCGGATGTCACTTGTTAGAATTTATAAAATAAATCTACAATATAACTTAATAAACCAGAATCTGTCATGTCAAATTATTAAGAATAAATCAAGAATAAAACTAGATGCGGAAGCATACATGAATCCATGGAATCCTTGAAACTTTCTGGAACTTGGGGATTTGATCTTCCAAATTAGTACACAAGAAATTCAGAGAATATCTGCTCTCTCTTTACTAATGATGGGATATTAGAAAAGATATATTGTGTATAATTTGGGGACCATAACCCTAATATTTATAACCTTAGCATATTAGTTCTAATCAAATTCTAATTAGCCCATCATTAATTAGAACTTGATTAGAAGAGTATCTACACATATTTGGCCCATACTTTATTTAATAATTAAAAGCCCAATAAAATTCTAACCAAATTAGATCACTTTTAATTTGGGCTAACCTATCATGATAGTAAATAATAACATGTAATTATCCTTATTATATATGTGATGTCCAAATTTTCCAACAAACTTGGCTTGAGTTGAACTTTGAACAAGGGGCATTGGCATAAGGGGTGCATTGGTCACATACCTATCGTACATATGAGAATTTGGTGAAACTTTATCAAGTATCCATTAAAAAAATGGAAAGGATATGGAAACAAATTTTATATCCAAAATGGTGAAATGGAAGCAAAGATGAGGATATTCACTAAGAAAACTAAAATTGACCATGCCTACAAAGGTGATAAATTTCATGACCTTAATAATATAACTCACCTAAATGTGGTAGATTTATCAAATAAAACTCACTTAATAATTTATTTACAGTAAAACTAGCTCCCTAGATTAGGTCGGATAGTATTGGAATGTAATTAATAAATATATTTTGAAATCCATCAAATATGAACAATGATTAATAGTTGTAATCTTAACCATGTCAAGATTTAGTGAAAATCTTACACAAAATTAAGAATGCTGCTAACCATGTTGTATATTGAAATTCTAGTCATGATATTTAAAAATGACATTGATTGTATAAACTTGGGTGGGAGGGTGGGGGAGGAGATCCACCTTAATGAGTTGATCATTTCGATGCAATGAACTTGAAAAAGAAAAAGACAAAGGTTTGATGGTTATTGATGCGCCGTTAAGAGCACCAAAAATATCCTATTCCCTGTAAAATAGTAAAAATATAGTAAAAATAATAGTAAAGGGGAAGTAGGGTCGAATCCTCAAGGACCGGATTGTACGAATGCTCGTTTCTTGAAATCCTAGACAATTTCTTGGCCAAGAAAACCTGCGTTCCTAAAAAATAAAAAAAATAGAATTAAGAATCTGGAAAAAAAATAAAAACAGAATTTAAAGTGAATTGAAATTGTGAAATTAAATAGATTGCAAAAATTGAAATGGAAAAATAATAAATAAAGTTTGAAAATAAAGAAAGTTTCTTATGTGGCAAGATTCCAGCCTCCGGTTGTCTCGTTCCGCCTTGGGTTAAATCCTTGGCTTTTAAGTAACCCTTCTCAACTCAAGTAAACCAATTATAGTGGAAGAGGATGCCTACAACCACCAGCTCCAAAGATTAGACTTGCGATTTTTAGGGAACCCGACTCTAGCCAGTAATCTATGCTAGATCAACGCTTCTCAATAGCGAATCCCACACCATTTTGTCTCTTTGGCTCGCCAACCTCTGACGCAGTAAGTTAACGAACCGACTGTGCAATCCTTTCAAAACATACAAAGCGACCGTCTTTGCATATGCTGAAAAGCTTACTTCTTAAGGGCCATGGACGGAAGCGTCAGCCCGTAGTGCGGAGAAATGATGAATACTTGGCGAGAAGGCTAAGTACGGATTTTAGGCCTTAAGAACCCTTTTTTTGGGGGGGAATATTGACAACCTTCGGCTAGATAGGTCTTAGTGGCTCATGATAATGGTGGAAAAAAAATAAATATAAAAATGGAAAAGGAAATTTTATTGAAAGAAAATATGAAGAAACAAAAGCCTAAAATTTTAGGGGGAGAGTGTTTACAGAAAAAGATGAACACCCTAAATAGAGTCACTTCACCCCTTATTTATAGTGCTAGGGAGATAGTCTAATTTAACTTAAATTCTAAAAAGATAAATACATTTAATTAAAGATAAATAAAGATAATTAAAATAAAATCCTAAAATTAAATAATCCTAATAATTATCCTAATATAAAGAAAATGGAGTCTTATAAAATAAAATCTCTTCTTTTTGCGTTTTTAGTCCTTGTGTCTTCCATCTTTGCACTTTTGGCACTTAATTTTGCTTTTTGCCTCCAAATCAGTCCCTAAAAGATAAAAGGACATAAATAGCTCAAATTAGTAGGATCAAGCTCAGAATAAACACATGATTAATACATAAAAATACGTTATTCTAGAGCATTATCAAATTCTCCCCTACTTAGTCCATGCTTGCCTTCAAGTATGGTTCCTATCTACTGTGAAAGTTAGATTCTACCATAAAAGAAATACCACTCCAAAGTTTCATAAGAATTACTTAAAAATGCATATGAAAAATAAAGAGAACATTTAACTTGATTTAAGCAAAATTGAAAAAGTGTTCCAATTAACACACATAAAATTAAGATCGACTTGGGTTATTTCATGAAAATTAGGTAATTTACCAAACCTATCAAGACACCTAATTTATTTCTCCCTTTAGTCCCCAAATTTTATAAATGCATCTTGTTTTTCTCTTTATATATATATATATATAGAATTTTAATTTAATTTACTTATTTTTACTTAGGAATATATTGAACCTTTTGACGTGAAGAGAGATGACAGCCAAGCACCTCACCCCGGTTACTCAGCCCAACACATCCTTAAAAATTAATTCCGATTAGCAGAGTTTTACCTAACACGTCACACAACCTTTTGACGCGAAATAAGATAACAACCCAAGCACCCTACCCCGGTTACTCAGCTAGTCACGTCTTAAGCTGCACTCATAACCACGAAAACATTATTATTATTAAACGAAATTTAAATTTGGAGGACTTAGGAAAAACAATCAGGTGTCAAAAATAAGTTTCAGTAACCACCTTAATAGTCATGAACATATTTTAAGTATGCAATTGTATTAAGTGTCCTCTTAAATTTAGACTTAATCAAATTTACCAAAATCAAGATATGGTTAACTCCATTAATCATAATCATTTAAACTAAAAGAAATAAAACAGTGGAGATGAAATCTATCAAGAAAAATCATAATTAACTTAGTAGATAAAAATCATGCATGTGGGTCAAACAGTGGGCAAGTCGTGGTCAAATTCTTGGGCATGAAAAGAAGCAGAATATTCTTTAAAAAAAAATTATATGGGCAGCAACAACCAAATCAGCATCTAAAACGACAGAAATAATGAGGAATGTCTCCCCCTACTTAAAACACATAGTCCTGAATGTGAAATAAATAAATAAATAGGTAGAAGAAAAGTTTAGAAGAACTCCCCGTGTAGTTACTGTCGTTCGTGTATTATGGTAATGAGTTCTTCCTATTGTTGCTTCGGTTTACCTAGATAAACGAAGAGAATTTTATTAATATCTAAAAATAATAAATAATAAAATAATAAGAAAAAATAAAATAAAAATAAAAATTAGGTTGCCTCCCAATAAGCGCTTGTTTAACGTCGCTAGCTTGACGCCCCAACTAGTATTGAGGCTGTTCCAGCTGAATTCTTTCGTTCATATAGGATTGGAAATTCTCCTTTTTTATCATGTTCACCATATTTGGGTTTAATCATCCTTGCGCCTCTTTCTTTGGTTTCGTATTTTCCTCCAAGGTGTTGATCCCTTTTAAGCAAGCAATGGTCTCATCATTCTCCAAAAACATTCATTTGAGATGTTCAGGAAGTGGTTTTAATTTCAGATCTGGTGCCTGCACAACAGAAGGTAGAAGTTTAGTATTTATGGGAGCCAATAATTTATTAACAGATTCAAAATCATCAAACATCATTTTAGATTTATCTCCATAAGATAACTCAAAATTTTTTCTACTGATGAGTCAATTATGTCGACGCGGTTTACGTCCAATACTTCACTTGGGTGACTAATAGTTCCATAAACGTTAAACTTCACGATCTCTCCATCAAACTCTATCGTGAGGGTTTCGCTTCGTATGTCAATCTTAGTATTCGCAGTACTAAGGAAAGATCGCCCCAACAAGATGTCTAAAGACCCAAAAGCGTTATCCTCCTCCATTTTTATCACATAAAAATCTGCAGGGAAGATAAGCCCATTGACTTTGACTAATACGTCCTCGAGAACTCCTTCGAGATGCACAATGAACCTGTCTGCCAACTGAATGGTAACACCTGTCTTTGTCAAAAAACCCGCGTTAAGTAATTCATAAACAGAAAAAGGCATGACGTTTATGGAGGCCCCTAAATCACACATAGCCTTCTTAATTCCTAAATGGCCTATTTTGCATGGTATTGCAAATATGCCCCTATCTTTACATTTCGCTGGCATTTTTCGCTGTAACACTACTGATACATTCTCACCAACACTTACCTTTTCATTACCTGTTAATTTTCGTTTTTGGTGTAGGGTTCTTTAAGGAACTTGGAATACCGCGAAACTTGTCTGATGGCATCCAACAGTGGTAAATTAATCTCGACATTTCTAAATGTTTCGAGGATCTCCTTGTCTTCCTTACTTTTTCGACACTGATTTAATCGTCCTGGGAATGGAGGTTAGAATTTCGGCAATAGAGGTTCGCTTGGACCTGTTTGTCACTTTCGAGATTTTTCTGGATGATTTCTTGGCCAAAATTCCTATCAGGAATTGGTTCTCGTACCTTTCCACTTCGCAACGACACTGCATTTGCGTGTTGTCTTGGATTAGGTTCTGTTTGTGACGGTAGCTTCCCTTGAGAGTTCAATTTCTCAATTGATATGGTCAATTCTCTTATAGATGCCTCGATTTTTTGTTGAAAATCAAGCATATTAGTTGCTAATTTAGTGACCAAAGTTTTTAGAGAATTACTTGAATCTTGTGGCTGCTGTGGAACCCGATTTTGGTATGGTTGGTTATATCATGGATTAGCCTCATAACTTAAGTTAGGGTGGTCCCTCCATCCTGGGATGCAAGTGTTAGCGTAAGGGTCGTATCGCCTTTGTGGTAGCCCAAGGAAATTTCCTACAGCATCTAAATGAGCTATAGTATCATCATAGAAACTAGGACATGCATCAGTTCTATGTTCAGGGGTAGCACATATTCCACATAACCGGGCTGTCTTTGCTTTTTCTGCAGCAAGAGAATTCAAAATATTAGCAATTTTATCTACTTTATCTTCTAAGGTTGAATTACTTAGCTGATGAACCCTTCTAGAGGGCTTAAGATTGGCTCCAAATTGCTGAGAATTTGCAGCCATCATGGAGATCAAGTCTCTTGCTTGTTGTGGAGTCATGTTGACCAACGCTCCACCGTTAGCAGCGTCTACCATATTCATCTCCATTGGTTTCAGGCCTTCATAAAAGTACTGGAACAAAGACTGTTCCGTTATACCGTGTTATGGGCAGCTTGCACACAACTTTTTAAATTGCTCCCAATAGTCATACAGAGTCTCTGCATCTTTTTTCCTTATTCCCACGATTTCTTTTCTTAACTCGACTGCACGCGATGCTGAAAAAAACCTGTTAAGAAATAAACGAGACAGATCAGCCCAAGTCGTTACAGATACAGGAGGTAAATAGAATAACCATTCCCTAGCAGAATCTGCTAAGGAAAAAGGGAAAATGTGCAATTTAATTTGGTCCTCAGTTACCCCCTGAGGTATCATACTAAGGCAAACCATATGGAATTCTTTCAAATGCTTGTGGGGATTTTCGTTCTGTAACCCCCGAAAAGTTGGCAGTAGCTGGATCAAGCCTGACTTTAATTCAAAGTCAGTATCCATAGTAGGATACACGATGCATAGTGGCAGTTGTTCTGTCGACGCTTCGGCCAGTTGCTGAATTGTTTGAGCCATAGGTTGAGGTGCTAAATTAGGGTTTTCGCCAACCACTGCTGACTGCTTTTTTCTTAACTTTATTTCCCTGCGATTGGATCTTGCAGTCTTTTCAATCTCTAAATCAAATGCAAGAGTTCCTGGAGCAGATCTGGTCATAAGAAACAAAAAACAAGATTAGTACGTTACCGATCCCCGGCAACGGTGCCAAAATTTGATGCGTCGTTGAGAGCACCAAAAATATCCTATTCCCTGTAAAATAGTAAAAATAATAGTAACGGGGAAGTAGGGTCGAATCCTCAGGGACCAGATTGTACGAATGCTCGTTTCTTGAAATCCTGGACAATTTCTTGGCCAAGAAAACCTGCGTTCCTGAAAAATAAAAAAATAGAATTAAGAATCTGGAAAAAAATAAAAACAAAATTTAAAGTGACTTGAAATTGTGAAATTAAATAGATTGCAAAAATTGAAATTGAAAAATAATAAACAAAGTTTGAAAATAAAGAAAGTTTCTTATGTGGCAAGATTTCAGCCTCCTGTTGTCTCGTTCTGTCTTGGGTTCAATCCTTGGCTTTTAACTAACCCATCTCAACTCAAGTAAGCCAGTTATAGTGGAAGAGGACGCCTACAACCACTAGCTCCAAAGATTAGACTTGCGATTTTTAGGGAACCCGACTCTAGCCAGTAATCTATGCTAGATCAACGCTTCTCAATGGCGAATCCCATGCCATTTTGTCTCATTGGCTCGCCAACCTCTAACGCAGTAAGTTAACGAACTGACTGTGCAATCCTTTCAAAACATACAAAACGATCGCCTTTGCATATGCTGAAAAGCTTGCTTCTTAAGGGCCATGGACAGAAGCGTCAGCCCATAGTGCAGAGAAACGATGAATACTTGGCGAGAAGGCTAAGTACGGATTTTAGGCCTCAAGAACCCTTTTTTTTTGGGAGGGGGAATATTGACAACCTTCGGCTAGATAGGTCTTAGTGGCTTATGATAATGGTAGAAAAAAAATAAATATAAAAATGGAAAATGAAATTTTATTGAAAGAAAATATGAAGAAACAAAAGCCTAAACTTTTAGGGGGAGAGTGTTTACAGAAAAAGATGAACACCCTAAATAGAGTCACTTCACCACTTATTTATAGTGCTAGGGAGATAGTCTAATTTAACTTAAATTCTAAAAAGATAAATACATTTAATTAAAGATAAATAAAGATAATTAAAATAAAATCCTAAAATTAAATAATTCTAATAATTATCTTAATATTAATTATCCTAATATAAATGAAATGGAGTCTTATAAAATAAAATCTCTTCTTTTGCATTTTTAGTCCTTGTGTCTTCCATGCTTGTACTTTTGGCACTTAATTTTACTTTTTGCCTCCAAATCAGTCCCTAAAAGATAAAAAGACATAAATAGCTCAAATTAGTAGGATCAAGCTCAGAATAAACATATGATTAATACATAAAAATACGTTATTCTAGAGCATTATCAGTTACAAGGATGTGAATGTCATTTTACCCTTTTCTTTTTCTATATATAGGAGGGCAGCTTACTTATATGAATAGATTTATGTGATAGAAAAAGTATATTATTTATTTTCGGGACAATGAATTGAAAGAAAAGGAAAAGTAAGGACAAAAGTTTTATAGTTATAAGGATATAAATATAGTTAGAACTTTCGATGAAGTCATAACCTTGGTTAATTAATAAAATCTTATTGACTTGGCTCAAGCTAAATAATTATAAGCTCCTTGACTTGATTATTTTATGCTATAAACCTGTGTATAAATATGTGTGTATGGAACCCTGCATGAAGCACAACACAAGCAAATAAAAAATCAGACTCAGTATATAGCTGAAATTTGTATAAACCAACTACAAATGGCTTCTACTGCTACCACTGAGTGCACTATTACAAATGATGCTGGCCAGAATCTAGTATTGGCTTTGTCGAACTACGAAACTGCTGCGGAAACGATCAAGAATACAGAAACAGCAACTTTTACGCTGACTATGCCAGCCATCTATCTGAACGGAGCTCTTGTGTATGAAGTCGGTCATAGCCTCAGGTGGATCATTTTTTGGACCACTGATAATCAGGTACATATTAATCTCTCAGTTTCTAATTAATTCTTTCCCATGGTATAGCATCAGACTGACTTCACTTTTTTCACATGGTAATTATATTAAAGCTTAACTATTTCTTTTAAAAATAAAATATATTATAGCATATATGATAATCCATTCAATTATCAATTGTAGGTCTCTACTAAGATGTTCAAAATTAATGACCCCATTGATTGGAAACAAGTTGCAAACAATCTTAAATACGGCCACAAGAGCGAAGATCGGATTATTTATGCCGATTCTGAATACACCGCATGGGCAAGTATTGAACCAAATTCCAAAGGTCAAGTATTAACCGCCAATATCTACGCCAGTTCCGTGCCTAAATAATCTAGCTTTGCTTTGATTAATTGCTCTCTATCGTATCTAGGCAATTTATGTGTGGTGGTGAGGCTGTCCAAACAAAATAAAATAGTTTGCACTACTACTATTTTCTTTTATATTATGTAATACTATATTTAAATAAATTTGACAGCCAGCAATAAAAGATTGCCATGTGTGCTTAGTTTGTTTCCTTTTTCGTTGGTGATAAAATCATTATTTCTATGATTGATAAAAGAAAAAGCAAATTAAAAAATATATGCATCTTCTCTTAATTTATTTTATATATGTCATAGCTCTAAAACAAAACAACTTTGATAAGCCAAATTTAAAAATAAAAAGAGTTTACCTCTCCAAACTTCTTGACAAGAAATGGATTCTACTCTATTTACTCTTTTTTCTCCGCCTAATCTCCTCTCTAATTATACACAACTCTTCATTCTATTTAATTTAATCTAATATAATTTGATCTGATCAAGCTATTAATAATTAAAGAGTCTGACCGACCAGTAACAATGGAGTCCATCAATTTGAAAGTTTTGCTGACAAATGAGTCTAGAAGTCAAACCTATTCCCTTGTTGGAGGAAAAAAAAAAAGGCAATCTAGAAGTACCTTGTAATGAGATCTCATGCTCACAAAGCCCACATCCGACATTGCCTCTAGATTGACACCATAGGTGCTAAGATCTTTGCGATATAAATTACTTGTGGAATCCAAGCCTCTAGCTGTTAGGAGACTTACCAACTGAGTACACGCCACCTCTAGCTGCCAAACTAGTTTCACACACATAGTTGCTTATTCTCCACGGGGCATGCCGACTATGTTCAAAAGATTCTGACAAATTAGTTTTACAATGATAAAAACAATTTATAGGCACAATCAAAACCAACTTAAATCAATTTCACGAATAAATATTACGAAGGCATGCATTTAATTAACTGGGCAATAAAAAATTAGTGATTGCAAACAAAAATATCTAAGCATTCGATACTTAGAAGCAAGGAATCCTCGACGACTTTTGCTTTCAACAATTTTTGCTTTCAACAATTTGCTTAACTCTTTTGCTTCAAGAGAAAATTAAACAATTTCATTAAAAATAATTCCAACTTATCATTTGCACCCCGATTAGTCTAGTTTTAATCTTTAAAAAAAATTTAATGTAACCTAATTAATAATAACCAATTTCTATCCTTAATCCAAATTTATCTAATTAATAACCATATGCTACAAATAATCGTCAACCTAACAACTCACCTTTAAATCAAAACTAACAAGTTAATAATTCAAATTAAATTAATCCTAAATTAAAGAATTCAAATCTAAATAAAGTCACTTCCGTTTAGTACTTACTCTAACTAACTAAGCCTAACCACAAGTAATTTCAAATTTACTCAAACAATGCATCAACTAATAAATTAATCTTGCTAGTGAAAATTAAAAGGAGTAAGGCACGTCCTCAGGCAAACAATGAGCAACCAATTTTTGTTCGATAACTCCAACAATTTTGTTGGCTGATTGACAGCCATATAAAGGCCAAACCCCAGCGGCAACATAAAGGCGAACGAACGCCATCTGAATTAGAGGAGTAAAACAGCAGCAAGCTGGTTGACGAAGAGGAGCAAAGTAACAGGCAGTAATTTGATGGTAGAACTGAACGAGAAAACGACAACAGAACTGTAATGGGCCATTTTTGCCTGGGCTCGAAGTAGAACCAAAATACAAAATAAAAATAATAAATAAACAAAAATCCAAATATTAATAGTCCATCATCAAAGTCCAAAGTCCAAAATCATTACAATGGCCCATAGCCCAAACCTAATACAAGCCCAAACCTAGACCCAAAAGTTCAAGGCCCAAACGGCCCAAAATACTTTAGAAGCAGAAACCCTAGGGTTTCTACCTCTTGCGCCGCAGCCAGGCTCCAGCCCACAATGCCGTACAACCTCCTAGCACCATAGCCATGCCCATGCCTCCGTAAGCCAACGCACAGCCCCGTACATGCGCCACGCACTCCGTACCTGCTAAAAAAACAAACAAAAACAGCAGCAGAGCAGCAGCCAATAGGAAGAACAAAAATTTGTATTTTTTCTTTTGAGCATTTGGCTGTAAAGCCATGAACAATTCATTGTAAGTTTTTTTTACGCAATATACACACATTGAAATACAAAAAGCAACCAAAAGATCAAAAAGGTGATCTTGAGTTCTTTTTTCTGTTTCTTTCCCTTTTGAATCTGTGTTTTGCTTTTTTTCTTTAGATTTGCATGTGGTTTTCTGTATGAGGAATTAAAAGAAGGAAAGCATGCCTTCAAATGAGCCATTGGAGGCCATATCTTCTTCGTTGAAATCGAAGCTTGAGATAGGTTTTCGAGGATAAAATCTGACCTTCTGAGGCGAGGTTTAGAGTAGGGAAATGGAACGATTCCATGGCGAGCTATCATCCATCGATTTCAATGGTGGAATGGTGGCAGTTGAATGGTTAAAAAGGGGATGGAAAAGCCTCAAAGTCTACTGTTCTGAAACCTTAATAATTGGGTCTTCAATTTATGGCTCAAAGGAATAGCAAATTGCCATTCAATGGCTTTTAATTTTGGGAATAAAATGAAACAGCGCCATTTCATGGGAAAGGGTCCACGTGTCAACCAATTCCAGGACACAAACCCGCGCCTTTGAGCTTCAAATGGGTTATTTGTGTAGTAGGTCCTCCCCTTTCGTGCCACATTATAATTAGCTCCTATTTGCATCTTATTTATTTTTTGGATTTTCCCCAAAATCTGAGCGCTCTTGCATTTTAGCCCACGTCTCAACGTAGTAGGGATAATTTCAGTCTTGGTCCCTGTGAATTCGCGCGTGTTATGCATGGGTCCTTATTTTATTATCAACAGTTTATTTGTAAATTATCCTTATTATTTTAATTTGATTTCAATTAGGTTTTTTTTAGATTCATTTTATGCTTTTTTTAAATTTGTGTTTATTCCTTTGTATCTTACTTATTTTTTGGGTAATTGTATTTTCATATTTTGTATACTATTTTATGTAAATGTTTTATACAGTATTATACACATATATACTTTATAATAAAATTAACTTTATTCTATGTATATTATTAACACTATATTATTTCATACATATAACTTTTTTTGAGTTTATTCACATATTTTAATATATATTTGTTGATTAAAAGGAAATCACATGTTTTATACATTATTTAAATTATTATTATACATATACATAAACATTGGTACATATATTTAATCTATATACATTACTAGATCCATGTATTTTATACCTATAGTTTTCCTTGCACATACAAGTATGTTTTTAAGCCTATTGTAAGATCCCAAATATGACCAGGCTTAAATAAACCAAATGAATAATTATTATTTAACAGTCCATAAAGTCCAGCTTACAAGAGTCCAAATATACATCCAAATAGCCCTAACAGTTGCAACCCAAACAAACCCATTACACCCGAGGCCCAATACTACCCAGCAGACTCAATTAAAAAGCAAATTGACCCAAACTCTCAGAGGCCCAAAACCTAAAATCATCAGCTAGGGTTTCTAACCCTAGCTCTCTCCCTCGCGCCGCAACTGCTTCTGGAAGGTTTGGGGAGTGTCTATCCAGCTCCCCAATCAAGGCCACCATTCAGGGTTCTGCCTCCGTAATCAGCACCACACCGACACCACCACTAGACTGCAGGCCTCCTTCAACGCCAGCAACCCTTCCATCGCCGGATTTTCCGCAAGCACCTGCAAAAGAGGGAAAGAACCACAACAGCAAGCAAAGCAAATATGGAAAGATATAAAAAGATTTTTTTCCTAAATTTTTGTAATAAATAGTGGCTATAAAAGCCCAAATCAAACCATTGTAAAATGACTGATTTTTTTTTAAAGAGCATAGAAATACATACTTACAGATACTTATTCAGAAAGATACAAACAGTTTCAGAAAAGGTGATTTAACCGTGTATTTTTTTACTATTTTTGTAACATATACATATATATAAACTGTTTTAGCAAAAATATAGATTACAAAAACAAAAGGAAGGAAGTTACCTGGGGAACGACGAGTGAAAGGAAGGGTTTTAAAACCCTAGCCACCGTGTATGGTGGTCCTTAGGGTGGCGCGTGGGCGCGTGACCGATGTGTTGCCAACGGAGGCCAGAGCCCGAAGATCCCTCCTCTCTCCCTTTCAGAGAGAATTCTTAATTTTTTTTAAACCGGTTTCAAATGATTTTAAGGCTAATAATCTGGCTTATATAGCCTTGACAAAACGGTATCGTTTTGTGACCCAAGGATCCGCGCGTTGACCCGATTAGCCGAGGAGGATTCGCGCATTTTTGAGAATTGGGTTAATTACCCAATCGATCCTTCTATCCCTTTTGTACTTACAATCAAACTTTATTTTATTTTATAATTTGGCCCATTATTTTATTTTAATTTTAATTTAGTCCTTATGGCTATTAAGGTATATTCTGGAAAACGTCACCGTTTTGGGAATAGGGCAATTTGTCCAGTTAGTCCCTCTAATTTTGTGTACGTTTTAAATAGGACCTTATTTCAGTTTTATTCCTTTCAAAATTCGCCCATTAATTTTGCTAAACTCTAAATTTAGTCCTATACTTATTTTATTATTCTATATATATATTTTATTATTTGTTTTATTTTAATTTTACTTCCATAAAATTATTTTATAAGTGTTATTTTTTATATGTATTATGATTGTTTATTATATATTAATTCTCTCATAATTATTATTTTTATATATATTTTATTATATTTTTACATATATTATATATACATATTATTTTTACATATAAATTTTCATTATTACATGCTATATTTATTATATTATTTCCCATATATTTTATTATATAATATTTATTATGTTTTACTTGTATGTTGCTTATTATTTTTATATATATATTATGTATGTTACATATTACCAATTATATTATTTATGTTTAAATTATATATATTATTTTAAATTTGTAAATTGTTATTATTAAATCATTTTTTTAACTCATATTATATACACATTTCATTATTAATTAATTAATTAATTATTATATATATCATTTTATTTTAAATTTATATTACGAATTCTCTTACATACTTTCAAGCCAATATATTACCATATAATTATTATTCTTTTGTAAAAATTCTTGTTATTATATATTATATATTATATATTAAATACTATTTTAAAATTGTTATGAAATATCTTATTGTTAATTATATGCATTTGTTGTCAGCAATCAATCATTTTTTTATTAATTCTTTTGTAGATTTTTATATTGCATGTAACATGTATATGTTAAATGTTATTATTATTATTATTATATGTTATATTTTGTAGACATGCGGATTGATATTATATTTCTTCTATTTGTATATCATACATTATTTGATTATTGTTTTTTATATCATGCATCATTTAATTATTATTTTATATGTTTGTATATTTTGCTTATTCATTCTCGATTCATGCTGTATATATCTTTGTATGCATATCGTTAATATTTGCTTTATATGTATATGTATGAATCTGATGCATGATTTTTATATCATCGCCATCATTTTGTTTAAATGCATGTATTATTTTTGATTTATGATACAAAATAATCCCTCATGCATCAGATTCAAAAAAGACAAGACTCCAAAATTTTCAAAAAAATATAAAGGCAATGCTTGGTGTTTGGAAATTTCGAAAAAGTAGTACCCTAACTTATTGGGTTGCAACTTTTCTCGTTAAGTTCGAATAGTCAAGTATCCTTCTAAGTTTTTAAAGGTTTTCAAAATGTAAGCAACTGTCTTGGAATTTCAAAGTGTTGTGTCCTAACTCATTGGATGTGGCGATTTGTCGTTTCGAGATAGGGATTTCCAAAATGTTAACTTAGTGTCAATGTTTTGATACGAGTGAACCCAAATTTTCAAAATCAAAGTATTTTAAAGAGGATTACATCTTAAAATTTTTCAAATTTTCGACATTAAAGACACTTGATAATCAATTAGGTATCAATTTTTGGGCGTTATGAGAGTACTGACCCTTCCTCATACGTAATCGACTCCCGAATTCGTTTTTTCGACTTTCGTAAACCAAAATTAATGTTTTAAAACAAAACATTTTATAAGGTGATCCAATCACACCTAAAAAGATTGGCGGCGACTCCCGTTTTCGTTTTTTAAAATCGATTCTTATTTTCCAAAACTCAATTTGAAAATGGTCTCGACAGCTTGGCGACTCTGCTGGGGACTAATAAGAGAGTCAAGCCGTATAATTGATTACATTTTGTCTTAATGTCGAAAATTTGAAAAATTTTAAAATTCAATCCTCTTTGCATTACATGTGTTTGTATTATTGCATATGTTATATATTCTGAAATGCATTGCATTTGCATGCCCATTGTGGTCACACCCTTAAGTGGGAGTGAGAAGCTACGCCTTCGTGAGGTTTTCACATCCGTGCAGGATAGTGGATCACTTTCAGAACACATCCGTACTTATGGTTTCGTGAGATTTTCATCTCCGTGTAGCCATAGGGAAATGTATTCCCCTGAACCGAACTCGATTCGAATGAGACTATAATGGGTGAGGATCGAGGAATCTGCTGGTTCGGGTACCTCAAACTTTAGAACCAACCTCATATTGAAAGACCGTATGAGCCCAACTTAGTTAGGTTTAAACTTTAGATATTACCCTTATAAGTTATCATTGAAATTTTTTGATATCATGTGATACTGACTATTTCTTTTCTTTTGTTTGCATGTCATGTTGCATTTACAAAGATATCGATTCGTGATCAGTTTCTAAGTTAAGAAGTTTTATTATGGAGAACAGACTTCTTGATAGAGTGGAAGGTAATGTCAACGTCCATAGATGGTCCGAGCAAACTCAACTAGAAAAAGGAGATAGTATAGTTGAGGGATACGTATCAGAGTTGTTAGATTACACTCGTATTAGTGTCACGCAGAATAATCTCCAGGAGCTCAAGGAAATTTGGGATCAGTGGGGCAAAGAGACCAAGCAGTTTTTCTATGGTAATTACGGAGACTTACTTTACTTGCTTGATGTTCAGATAGACGAGCACTTATTCTGAGCCCTTGATCAGTTTTGGAACCCGTCGTACAGTTGCTTTACTTTTGGGGAAGTAGACATGGTACCTACTGTGGAGGAGTACATTGCCTTGCTTCGTTGTCCCAGGTTTCAGAATGATAGGATCAATTCTCGACTTGCTTGTGTCCCTACCTTTTGGAGGAAGTTGATGATTATTACAGGGATGAGCGAGCAGTGGGCCATGGCCCGAATTAAGAAAAAAGGTGAATGCAAGTGCATTTCATGGAATGCTTTGAAAGAATTGATTCTGACACACCCTGATGAGATGAAGAAGGTAGATGTTTTTGCCCTAAGTTTGTATGGATTAATGGTCTTCCCTAGGGCTTTGGGATATGTGGATGAGGCAACCAAGGATCTTTTTTATCGACTTAGTAAAAAGGTTACTTCTGTCCCTGCAATTTTGGTAGAAACATTTAGGTCTTTAGGTGCATGTATGAGGGATGGTGCTGACAGGTTTATAGGATGTGCTCAGTTGCTTTTGGCTTGGTTCTACAGTCATTTCCGGTTGATAGATAAGGTGGTTTGTCGGGTTTTCTTCGAGGATTATTCACCGTTGAAAGATATAGTAGCTTCAACTAGGAGAGTTGATGTTCCAGAAGAAAATTGGATAGCGCTACTTCAGAACCTTCAGTCGAAAAATGTTGAGTGGAGGGCTCCGTGGATGATGCCTGGTGAGGTTCTTTACCAATGCGGCAGTTTTGATTGGGTACCCCTGTTGGGAATTTGGGGTGCCATTGGTTATGCCCATTTGCTCGTGCTGAGGCAGCATAGATTGAGGCAGTTTGTACCAACAACTCAGGGGTTGGCTCAAAGCGAGTTCGTATACAGAGGAGCCGATTACAAGAATAAGGTTAGTGAAGTTTCTAGTGCTTGGAAAAAGACTTGTCAGTTGAAAGGAGTAGCTATTAGCCCGGCAACCACACCAGAATACGTTGAAGGGAGAAGCAGAAGGGTTGACGATAGCATCCCCAAGCCAAATGTGGAAAGAGCTCGACTAATAGAGGAATATTTGCGAGCAAGGCCCTTAGAGTTAGAAATTATGAAGCAGGAGTTTGAGAGAAAAAGCTTGGAGTTTGAGAAAAGGATATCAAAACTCGAAGAAGAAAAGATGTACTTGAGTTTGGACGTCGAGGTTTAAAAGATGGAGGCCGAGAAAGAGAGGAAAGAAAAGAGGAAGATTGAGGAAGATCGAGATGATCTAAAAAAGTATTACAAAAGGGCACAAATATCCTTGAGAAGGGCGAGAATAGGAGGATCTTCAGAGCAGTTGCAGAAAGAAGTCCAAGAGGAAAAGGCTAGAGCCGAGTGTTAGGAGAGGAAGTTTTAAGAGATGCAAGTGCAAAATTTGGCATTAGGGGAAGAGAATAAAGGATTAAAGACTAAGGTGATTGAGCTTGGAAGATCCCTGCATTGGCACCAAAGCCATAATTCTACGGTCGAGTTAAAGTAGCTAAAGAGCAAGGTTGAGGATTTGGAGGTAGCATTACATGACGGTGAACTCCGGGTTGAGCAGCTCAAGGCGCAAGAAGATTATCTAAAGGGAGAGCTACATCAGGCTAGAGGACGGGTCAGAGAAAGGGATCATGTCATTGAAGAGGCCATAGCCCAGATTCGAGAGGTTGCTGAGTATATGCAAGACTTGGCAATTAGAGCTGATGTATTGAGTCTGATGTATTCATCATCGTCGGATATAGGACGAGAGTTAGCTGTTTTATTAGATAGAGTTAAAGCTTTGGGCCTTAGGGCGAAAGCGTATTTGTGATCCTCTTATATGTAAAGATATTCTTTTTCTAAATAAAAATTTCTAAATGAAGTTGAACCAGAATCGATATTCTTTATGCATTCATGCATTTGCATCTCATGGCATTTCATCACATCATTTGTATTCAAAGTTATAGAAATACCCTGATTAGTTAAAGTTTACTTTTAAAGGTAGAAAAGGAAATCTGGAAATAACACATCCTTACGGCACTCGTACTAAAACTAAGAGCATAGATCAAAGGTTCGAGCAATTACAAAAAGATATGCAAGAGCAAATGCAAGAGCAGTTGGTCAAAATGCAGAATGAAATGAGGGAGCAGATGCTAGAGGCTCAGAGAAACATGATGGCTGAAATGGCTCAGCTACTAAGAGCTACTGATAAAGGAAAAGCTCCCATGGCAATCACTGAAGAGGAAAATGAAGGTCCTCCTCCAGGTTTTACTCCACCTCATGTGCCCTTGCAAACCGAGGCACCTCCTAGAAGGCCATCTGTCACCGTGAGGCCTCAACATGGGCCAGTGGATGCTGGAATCCCTGTAAATTTCCCATCTGGGTTGGGAAATAATTTGGGTGATAGCTCGATCAACCCTATCACTCCTGATTTGGATTTGATAGAGAAGGAAAGAATGGCCACTGAATCCGCGAAACAATTGGAAGATCACTGCAGATGGCTAGAAGAAAAATTCAAGACTTTGGAAGACACTGGCAATCATCATGGGATTGATGCCAAAGATTTAAGTCTAGTCCCAAACCTAGTGCTGCCTTACAAATTCAAAATGCCAGAGTTCGAGAAGTACAATAGTACTACCTGCCCGGAGGCTCACGTCACAATGTTCTGCAAAAGGATGATAGGGTATGTAAACAATGATCAGCTGTTGATCCATTGTTTTCAAGATAGTTTAGTGGGAGCAGCAGCCAAATGGTACAATCAGTTGAGCCGGGTCAGAATAAATTCGTGAAGGGATCTTGCACAAGCCTTCATGCAACAGTAAACCATGTGACTGATATGACGCCAGATAGGATCACACTTTAGAATATGGAGAAAAAGCCTAATGAAAGTTTTAGGCAATATGCACAACGATGGAGGGAAGTGGCAATGCAAGTACAACCACCATTGTTAGAAAAGGAAACCACCATGTTGTTTGTCAACATTTTAAAAGCGCCGTTCATCACTCACATGATTGGAAGCACCACGAAAAGTTTTGCAGATATAGTTATGGCAGGGGAGATGATTGAGAAGGCCATAAGGGGTGGTAAAATTAAGAGGGAAATGGCCAAAAGATCGGCCCCAAGAAGAAAAGACAATGAGGTAAACAACATGAGAAGCTTCAATTCGAAAGCAGTCACGGTTAGTCAACCCAAAGTAGCCACAGTTGGGCAGCAGAGCTTTCAAAAGCAGGAATCTAACACCAGGCATGAGAGGATGCAATTTACACCTATACCTGTGACGTATCGGGAGCTTTATCAAAACTTATATGATGCGCATGCTATAGCCCCCTTCCACTTGAAACCATTACAGCCTCCATATCCTAAATGGTATGATGCAAATGCCAGGTGTGAGTATCATGCTGGAATATCGGGACACTCAATTGAGAATTGTATTGGATTCAAGAAAGCCGTAGAGAGGTTGATCAAGAATGGGGTTTTAAAATTTAAGAGTACTTCAAATACTGAGAACCCTTTGCCAAATCATGACAATCAATGAGTGAGTGACATTGTTGAAGTTGGTGGAAAAATGGGGAAGGAAAATGTAGCTGAAGTAAGGATGCCTTTAAAAGTAATCTGGAAAGAGATGGTAAAGAGAGGGATAATAACCTCTGAGAAAGAAGGAAACGAAACGAGGAACTACTGCGGGTTCCATAGGAAGGAGGGTCATGAGACCCAAAATTGTGAAGAATTTAAAGCCTTGGTGCAAGGTTTCATTGACAATAAAGAGCTACAGATTTTTGAAGATAGCTCTTATAAACGAGAAATAAATGAGTTAGAAGGAGAACAACAACGAATCAGTCGGCTAAGGATCATTATCTCTCTGCCAAGAAATAAGGAAGTAGAGGCACCAACAGTACCCAAGGTCATCATCCATAAGCCCAATCCTTTTCCTTATAAGGATGACAAGAGGGTGCCTTGGAACTATGACTGCAGTATAACGGTACAAAGGGAGAGAGTATAGCCAGCGCGTCTAGGGGCAGGTAAAATAAAGGTTCCTATACAAGAAGTAGGAAATGTTATGATGAGGGGGTATCAGAATGGAGCCCACAAAGACAAAAGATGTTGAGATTGAGAAGGGAAAAGCAGCCGAAATACCCATTAATGAGTCAATTAAGGAGGAAGAGGCTAAGAAGTTTCTAAAGTTCTTGAAACATAGCAAATATAGCGTGGTCGAGCAGCTGCGTAAGCAACCGGCACGTATATCAGTTTTAGCCCTACTCTTGAGTTCTGAAGTGCATAGGGATGCATTGCTAAAGGTGCTTAATGAAACATATGTCACCCATGACATATCAGTTAACAAGCTAGACCGATTGGTAAACAACATCAGTGCTGATAATTTCATCTACTTCAATGATGATGAAATTCCACCTGGGGGCATAGGGTCAACAAAAGCCTTTCATATTACTACTCGGTGTAAAGGATACACATTACCAAGCGTACTCGTCGATAATGGGTCTGCTTTGAATGTCCTTCCCTTATCCACCTTGAATAGATTACCCATTGACAGTTCACATATGAAGGCATGTCATAATGTGGTAAAAGCCTTCGATGGAACTGAAAGGAAAGTAATGGGACGAATTGACATCCCTCTGGAGATTGGACCAAATACGTATGAAGTTGACTTCTTGGTAATGGATATCAAGCCCTCCTATAATTGTTTGTTGGGGAGACCATGGATACACTCGGCAGGAGCGATGCCTTCTTCATTACACCAAAAATTAAAGTTAGTGACAGATGGATGCTTGATAACCATCAATGCAGAGGAGGACATCATAGCAGCAGTCACTAGTAAAGCTCCTTATGTGGAGGCAAATGAGGAGGCTATCGAGTGTTCTTTTCGATCATTGGAAATTGTTAATGCTACCTTCATTTCGGAGGGAAGTGAGGTGTTGGTACCCAGAATGTCTAGAGCAACAAAGATGGCCCTGCAAATGATGATGGGGAAAGGAGCATTGCCAGGAAAAGGATTAGAAAGAGAGTTGCAAGGCGGGATTCAGATCCCAAATCTGATTGAAAAGAAAGATCGCTTTGGCTTAGGCTTCAAGCCAGACCATAAGCACAAGAGGTAGGAAATTGAGAAGCGCCAAGCGAAAAGAAAGGCGCGTTTAAATAGAAGAGAAATAGAGTGGGAACCGATGACATTCCCACCTATATTCAAATCCTTTAAGTCAGGAGGATTGCTGATAGAAGAAAGTCGTCAGGTCAATGCTGTACACAATGAGGGATCGGAGCAAGGAAGCCTCGAGGGCATTCGCCCTTACGAATCGGGGAGCTCTCTGAATAATTGGACTGTGGAAGACCTTCCTGTAGTTTTTAGGAATTTTTCAGAGTAATTCTCAAAACATGCTTGTTACTCTAGGGCCTAGGAGTAGTAAGATTATATTTGTGAATTAGGCTTATGTTCATCTATAATTATTTAAATAAAACATAACTTTTATCAATTTAAACGTGTATGGTTTCATTTTTATCAACCAATATTCCTTCAAATTCTAGCAATTCTTATTATTTTATTCATAGCACATAAACAATCATTATTCGATTCATTCATTCTTTGTATATTCTTTCATACCCCCACAGGTCCCTAGATATCAATGATATGAGTGCTGATACTACAGCTCCTAATTTCTCTGGCGAGCAAGACATGTGTTTAGAGGAACCTCAGGATTTTGAAGATGCTCAAGATTGTGATGAATCTCTCGGTCTGTTAAGAATGGTTAAGCAGGAGGAGAAATAAATCATGCCACATGAGAAAGAGGCAATAGAGAATACAGCCCTAGAGGAAGGGAAGGAGTTGAAAATCGAAACCCTAATTGGCGAGGACACAAGGCATGGTCTGGTTGAGTTGCTTAGAGAGTTCAAGGATATCTTCGCCTGGTCATATCAGGATATGCCTGGATTGAGTATTGACATTGTAGTACATCATCTTCCAATAAGATAAGATTGCAAACCAGTCTAACAGAAGTTGCGGAGAATGCGTTCAGATATTGTTCTGAAAATAAAGGATGAAGTCAAGAAGCAGTTTGACGCAGGATTCTTGCAAGAAGTGAATTACTCCGAATGGGTAGCTAACATTATGCCTATTCCTAAGAAGGATGGGAAGGTACGAATGTGTGTTGATTACAGAGATTTGAACAAAGCAAGCCCGAAGGATAATTTTCCTTTGCCACACATTGACACTTTAGTAGACAACACAGCAGGATATTCGTTGTTCTCTTTCATGGATGGTTTCTCAGGATACAATCAGATAAAGATGCATCCAGAAGACATGGATAAGACTACCTTCATAACCTTATGGGGCACATTTTGCTACAAAGTAATGCCATTTGGATTGAAGAATGCAGGGGCAACATCCAACGAGCTATGGTAAACTTATTTCATGATATGATGCATAAGGATATCGAGGTATACGTTGATGATATGATCGCCAAGTCATGAAAAGAAAAAGAACACATTGAGGTCTTAAGAAGATTGTTCTTAAGATTGAGAAAATTTCAGTTGAAGTTTAATCCAGCAAAATGCACCTTTGGGGCCAGATCGGGAAACTTATTAGGCTTCGTAGTCAGTGAAAAGGGAATTGAAGTTGACTCAGACAAGGTCAGAGCCATACGAGAGTTGCCTCCGCCACGTACTCAGAAGGAAGTCCGAGGATTCCTAGGAAGGTTGAATTACATCGCTCGGTTTATTTCACAATTGACTGAGAAATGTGATCCTATTTTTTGCCTCCTCAAAAAGCACAATCAAGGTACTTGGGATGAAGAATGCCAGAGTGCTTTTGAGAAAGTCAAGCAGTATTTGTTGAATGCTCCAGTGTTATCTCCACCTAGCCCAGATAAACCATTAATACTGTATTTATCAGTATTCAGTAATTCTATGGGATGTGTGCTTGGCCAACATGACGAGTCGGGGAAAAGGGAGAAGGCAATCTATTATCTCAGTAAAAAATTCACTGACTGTGAAATGAGATATTCACCAATTGAAAAGTTGTGTTGTGCGCTAATCTGGACCACCCGAAGATTAAGACAGTACATGTTATACCATACCACTTGGCTCATCTCAAAATTGGATCCATTAAAATACATGATAGAGTCAACGGCTTTAAATGGAAGAATGGCGAGATGGCAAGTTTTGCTTTCAGAGTTTGATATAGTCTACGTAAGTCAGAAGGCTATAAAAGGAAGTGCGGTAGCTGATTTCTTGGCTAGTCGAGCTCTAGAGGATTATGAGCCATTGAACTTTGATTTTCCAAATGAGGAATTAATGTGTATAGCAATGACTGAAAATTCTCCGTGGAGGCTCAATTTTGATGGGGCTTCTAATGCAATTGGGAATGGAATTGGGGCAGTCTTGGTATCCCCGAATGGTGATCATTACCCGTTCACGTGCAAGTTAGACTTTGATTGCACAAATAATATGGCTGAGTATGAAGCATGCATCATGGGACTTCAAGCAGTCATAGGGCGAGGTATAAAAACCCTGGAAGTATATGGAGATTCGGCGTTGGTAATTTATCAGCTTAGAGGTGAATGGGAGACAAGGGACCCTAAATTGATCAATTATCGAAAGATAGTTTTGGGGTTACTTGAGGAGTTTGATGATATCACCTTTAATTATCTCCCACGAGATGAAAATCAGATGGCAGATGCTCTAGCAACCTTGGCCTCAATGATTAAGGCAAATAAAGAGGAAGAGATGAGACCAATTCAAATGAGTGTTTATGAAGCTCCAGCAAGCTGTTGTAACCTTGAAGAGGAAGAAAAGGATGATAATCCTTGGTATCAGGATATATTGCAATATGTAAGAGATCGTAAATATCCAGAACAGGCAACCGAAAATGATAAACGAACTTTCAGAAGGTTAGCTTGTGACTATGTCTTGGACGGAGATGTCCTGTACAAGAAAAGGAAAGACCAAGTACTTTTGAGATGTGTCGATACTGTGGAAGCCAAGCTAATTCTAGAGGAGGTTCATGAAGGTGTATGTGGTACCCATGCAAACGGGTTCACGATGGCAAGGCAAATCATGAGGTTTGGCTATTACTGGGCCACTATGGAAGGAGACTGCATCAACTATGCCAAAAAATGCCATAAGTGTCAGATTTATGGAGACAAAATTCATGTACCGCCTTCACCTTTACATGTCATGACTTCTCCATGGCCTTTCTCCATGTGGGGCATGGATGTTATCAGACCTATATCACCGAAAGCTTCGAATGGACATCGGTTTATCTTCGTGGTAATTGACTACTTTACAAAGTGGGTAGAGGCCGCCTCTTATGCGAATGTGTCCAAATCAGCTGTGAGTCGATTTTTGAAGAAGAAATCATTTGTCGGTATGGAATGCTTGAGAAGATCATATCTGACAATGCACTGAACTTGAACAACAAAACGATAGCGGAGGTTTGCGACCAATTCAAGATCAAGCATCACAATTCTTCTCCCTACCGTCCAAAAATGAATAGGGCAGTGGAGGCCGCTAATAAGAACATTAAGAAAATAGTGGGAAAAATGACTGAGATTTATAGAGACTGGCATGAGAAATTACCGTTTGCACTCCTCGCCTATCGGACATCTGTCAGAACTTCTACTTGGGCAACTCCGTTCTCGCTAGTTTATGGGATGGAAGTAGTGTTACCTATTGAAGTGGAAATACCTTCTCTTCGAATTTTGATGGAGGAAAAGTTAGATGAAGCTGAGTGGGTTCAGTTCCGATATGATTAATTGAACTTAATTGAAGAAAAGAGGCTAAAAGCCATTCGACATGGTCAGATGTATCAGAAGCGAATGATGCAAGCTTATGACAAGAAAGTTTGACCAAGAGAATTCCATGAGGGAGACCTTGTACTGAAAAAGACCCTTCCTATTCAAAAGGATTTTAGAGGAAAATGGATGCCGAATTGGGAAGGGCCGTATGTCGTGAAGAAAGCTTTCTCCGGTGGTGCATTGATCTTAAAAGAAATAGATGGGAAGAGCCTACCCAATCCAGTGAACTCGGACTCAGTTAAAAAATACTTTGTCTAAAGAAGAAGAGAATCTAAGGTGAAAACCCGCAAAGGGCGCCTTGAGATTTAAAAAAAAAAGAGAAAAAGTGGAGAGGCCAAGGTGAAAACCCGCAAAGGGCACCTTGTGACCAAAGGGATTTTGAGTTGAAAACCTGAAAGGGCAGCTCGAATTTTGAAGGGCATACGGTAATCTTGCTATTATTTGATACAACAAAGAGTGAAGAACGTTGCATACTGGGGCATCAACAGAGTGCTTGGGATCTTTTTAACACATGTTAAGTTCAAGAAATATTTCATGGAGCTGGTGTATAGGCACTCAAGCGGCGATATCTAGAGAATCTAACTTTTGTCTTGCTTGCTATCTTTAGATTTTATTTCTTCTAGAAGATAGGCTAGCAAATCAATTCCCTTTTGTATCCTTTTTTGATAATTCATTCAAATTTATTCGTCTTTCACTATTCTTTAAGTATGTTGCATTGAAATAATGATAGATGAACTAAATATGTTCACAAACGAAGTTTTGTGCATTACTCTGAAAGTTCTAAATAACACCAGAAACTAAAACAAGACAATTGTTCGAGAGATTCACGTAAGTAAGGGATGAAAGAACTTGAGGAATTCCTTTCTTCCAGTCCAAAAGGAAAATAGACAAAGCCATCCTTAGTAGATTGTAGTATTGGAGGAAGATCTACGGGCTGAGCAAGAATGAAATTTTGAATGGTGACGCTTAGGATAGGGGTCACATTCACAGCATTTTGCATCATAACACATTTAATTAGGAATATTCGACACACTTCGAGCATAGCATCCTAATTATCAAGCATAATCATTCTACAGGTTATCAAAGACGGCGTGCTTTAGTCCTCTAAACAACAGGGTAATAAGCCGCAGTATAGCAGATCTAGCTTTCAGATGTTTATACTGAAGCAGATCCAAGATGATTTGGTATTCTTGTGTTTACAAGAAACAAATCGAGGACATAGCAGATTTGACTCTCAGACGTTCTCAGATATAACAGATCTAAACTTCAGATGTTTATACTAAAACAGATCCAAGATGATTTGGTATTCTTGTGTTTACAAGAAACAAATCTCAGACATAGTAGATTTGACTCTCAGACGTTCTCAAATATAGCAGATCTAAACTTCAGATGTTTATACTGAAGCAGATCCAAGATGATTTGGTATTCTTGTGTTTACAAGGAACAAATCAAGGATATAACAGATTTGACTCTCAGATGTTCTCAGACACATGGCAGATCTAACCTTCAGATGTTTATACTGAAGCCAGATCTAAGATGATTTGACATTCTTGTGTTTACAAGGAACAAATCGAGGACATAGTAGATTTGACTCTCAGATGTTCTCAGATATAGCAGATCTAAGCTTCAGATGTTTATACTGAAGCAGATCTAAGATGATTTGGTATTCTTGTGTTTACAAGGAACAAATCGAGGATATAGCAGATTTGACTCTCAGATGTTCTCAGACACATGGCAGATCTAACCTTCAGATGTTTATACTGAAGCCAGATCCAAGATGATTTGACATTCTTGTGTTTACAAGAAACAAATCGATGACACAACAGATTTGACTCTCAGATGTTCTCAAACAGACTCAAGATGGTTTGGCATCCTTGTGCTTACAAGGAACAAATCAAAGACATAGCTGATTTGGCTTTCACGTGTTTATGATAAAGCAAATCTAAGATGATTTGTTGTATCTGTCAGAGAACAAATCGAAGCCAGGCATCTCCACCTCAACGGGGAGTAGATACATGGCAGGTCATACCTTCAGATAATTTCACTGAAGCTAGATCCAAGATGATTTGGCATCTCTACAAATCGAAGAAGCAGATTTGGCATCTCTGTCATAAAGAAAATTGAATACCATGATAGGGCCGGTCAAATTTGGTCTTTCTATGAGTCTTTGCTTGATTCCTGTTACACAACAATAAGCAAAGAGGGGCAGCTGTAAGAGCCCAAATATGACCGGGCTTAAATAAACCAAATGAATAATTATTATTTAACAGTCCATAAAGTCCAGCTTACAAGAGTCCAAATATACATCCAAATAGCCCTAACAGTTGCAACCCAAACAAACCCATTACACCCGAGTCCCAATACTACCTAGCAGACTCAATTAAAAAGGGGCCCAATTGACCCAAACTCTCAGAGGCCCAAAACCTAAAATCATCAGCTAGGGTTTCTAACCCTAGCTCTCTCCCTCGCGCCGCAACTGCTTCTGGATGGTTCGGGGAGTGTCTGTCCAGCTCCCCAATCAAGGCCACCATTCAGGGTTCTGCCTCCGTAATCAGCACCCCACCGACACCACCACCAGACTGCAGGCCTCCATTAACGCCAGCAACCCTTCCATCACCGGATTTTCCGCAAGCACCTGCAAAATAGGGAAAGAACCACAGCAACAAGCAAAGCAAATATGGAAAGATATAAAAAGATTTCTTTCCTAAATTTTTGTAATAAACAGTGGCTATAAAATCCCAAATCAAACCATTGTAAAAGGACCGATTTTTTTAAGAGCATAGAAATACATACTTACAGATACTTATTCAGAAAGATACAAACAGTTTCAGAAAAGATGATTTAACCATATATTTTTTTACTATTTTTGTAACATATACATGTATATAAACTGTTTTAGCAAAAATATAGATTACAAAAAAAAAAAGGAAGGAAGTTACCTGGCGAACGACGAGTGAAAGGAAGGGTTTTTAAACCCTAGCCACCGTGTACGGTGGTCCTTAGGGTGGCGCGTGGGCGCGTGACCGGTGTGTGGCCAACGGAGGCCAGAGCCCGGAGCTCCCTCCTCTCTCCCTTTCAGAGAGAATTCTTAAATTTTTTTAAACCGGTTTCAAATGATTTTAAGGCTAATAATCTGGCTTATATAGCCTTGACAAAACGACATAGTTTTGTGACCTAAGGATCCGCACATTGACCCGATTACCCGGGGAGGATCCGCGCATTTTTTAGAATTGGGTTAATTACCCAATCGATCCTTCTATCCCTTTTGTACTTACAATCAAACTTTATTTTATTTTATAATTTGGCCCATTATTTTATTTTAGTTTTAATTTAGTCCTTATGGCTATTAAATTATATTCTGGAAAACGTCACCGTTTTGGGAATAGGGCAATTTGTCCAGTGAGTCCCTCTAATTTTGCCTACATTTTAAATAGGACCTTATTTCAGTTTTATTCCTTTCAAAATTCGCCCATTAATTTTGCTAAACTCTAAATTTAGTCCTATACTTATTTTATTATTCTATATATATATTTTATTATTTGTTTTATTTTAATTTTACTTCCATAAAATTATTTTATAAGTGTTATTTTTTATATGTATTATGATTGTTTATTATATATTAATTCTCTCATAATTATTATTTTTATATATATTATTATATTTTTACATATATTATTTATACATATTATTTTTACATATAAATTTTCATTATTACATGCTATATTTATTATATTATTTCCCATATATTTTATTATATAATATTTATTATGTTTTACTTGTATGTTGCTTATTATTTTATATATATTATGTATGTTACATATTACCAAATATATTATTTATGTTTAAATTATATATATTATTTTAAATTTGTAAATTGTTATTATTAAATCATATTTTTAACTCATATTATATACACATTTCATTATTAATTAATTAATTAATTATTATATATATATCATTTCATTTTAAATTTATATTACGAATTCTCTTACATACTTTCAAGCTAATATATTACCATATAATTATTATTCTTTTGTAAATATTCTTGTTATTATATATTATATATTATATATTAAATACTATTTTAAAATTGTTATGAAATATCTTATTGTTAATTATATGCATTTGTTGTCAGCAATCAATCATTTTTTATTAATTCTTTTGTAGATTTTTATATTGCATGAACATGTATGTGTTAAATGTTATTATTATTATTATTATTATATGTTATATTTTGTGGACATGCAGATTGATATTATATTTCTTCTATTTGTATATCATACATTATTTGATTATTGTTTTTTATATCATGCATCATTTAATTATTATTTTATATGTTTGTATATTTTGCTTATTCATTCTCGATTCATGCTATATATATCTTTGTATGCATATCGTTAATATTTACTTTATATGTATATGTATGAATCTGATGCATGATTTTTATATCATCGCCATCATTTTGTTTAAATGCATGTATTATTTATGATTTATGATACAAAATAATCCCTCATGCATCAGATTCAAAAAAGACAAGGCTCCAAAATTTTCAAAAAAATATAAAGGCAATGCTTGGTGTTTGGAAATTTCGAAAAAGTAGTGCCCTAACTTATTGGTTTGCAACTTTTCTCGTTAAGTTCGAATAGTCAAGTATCCTTCTAAGTTTTTAAAGGTTTTCAAAATGTAAGCAACTGTCTTGGAATTTCAAAGCGTTGTGTCCTAACTCATTAGATGTGGTGATTTGTCGTTTCGAGATAGGGATTTCCAAAAGGTTAACTTAGTGTCAATGTTTTGATACGAGTGAAACCAAATTTTCAAAATCAAAGTATTTTAAAGAGGATTACATCTTAAAATTTTTCAAATTTCCGACATTAAAGACACTTGATAATCAATTAGGTACCAATTTTTGGGCGTTATAAGGGTGCTGACCCTTCCTCATACGTAACCGACTCCCGAATCCGTTTTCTCGACTTTCGTAGACCAAAATTAATGTTTTAAACTAAAACATTTTATTAGGTGATCCAATCACACCTAAAAAGATTGGTGGCGACTCCCGTTTTCGTTTTTTAAAATCGATTCCCATTTTTCAAAACTCGATTTGAAAATGATCTCGACACCTATTATATATAATTTATAATAAAATTAATTTAATCTTAAATGCATTATTAAGTGCATTTCCTTTTTACAAATAATTATTTCCAAACTTATTTATGCATATGTATGTTTTTGTAAACCTATTATATGTGTTTCTTAAGATTATATATATTTTTATGTATTTTTGTTATCCTTTTACATCCTATACATTATTTAAATTTTCCTTTATATATTTTAACAAATTTTTTTTAGTCCCTTGTATATTATTTGATTTAAAATATCCATTCTATAACACTTATTTAAATGATTACATATATATTTCTAGTTTTTTTTAATCCATCAATTCGTATATTATATATTACGTATTTATCATTATTTTAAACTTGTTTTATACCATATTGTTTTATCCATCCATTCTATAATTTTCATTTTGTTTTGTACATCTTGTATTGATTATGTTATATTAGGCTTTGTATATTATTGTGGCATATTATTGTGTATTGTTTTGTTCTATTTTGTTGTGATGTATTGTTATATTATTATTTTCGTTTTGGTATTGTTATATCAATTATTCTCCATACATGATTGAAATTGAGTTATATTTAAAGTGTTTATTTTGTTAGCCGATTAAATAAGATATATTATCTTCATTCATCCATCATTGTATTTTATGCATACATATTATCCCATGTTTTTATTTTTTCTTTTGGTTTACGAAATGTTGTTTTATAAGGCCCAACTCTTTAAAACTAATGATTCTATTCTATTTCAAGACAAAATAATGTGTTTTAAGCTGGTTTTTACAATTATTCGTTTGAAAATTCCTTAAAACCAAGACAATATTCGATGTTTGAAAATTCGGGGAATAGTGCCCTATCGTGCTGGGTTTCGATTTCCCGTTTGTTCAAAATAATCGAATATTCCTTTAGAATTTTACTCGTGTTTTCTAAATCCTAAAACAAGGCAATGTTTGATATTTGGAAATTCGGAGATTCGTGGCCTATCGTGCTGGGTTTCGGTTTCCCATTTGCCCGAAATAGTCGAATATTTCTTTGGGATTTCACTCGTGTTTTCTAAATTCTAAGATAAGGCAATGTTCAATGTTTGGAAATTTGGGGAATCGTGCCCTATCATGCTGGGTTTCAGTTTTTCATTGGACTAAATAATTGGGCATCCTTTTGTAGTTCTCAACGTATAAACTTTTGGAAGTAAAAAATTCATCGTGTTTTCGAGGGTATAAAGGATTGTGTCCTATCGTGCTGGACGTGATGCTCCATTCCTTTGAAACAAGAAAATTTTGACGACCAACTTAAACCATTCAAATGTTTTAAAATGAACCATATTTCAAAAATAGCTTTAAATCTTAGACATAAGGATAGTACTTAATCAATTCGGTACCAATTTTGGGCGCAGTAAGGGTGCTAATCATTCATCATACGTAACCGACTCCCGAACCCATTTTCTCAAATTTATTTAGGCCAAAATTTATTTAAATGGAATGAAATATTTTATTAGGTGACCTAATCACACCTAAACAAAAAGGATTGGTGGCGACTCCATTTTCATTTTTTTAAAGTCGATCCCCATTTTTCTTCAAATAAAAAAATGGTTTCGATAGCTTGACGACTCCACTGGGGACCGAACAAGAGAGTCAAGCCATAAAATCGATTATTTGTTGTCTTTTTGTCGAAGTATTAAAAAATTGTTTTGAAAATCATGATTGCATTTGTTCGTATGATTGTTATGGTTCGAGTCTTGTAGAATAATATTGCATTACATTGCATGACTACTGTGGTCACACCTTCTAAGTGGGAGTAACAAAATATGCTTTCGTGAGGTTTTCACCTCCGCATGGGCTAGTGGATTGCTTCTGGGATACATCTATACTTATGATTTCGTGAGATTTTCATCTCCGCATGGTCATAGGAAAATGTATTCCCCTGAATCGAGCTCGATCCATATGAGCCTATAATATGTGAAGATTGAGGAATCTGCTGGTTCAGGTACCTTCTCTCTAGAATTGAATCACATATAGTGAACCTTAAGAGCTATCCTTGGGTAGAGCCGCATCAAGCTTTAGTATTTGCCCATATGTGTGTTTGTTGTGCTTGTATTTTATCACTTATATTTGATACTAACTTGTGTTTTGTTTTGATTGTGTTTTGCATGACATTGCATACTAAAGGAGGTGTTGATTCGTATTCGATTACTGAGTTAGAAAGTTTAACATGCAGAATGAATTTCTTAATAAAGTTGAGGATAATGTGGCCGTCCGTGCATGGTCAGAGAAGTTACAATCAGAGAAAGGGGATAGCTTGGCAGAAGGATATACATCAGAGTTGCAGGAATTCACTCGCGTCAATGTAACACAGAATGAGTTGCAAGAGTTGAGAGATATATGGGCTCATTGGGATGAAGGAACCAAACAGTTGTTCTATCAAAGCTATGGCGATATATCCTACTTGCTAGATGTTAATGTCGAAACCCTTCTTTTTAAAAATGCCACCAACCTTTTTAGGTGTGATTGGATCACCTTATAAAACATTTTGGTCTACGAAAATGAGAGAAAACAAGTTCGGAAGTCGGTTACGTGTGAGGAAGGATTAGCACCCTCGCAACGCCCAAAATTGGTACCAAATTGAATAGTTTTCTGTCTTAATGTCAAAAGTTTGAAAGAATTTAAAAGTAGGATCCTTTTTAAAATCGGAGTAATTTGAGTTGAAAATCGAGATTCCTTCGCTACAAAAGAGTACAAACATCACATCCAGCATGATTGGGCATGATATTCTTAAACTTTTATAACTGAAATCATCTCGTGATTTACAAAGTCTATTTAGAAGGATGCTTTAGACATTTAGACAAACGGGAAATCACAACCCAGCATGTTAGGGCACTATTTCCCAAATTCCTAAATACATAAGACATTGCTTTACTTTTAAAATTCTTTTGGATTTAATAAAAAAAATTTAAAACAATGATGCATTTGGCATATTACAAGATATCAATACTAAATAATATAAACTAAATGATACATATTTTAACATTTCATGTAAATGTAATATAGAAAATGATAAATACCGACATAAGTTACCTAATATACATACATTATCATTTCATACACAATACCACATAGAAAACAACGAATATAACAATATAGATTACATAATCTATACAGCAATATTTCATGCAAACATAACTTAAAATAACAACATAAATAATCAATTTTCATGCAAATATATAAAAACCATAAAAATAATAAATAATTTATAAAATAAATCAACATATTGATAAAAAAAATAAATTATGATCATATAAAACGGTTAAAAAAATAAAGATAAAAACTAAATATAATTAAAAAAATAAATGAGGTATCAAAAAATATTTAAAACAATATATAAATAATAAAGGAGAAATTTTTTAAAAATGGTTAATATATATAAAAATATACTATATGATATAATAACTTAATATATATTTATAAAAATAATATTATATTAAATAGGAACAAAACTTTATAGTAAATTTTAGAATATTACATAATACTAAATATTTAATAATGATATATGTATTATTTAATAACAATTTACAAATTTTTAAAATTAAAAATAATATATAATATATATTAAAATAATATAATATAATGGATAATATATATAATAAAATGATATAATATATAATAAAATATAAACAATATAATAAACAATGGATAAGTAAAAATAATATATATATATAATAAATTATTTATATATACATAATGTTGTTAGTAAAATAAATAAATTTAAAAAAGGATTAAAATTAAATAAAAATAAAACTCTAGGGTTAAATTTAAAATAAAAAATGCACCAAATTGAAACACGCGATAAAAGCTGAGGAACTCACTCGGCAATTTGATCCTAATCCCAAAACGACGTCGTTCCAAAATAGACCTTATAATAGCAACTAGGACTAAATTGAAACAAAGATAAAAGGTTGGGGCCAAATTAAAATAAAAATAAAATGAAATTATAAATATTAAAATTGCGAAAGGATCAATTGGGCAATTATCCCATCTACTGAAAACGCGCGGATCCTCCCCAGGTAACGGGTCCACGCGCGGATCTTTCATTTAAACGGTGCCGTTTTGGTGCTTATTAAACTAAGCAAAAACGGCACCATTTTTATAATGCCATATAAATCAAATTTTGGCCCAAAATTCATTTTAAGAACTGGTTTTAAAAAAAAAAAAACTTAAAATCCTCTGAAAGAGGAGAAAAAAAGAGCCTTCCGAGCTCTGACCTCCGGCCACTGGGTTGCACGCGCCCACGGGCCGCACGCGCCCACGGGCCACACGCGCCCCCTTACACGGCTTTTGGAAGGTCAAAAGCCTTCCTTCTTCCGGGTGAATCACAGGTAATCTTTTCCTTTTTCTAAATACTAACAGTTTTTTTGTAAAAAACGATTCGTATGCGTTGAAGAAAAGAAATAAACTAAAAGGAACGAAATATGTAACTAAATCACCTTTTTCCAAAAATAAACTGCTCTTATTTCTTTCTTCTCTGTATATATGTGTGTATTTATTTGTATATATGTAAAAATCGTCCCCTTACAGATTAGAAAAAAGAGGCTTTTATAGCCTTCTGTAAATTGTTACATATTGGGAAAGAAATCTTTGATTTCTTTCCATATTTGCTTCTCTTTTCTGCGTTGGATCTTTCCTTTTTGCAGGTACCAGCGAGGATATCATGGCGATGAGTGTGCTGGCGTTGATTCTTGCGCCAATTCCGGCGTGATACGGAGCTGGAGCCAAGGCGCCGATGGAGGCGTCGATGAAGGGCCACTAGAACAGCGCGAGACGAAGGGGCGTGACGATTGGAGTGCTTGTGGCGCGAAGGTTTCTGGAAACCCTAGGGTTTCCTGATTCAGTTTAGGCATTGGGCCTTCTCAGGCCTTGCTGATTTGGGTCTGGTTTGAGTATTTGCGCTAAAGGGTTTTAGGTGTAATGTGGGCTACCAGTATGGTTTGTAAATGGGCCCTAAGTAGTGTTGTAAAGAGGCTAGCAATTTGGGTTTTGTAAATGGACTATAAAATAACTTTTATTATTATTTTTGTTTATTTTACGGGCCAGGAAAATTTTGGGCTATTACAGCTGCCCCTCTTTGCTCATCACTGTGTAACAGGAATAGAGCAAAGACTATAAAAGGTCCAAATTTGCCCGGTCTTATCAGATCCTGACTTCCTGGTCTTCAATTTGCTCCTTGCAAACTCAGAGACGCCATGTTAATATCCTTGATCTGCTCCTCGTCAAATACAGAGACGCCAAATCTACTATCTTCGATCTGCTTCAAATGTCAGATCTGCTATCTTCGATATGCTCCCCATTTGATAGAGATGCCAAATCTATCATCTTTGATCTGTTTCAATGTAAACACACTAATATCAGATCTACTACCTTCGATCTATTCCCCGTCTAATGCAGAGATGCCAAATCTGTCATCTTCGATCTTTGATCTACTCCCCGTCTAATACAGAGATGCCAAATCTGTCATCTTCGATCTGCTTGGATGTAAATACACGAATGTCAGATCTGTTATCTTTGACTTGCTCCCCGTCTAAAACAGAGATGCCAAATCTATCATCTTCGATCTTCTTCGATGTAAACACACGAATATTAGATCTGCTACCTTCAATCTGCTCCCTGTCTAATACAGAGATGCCAAATCTGTCATCTTTGATCTTCGATTTGCTCCCCATCTAATACAGAGATGCTAAATCTGTCATCTTCGATTTCTTCGATTTACTCCCCGTCAATACAGAGATGCCAAATCTGCTATCTTCGATCTACATTGTCCTCTAAAGGACATAACCTGTAGAATGAGTATGTGCTCATGTCTAATGATTAGGATGCCATGATCAAAATGAGTCAAATGGTCCTAATTAGACATATTATGATGCAAAATGTTATGAAAATGACTCCTATTTTGGACGCCTTTTACTCATTCATCCATCAAAATTTCATCTTTATTTTACTCGAAGTATCAATCATATTCTGCTCATATGCTCTGAATCAAATTGATCCTATTATACCATTCTTCGAATGTTACGACCTACCAGAGATGATCATCTCCTAGGATTGAATCATTTGAATTGTCCAATTGCCCTTTGGACTGAAAAAGAAATTTTCTCGAGTACCTTCGACCTCCACTCATGGGAATTTTCAAACAATTATCCTGTTTTAATTTCTCGTATTATCTAAATATTTCTAGAGTAATATGCCAAAACTTCATTTGTAAAAATATTTAGTTCATCAATCATTATTTCTATGCAACACACTTTATGAATTACGGAAGACGAATAATTTGATCTTGAGAATAGTTAGATAAATTATCAAAAGTCCAAAAGGAAATTAATCTAAAAACATATCTTTGAGAAGAAAAAGAATTCAAAGATAGTAAACATGACAAAAATCAGGTGCCCTACATATCATAGCTTGGGCTTCTGTATACAAACTTCATGAAGACTGTTTTGAGTTTAACATGTGTTTAGAAGATCTAAAGTACTTTGTTGATGCCCCGGTATGTAACATACTCCAATTCTTGTTGAATTTGGTATAGCAAGGCCACTGTATGTTTTCAAAATTTGAGCTGCCCTTTGGGGTTTTCAACTCAAAATCCCCTTTGGTCTCAAGGCGCCCTTTGTGGGTTTTCACCTTGGCCTCTCCATCTTTTTTTTAGAAGTCTCAAAGTGCCCTTTGCGGGTTTTCACCTTGGATTCCCTTCTCTTTAGACAAAGTACTTCTTGACTAAGTCTGAATTCACTGGATTGGGTAAACTCTTCCCATCCATTTCTGTCAAAATCAGTGCACCACCAGAGAAAGCCTTCTTCACAACATACGGCCCTTCCCAATTCGGCATCCATTTTCCTCTAAAGTCCTTCTGTATGGGAAGAATATTTTTCAGTACAAGGTCCCCTTCGTGAAATTCTTTTGGACGAACTTTCTTGTTATAAGCTCGCATCATTCACTTCTGATACATCTAACCATGATGAATAGCCCTTAGCCTCTTTTCTTCAATCAAGTTCAATTGATCATACCGCGATTGAATCCATTCTGCTTCATCTAGCTTTATCTCTGACAAAATTCGAAGAGACGGTATTTCTACTTCAATGGGTAACACTGCCTCCATCCTATAAACCAACGAGAAAGGAGTTGCCCCAGTAGAGATTCTGACGGACGTTCGATAGACAAAGAGTGCAAATGGTAATTTCTCATGCCAATCTCTGTAGGTCTCAGTCATTTTCCCCACTATCTTCTTGATATTTTTGTTGCCAGCTTCCACTGCCTCATTCATTTTTGGGCGATATAGAGATGAATTATGATGTTTGATCTTGAATTGGCTACAGACTTTCGCAATCGTGCTGTTATTCAAGTTTAAAGCATTGTCTGATATGATCCTCTCAGGCATTCTATACCGACAAATGATCTCCTTTTTCAAGAATCGACTTACTGCCGACTTGGTAACACTAGCATATGAAGCTGCTTCTACCCATTTCTTGAAGTAGTCAATGACCACGAAAATGAAACGATGCCCATTCAAAGCTTTTGGTAATATTGGCCCAATGACATCCATGCCCCACATAGAAAAGGGCCATGGAGAAGTCATAACATGCAAAGGTGAATGTGGTACATGAATCTTGTCCCCATATATCTGGCATTTATGACATGTCTTGGCATAGCTGATACAATCTCCTTCCATAGTAGACCAATAGTATCCAAACCTTATGATTTGCCTTGCCATTATAAAGCCATTAACATGTGTCCCACAAACACCTTCATGTACTTCTTCCAAGATTTGTCTAGCTTCTACAGCGTTGACACATCTCAAAAGCATTTGATCTTTCCTTCTTTTATAAAGGATGTCCCATCTAGTACATATTCGTAGGCTAACCTCCTCAAGGTTCTTTTGTCATTCTCAGTTGCCTGCTTAGGATATTCACGATTTCTCACATACAGTAATATATCTTGATACCAAGGATGGTCATCCTTTTCCTCTTCTTCAATGTTACAACAATGAGCTGGAGCCTCAGAAATACTCATCTGAATTGGTCTCACATCCTCTTTTTTATTTGCTTTAATCATGGAAGCTAGTGTTGCTAAAGCATCTGCCATCTGATTTTCGTCTTGTGGGAGATAATTGAAGGTGATATTATCAAACTCTTCAAGTAACTCCAAAACTACCTTTCGATAATTAATCAACTTCGGGTCCCTTGTCTCCCATTTACCCCTAAGCTGGTAAATTACCAACACAGAGTCTCCATATACTTCCAGGGTTCTAATTTTTCGCTCTTTGACCGTTCGAATCCCCATGATGCATGCTTTATACTCGGCCATATTGTTTGTACAGTCAAAATCCAATTTACATGTAAATGGATAATGATCACCATTTGAGGATACTAAGACTGCCCCAATTCCATTTCCTCCCGCGTTGGATGCACCGTTAAAGTTCAGCTTCCAAGGATATTCTTTAGTAGTTGCCACATACATCAACTCCTCATTAGGGAAATCAAAGCTCAATATTTCATAATCTTCTAGAGCTCTGCTAGCCAGAAATTATGCTATCGCGCTTCTTTTCATAGCTTTTTGACTCACATAGATAGTATCAAACTCTGAAAGCAGTACTTGCCACATTGTCATTCTTCCATTTAGGGCTGTTGACTCCATCATGTACTTTAATGGATCAAGTTTCGAAATTAGCAAAGTTGTATGATATAGCATATATTGCCTCAACCTTCGAGTCGTCCAGATTAAAGCACAACACAACTTCTCAATTGACGAATATCTCATCTCACACTCTGTGAACTTCTTACTGAGGTAATATATTGCCTTCTCTTTCCTTCCTAACTCATCATATTGACCAAGCACACCTCCCATAGAATTACTAAACACTGATAAGTACAGAATTAATGGTCTATTTGGACTGGGCGGGGATAACACTGGAGCGTTTAACAAGTATTGCTTGACTTTATCAAAAGCATTCTGGCATTCCTCATCCCAAGTACTTTGGTTGTGTTTTCTAAGGAGGCGAAATATAGGATCACATTTCTCGGTTAATTGTGAAATAAACCGAGCGATATAATTCAACCTTCCAAGAAAACCCCGAACTTCCTTCTGAGTACGTGGTGGAGGCAATTCTCGTATGGCTCTAACCTTGTCTGAGTCAGCTTCTATTCCCTTTTCGCTGACCACAAAGCCCAATAACTTCCCCGACCTAGCTCCGAAGATGCACTTTGCCGGATTAAGCTTCAACTGAAACTTTCTCAATCTCAGGAACAACTTCCTCAAGACTTCAATATGCTCCGTCTCTGTTCGAGATTTGGCAATCATGTCATCAACATACACCTCAATCTCCTTATGCATCATATCATGGAATAAGGTCACCATAGCCCTTTGATATGTTACTGCTGCATTCTTCAGCCCAAAGGGCATTACCTTGTAACAAAAGGTTCCCCACAATGTTATGAAGGTGGTTTTATCTCCCCAGGATGCATCTTTATCTGATTGTACCCTGAAAAGCCATCCATAAAGGGAAACAATGAATATCTCACTGTATTGTCTACCAAAGTGTCGATGTGGGGTAAAGGAAAGTTGTCCTTTGGGCTAGCTTTGTTCAAATCTTTGTAATCAACACACATTCGTACCTTCCCATCCTTCTTAGGGACAGGCACAATGTTAGCCACCCATTTTGAATACTTAACCTCTTGTAGGAATCCAACATCAAACTGCTTCTTGACTTCATCTTTTATTTTCAGTACAATATCAGGCCTCATCCTTCACAATTTTTGTTGGACTGGCTTACAATCCTATCTTATGGGGAGATGATGTACCACGATATCAGTATTTAACCCTGGCATATCCTGATATGACCATGCAAAGATATCTTTGAATTCATGTAGCAGCTCAACAAGATCTTGTCTCATTTCCTTAGAATGTGTGTCCCAATTTTCACCTATTTTCCTTCCTCCAAGACTACATTCTTTATTGTCTCTTTCTCACAGGGTAGTATTTGTTTCTCCTCTTGTTTCACCATTCTCAACAGATCTGGAGACACATTACAATCCCTGTCATCTTCAAAATCCTGAGGTTCCTCTAAACACATGTCTTGCTCAAAAAAGAATTCAGGATCTGTAGTATCAGTGCCCATGTCATTGATATCTAGGGACCTGGAGGGTACGAAAGAATGTACAAAGAATGAATGAATTTAAGAATGTTTGTTTATATGTTATGAATGAAATGAAAAAATTTGAAAGAATTTTAAGAAGGTTAGAAGAATATTGATCGGTATAAAAGAATATTCACTCGGATTGATAACAAAAGTTGTGTTTTATTGAAATGTAAATATCCGAACATGAGCCTATTTTACAAATGAAATCTTATTACTCCTAGGCTCTAGAGCAACAAGAGTGTTCTGAAAATTACTCTGAAAAATCTTTAAAAACTACAGGAAGTTCTTCTGCAGTCCAATTATTTAAAGAGCTTCCCGGTTTGTAAAGGCGAATGCCCTCAAGGTTTCTTCGTTCAGACTCTTCATTATATACAGCATTGATATGATGACTTTTTTTTTCGAACAACCCTCTCTTAGGGTGAATTATCCCTCCTGATATAAAGGCCTGGGATATATGAGGGAACGCCATTGATTCCAACTCTACCTCTCTTCCACTTAAATGCGCCATTCTTCTTTCTTGACGCTTCTCTATTTCCTTCATTCTTTGCCTGTGATCTGGCCTGAAACCCAAACCAAAATGATCTCTTCTCTCTTTTAGTTCTAGAACTTGAATTCCTCCTTGGAGATATCTTCCCAATCCTTTTCCTGGCAAGGCTCCCTTCCCCACTGTTATCTGCAAACCCATTCTTGTGGTTCTAGACATCCTAGGCACCGGCACCTCATTACCCTCTGAAATAAATGTTGCATTAACGAATTCTAAGGAACGAAAAGAGCACTCAACGGCCTCCTCGTTCGCCTCTACATAGGGTGCGCCACTAGTAACTGCTGCTATAATGTCTTCCTCCACATTTATGGTGATCAGCCGTCTGTTTGTTACTAGCTTTAATTTCTGGTGCAAAGATGAGGGCACCGCTCCTGCCGAATGTATCCAAGGCCTCTCCAATAAGCAATTATAAGAGGGCTTGATGTCCATCACTAGAAAGTCTACCTCATACACATTTGGCCCTACCAGCAAGGGGATATCAATTCTTCCCATGACATTTCTTTCCGTGCCATCGAATGCTCTCACTACATTATGGCATATTTTCATGTGAGAACTGTCTATGGGCAATCTGTTCAATGTGGACAGTGGCATGACATTTAAAGCTGACCCATTATCAATAAGCACACTTGGCAATATATATCCTTTGCAGCGAGTGGTGATGTGCAAAGCTTTAGCTGATCCTATGCCACTAGGTGGGATTTCATCATCATTAAAATAAATGAAGTTGTCAGCGCTTATGTTACTAACCAATCGATCCAACTTGTTGATGGATATATCATTAGTAACGTAAGTCTCGTTGAGCACCTTCATTAATGCCTCACGATGTACCTCTGAACTGAGAAGCAAAGCCAACACTGATATACGAGCTGGTTGATTGCGTAATTTTTCAACCATGCTGTACTCACTGTGTTTCAGGAATTTTAGAAACTCTCTAGCTTCTTCTTCCTTCACTGGCTCATTAACATGTACCTCAGCCCTATTCTCCTTCTCGATGTCAAAGGCTTTCACTTTCGTAGGCTCAACTCTGATGCCTTTTGCATCATAACGCTTCCCACTACGTGTGTAGGATCCTTCAACTTGAGCCTCCTTAGAAGTACTAGCTATATCTTCTCTCTCCGTTATTGTCACATTGCAGTCATAATTCCAGGGTACCCTCTTGTCATCTTTATAAGGAAAGGAAACGGGTTTGTGAATAATGACTTTCAGCGCTGTTTGTGTCTCGACTTCATTATTTCTTGGTAGAGAAATAATGATCCTTGGCTGGTTGATTCTTTGATTCTTTGGTTCACCTTCCAATGCGCATACATGTCCCTCATCTGAGCTAGCTTCATAAAATTCTAGCTCCTTATTATCCATAAGGCTTTGTACCAAAGCCTTAAACTCGTCACATTCCTAAATCTCGTGTCCCTCTTCTGCATGGAACTCGTAGTAGTCCCTCGCTCCTTTATTTCCCTCTTTAGAGATTATCATTTCTCCTTTCGTTATTTCTTCCCAGATTATTTTCATCGACATTTTTACCTCAGCCATGTCTTCTTTAATCCTTCTCATACCAGTGTCCCCAATTACGTTTACCCCTTGATGACCATGGTTTGGCAACGGGTTCTCTGTACTAGGGGTGTCATCAAATTTTACGACCCCCATCTCGATAAGTCTTTCCACTGCTTTTTTAAAGCCAGTGCAATTTTCGATTGAATGCCCCGATATCCCTGCATGGCATTCACATTTGGCGTTTGCATCGTACCATTTGGGATATGGGGATTATAGTGGTTTCAAATGAAAAGGAGCTATTGCATGCGCATTAAATAGACTTTGATAAAGCTCCCGATATGTCACCGGGATAGGCGTAAATGAGACCTTCTCAGAATTTTGTCTCGAACCAGATCCCTGCTTTTGAGAATCCTGTTGCCCAACTGTAGTTGCTCTGGGCTGACTAACTGTAATCGCTTTTGAATTATAACTACTCGTATTGTTCACCTCATTATCTTTCCTTCTTGGGGCCGATCTTTTAGCAGTTTCCCCCTCTATCTTGCCACCCATTATGGCATTCTCAATTATTTCTCTTGCCATAACTATATCAGCAAAGCTCTTGGTGGTATTTCCAACCATATGAGTAATGAATGGGGCCTTCAAGGTGTTAATGAACAGCATGGTGGTTTCTTTCTCCAAGAGCGGTGGTTGAACTTGCATGGCAACCTCCCTCCACCTCTGTGCATATTGCCTAAAGCTCTCATTAGGCTTCTTTTCCATGTTCTGAAAAGTGATTCTATCAGGAGTCATGTCGGTCATATAATTATATTACTGCATAAAGGCTTGCGCTAAGTCTCTCCAAGAATCGATCATTGTGCGACTCAATTGATTGTACCACCTAGCCACTGCCCCAACCAAACTATCCTAAAAACAATAGATCAATAATTGATCATTGTTTACATAGCCAGTCATCCGCCTACAGAACATGGTGATATGGGCCTCAGGGCAAGTAGTTCCATTGTACTTCTCAAATTTCGGCATCTTGAACTTGTGAGGAAGCACCAAATCTTGGACCAAACTCAAGTCCTTGGCATCAATTCCCTGACGATTATCAGCGTTTTCCAATGCCTTAAATTTATCCTCTAACCATCTGCAACGTTCTTCTAATTGCCTTGATGATTCGAGTCTTATCTCTTCCCTCTCAACTACATCTAAATCAGGGATGACTGGATTGGTAGGGTTATCTCCCGGGTTGGATCCTGAGCCAATTTGAAAATTCATGGGTATTCCAGCATCGACTTGCCCATGTTGAGACCTTATTGTGATGGACGGCCTTCGGAGATATGCCTCAGGCTGAGTTTGCACATGGGGTGGAGTAAAACCCGGAGGATGATCCTCATTATCCTCTTCAGTGATAGTCATAGAGGCCTTTCCTTTATCCGTTGCCCCCTTCAGCAGCTGGGCCATTTCAGCCATCATATTCATTTGAGCCTCCAACATTTGATCCTTCATCTCTTGTTGGATTTTTTCCAATTGTTCCTGCAATTGCTCTTGCATTTCTTTCTGGATCTGCTCAAGTCTTTGATCCATATTCTTTGTCTTAGTGCGTGTACCATAAGGATGTGTTGTTTCCAGGTTTTCTTTCTCTCACTCTTTCTTTCTCTCTCACACTCTCTATAATTTTAACTAATTAGGGTCCTTCTATAAATTGGAATGCATATGATGCGATGAGATGCAAATGCATGAATGCAAAAAGATATCAATTCTGATTCAATTTCTTTTAGAAAACGTTATTTAAGAAACAAAAATCTTTACACAAAATGAATTACAAATACGCTTTCGCTCTCAGGCCCAGAATTTTAACCCTATCCAATAACAAAGCTAACTCTCGACCTCTATCTGACACTAACTCATACTTTACACTCAATACATTAGCTTGCGTTGCCAGGTCTTGCAAATGATTAGCAACCTCTCGAATCTGGATTATGACTTCTCCCAAGAGATAGTCCCTATCTCTGACTTGATCCTGAAAATGGTGAAGCTCTCCCTTCCAATGTCCTTCTCTTGCCTTGAACTGCTCAATCTAAAGTTCACAGTTCTACAATGCTGCTTCCAACCCTCCAATATTGTGCTTCATTTCCTCAATCTTGTTCAGACTTGCCTTTAATTTGACTGCATAGTTACGACTTCGGTGATGATGAAGGGATCGTCCAAGCTCAGTCACCTTAGCTTTTAATCCTTGATTCTCCTTCTCTAGGGCCTGATTCTGTGCCTGCATCTCTTGAAACTTCTTCTCTCAATACTCGGCTTTGGCTTTTTCTTCTTGAACCTCTTGTTGCCATTACTCTGAAGAATTCCCCAATCCAGCTCTCTTCATTGATAGCTGTATCCTCTTATATTGGGTCTTCAAGTCATTTCGGTCTTCTTCAATCTTCCTCTTTTATTTCTTCACTTTTTCAACCTCAATTTTTTGAATGTCGACGTCTAAGCTTAGGTACATCTTCTCCTCTTCAAGCCTTTTTATCTTTTTCCCGAGCTCCAAATTCTTCCTTTTGAATTCTTGCTTCATGACCTCTAACTCTGATGGAATCACTCGTAAACTCTCTTCCATCGATCGAGCAGCCCCTAAACTCAGCCTAGGGATGTTATCATTGATCCTCTTGCTAAACCACCCTTTGTACTCAAGAGTTATAGTCGGGCCTTTAGTCAGAATCTTCACACAGCAAATCTTCTTCCAAGCCTCAGAAATCTCTTGCATCTTTTTCTTATAATGATCCCCCTTATATGAGAAATCACTCTGAGCTAGCATTTGTGTTGCCGGTATAAACTGCCCTGCTTTGTATTGCCTTAGGATGAGTAATGGCGCATAACCAACAACTCTCCAAATTCCAGGAAGAGGTACCCAATCAAAGCCTCCGCAACAATAAAGGATTTCATTAGGAGTCATCCAAGGGGCTTTCCACATAACATCTTCCTCTCGGAGATTCTGAAGTATTTCCATCCACCTTTCCTCTGTAATGTCGTCTCTCCTTGGAGTAGCTGCTGCTTCCTTTAAGGGAGAATAATCCTCAAAGAACCCTTGGCAAGGAACCTTATCAAACTTCCAAAAGTGACTGTGGAACCATACTAACAACAACTGTGCGCATCCAATGAATCTACCTTCACCAGCTCTCCGACATGCACTCAAGGATCTAAACGTCTCAGCTAGGATTGCAGGCACAGGTTTGTTACCAAGTCTATCGAATAAATCCACGACTGTTTCATCTATATGCCCCATAGCTTTGGGGAAAATCACCAAACCATAAATACTTAAGGCCAAGACATCAACACTCTTCTTCGCATCTGGGTGTGCCAATATTAGATCCCTCAAACTTGCCCACGGAATGCATTTACCATCACCCTTTTGTTGGATTTGAGCTGCGGCTCACTATTCACTCATCCCTGTGATCATCATTAATCTCTTCACGAAAGTTGAGAGATTAGCAGCCCTAACATAAGCTTTGTTACCTTGAATTTTTGGACAGCGAAGCAAGGTCGTATACTCCTCCAAAGTAGGTACTAAATCCACCTCTCCAAATGTAAAACAACTATAAGCAGGGTTCCAAAACTGTACCATAGCTCGAAACAGATGCTTATCCACATTGATGTCTAGCAAATAGGGAAGATCTCCATAATTCTGGTAGAACATCTGCTTAGCCTTGTCATCCCATTAGGCCCAAATGTCTTTCAACTCTTGAAACTCATTCTGTGTTGAACTAATACGAGTGAAGTCCCACAACTCTGACGTATACCCTTCGGTGACACTATCTCCTTTCTCTAACTGGGTTTTTCTGACCACGCACAGATAGAAGCTTTGTCCTCCACTTTATCAAGATATTCGTTCCTCATTACGAAACTTTCTAATCTAGAAATCGAACCATGAATCGATACCTTTAAATGTTGAGTGACATGCAATGATAGCAAAATAAAATAAGTCAGTGTCATATATAAAAGGTATAATAAACAAGCACTTATAAGGGTAGCTTACAAAAGGCAATCACTATACTCCCTAGGGTAAGCACTTAAAGCTCACTATATGTGTTTCAATTCTAAAGCGACGGTACCTGAACCAGCAGATTCCTCGGTCCTCACCCATTATAGGCTCATATGGACGAAGTTCGGTTCAGGGGGACACATTTCCCTATGGCCATGCGGAGATGAAAATCTCACGAAAACATAGGTATGGATGTATCCCGGAAGCAATCAACTAGCCCATGCGAAGGTGAAAACCTCACAAAATCGTAGCTTCTCACTCCCACTTAAGGGTGCATCCACAGCGGTCATGCAAATGCAATGTGTGCGAAATCAAAATAACAAACATATGTAGCAAACACATGTAAAAATATCAATATTTTAAAATTTTTCCAAACTTTTGACATTAAGACAAAAAATAATCAATTTCTTGGCTTGACTCTCTTATGACGTTCCCCAGTGGAGTCGCCAAGCTGTCAAAACTCTTCTTTTTAAAAAGGAGAATTTTTGAAAACAGGAGTCGCCACCAACCTTTTTAGGTGTGATTGGATCACCTTATAAAACATTTTGGTCTACGAAAATGAGAGAAAATAGGTTCGGAAGTCGGTTACGTGTGAGGAAGGATTAGCACCCTCGCAACGCCCAAAATTGGTACCAAATTGAATAGTTTTCTATCTTAATGTCAAAAGTTTGAAAGAATTTAAAAGTAGGATCCTTTTTAAAACCAGAGTAATTTGAGTTGAAAATTGAGATTCCTTCGCTACAAAAGAGTACAAACATCACATCCAGCATGATTGGGCATGATATTCTTAAACTTTCATAACTGAAATCATCTCGTGATTTACAAAGTCTATTTAGAAGGATGCTTTAGACATTTAGACAAACAGGAAAACGCAACCCAGCATGTTAGGGCACTACTTCCCAAATTCCTAAATACAAAAGACATTGTCTTACTTTTAAAATTCTTTTGGATTTAATAAAAAGAATTAAAACAATGATGCATTTGGCATATTACAAGATATCAATACTAAATAATATAAACTACATGACACATATATTTTAACATTTCATGTAAATGTAATATAGAAAATGATAAATACCGACATAAGTTACCTAATATACATACATTATCATTTCATGCACAATACCACATAGAAAACAATGAATATAACAATATAGATTACATAATCTATACAGTAATATTTCATGCAAACATAACTTAAAATAACAACATAAATAATCAATTTTCATGCAAATATATAAAAACCATAAAAATAATAAATAATTTATAAAATAAATCAACATACTGATAAAAAAAACAAATTATGATCATATAAAAAGGTTAAAAAAATAAAGATAAAAACTAAATATAATTAAAAAATAAAGGAGGTATCAAAAAAATATTTACAACAATCTATAAATAATAAAGGAGAAAATTTTTAAAAATGGTTAATATATATAAAAATATACTATATGATATAATAACTTAATATATATTTATAAAAATAATATTATATTAAATAGGAGCAAAACCTTATAGTAAATTTTAGAATATTACATAATACTAATTATTTAATAATGATATATTTATTATTTAATAATAATTTACAAATTTTTAAAATTAAACATAATAATAAATAATAAAATAATAATATATAATATATATATTAAAATAATATAATATAATGGATAATATATATAATAAAATGATATAATATATAATAAAATATATAAATAAAATATAAACAATATAATAAAAAATGCATAAGTAAAAATAATATATATAATAAATTATTTATATATACATAATGTTGTTAGTAAAATAAATATTATATAAAATATTTAAAATAAATAAATTTAAAAAATGATTAAAATTAAATGAAAATAAAACTCTAGGGTTAAATTTAAAATAAAAAATGGACCTAATTGAAACACGCGATAAAAGCTGAGGGACTCATTGGGCAATTTGACCCTAATCCCAAAACGACGTCGTTCCAAAATAGACCTTATAATAGCAACTAGGACTAAGTTGAAACAAAGATAAAAGGTTAGGGTCAAATTCAAATAAAAATAAAATGAAATTATAAATATTAAAATTGCGGAAGGATCAATTGGGCAATTATCCCATCTACTAAAAACGCGTGGACCCTCCCCGGGTCACGGTCCAACACGCGAATCTTTCATTTAAACGGCGTCGTTTTGGTGCTTATTAAACTAAGCAAAAACGGCACCATTTTTATAATGCCATATAAATCAAATTTTGGCCCAAAATTCATTTTAAGAACTGGTTTTAAAAAAAAACTTAAAATCCTCTGAAAGAGGAGAAAAGAAGAGCCTTCCGAGCTCTGACCTCCGGCCATTAGGCTGCACGCGCCACACGCGCCGCCGTACACGACGTTTGGAAGGTCAAAAGCCTTCCTTCTTTCAGGCGAATCACAGGTAGTCTTTTCCTTTTTCTAAATACTAACAGCTTTTTTGTAAAAAATGATTCGTATGCGTTGAACAAAAGAAATAAAATAAAAGGAACGAAATATGTAACTAAATCACCTTTTTCCAGAAATAAACTGCTCTTATTTCTTTCTTCTCTGTATATATGCGTGTATTTATTTGTATATATGTAAAAATTGTCCCCTTACAAATTAGAAAATAGAGGCTTTTATAGCCTTCTGTAAATTGTTACATTTTGGGAAGAAATCTTTGATTTCTTTCCATATTTGCTTCTCTTTTCTGCTGTGGATCTTTCCTTTTTGCAGGTACCAACGAGGATATCATGGCGATGAGTGTGCTGGCGTTGATTCGTGTGCCAATTTTAGCCCGATACGGAACTGGTGCCACGGCGCCGATGGAGGAGTCGATGAAGGGTCACTGGAACGGCGCGAGATGAAGGGGCGTGACAATTGGAGTGCTAGGGTTTCCTGATTCAATTTAGGTATTGGGCCTTCTTGGGCCTTGCTGATTTGGGTCTGGTTTGAGTATTTGGGCTACCGGTATGGTTTGTAAATGGGCCCTAAGTAGTGTTGTAAATAGGCTAGCAATTTGGGTTTTGTAAATGGACTGTAAAAGAACTTTTATTATTATTTTTGTTTATTTTATGGGCCGGGCAAATTTTGGGCTATTACAGTTAAAGTGGAGAAGCACCTGTTCTGAGTTATGGTTCAATTTTAGAATTCTACTTACAAGTGTTTCACTTTTGGGGAAGTGGATTTAGTGCCTACCGTAGAAGGATATACTACCCTGCTCAAGTGTCCAAAAGTGCAAGTTGGAAAAGCTTATGCCAAGGTTTTTAATGGTCAAACTTTCACAAAGAAATTGATGAATATTTCAGGGATGAGTGAGCCTTGGGTCACTGCTCGGATCCAACAAAAGGGAAATAGTAAATGTATCCCTTAGGAGAATTTGAGAGATTTGGTTTTAACACATCCGGATGAAAGAAAGAGGGTTGATATCTTCGCCTTAAGCATTTACGGATTGGAAATTTTTCCTAAGGCTTTAAGGCACGTGGATGAGGCAGTCGCTGACTTATTCAATCGTCTTGAGAAGGGAATCACACCTGTACCTGCAATATTGGCTGAGACATTCAGATCCTTGAGCATGTGTTGGAAGATAGGCGAGGGGCGGTTTATTGGATGTGCACAGCTGTTGATGGTGTGGTTTCATGGGCACTTTTGGAAGGTAGACAAGGTTTCTTACCGGGTCTTTTCTAAAGGTTATTCCCCGTTAAAGAAGGAGGAAGCCATGCAAAGGAGAGAGGATATTTCAGAGGAGAAGTGGATGGAAATCCTCTAAAACCTCAAGGAGGGGGATATAGAGTGGAGAGGTTATTGGATGGTTCCTGATGAAATCTTGTACCGATGTGGGAACTTTGATTGGGTACCGTTGTTAGGAATTTGGGGAGCTACTGGGTATACTCTGTTGCTTGCATTAAGATAATATAAATCGAGGCAGTTTGTACCCACAACTTACGGGCTGGCTTAGTGTGAATTCTCCTTTAAAGGTGATCATTATAAGAAGAAGGTTCGGGAACTGTCTAATGCTTGGAAGCAAACTCGCTGGATGAAGAGGTTGGCTGTCGGTTCCATGGTGACACCCGAATACAATGGATGGTTTAGGAATAGGGTCAATGATAATATTCCTTGGCTAAGTTTAGAAAGCACTCAACCTATGGAGGAACAGTTACAAGTCACCCCGTCAGAGTTGGAAATTATAAAACAAGACTTCGAGAAGAAGAGTTCTGAGCTTGGGAAAAAGATCGAACAATTGGAGGAAGAAAAGATGCATCTGAGATTAGACGTAGAAGTTCAGAGGTCAGAGGTTGAGAAGTGGAGAAAAGGGAAAAGTAAGGCCGAAGAGGATCTAGACAATTTGAAGACGAATTATAAGAAGTTCTGACTGTCTATAAGGACTGCTGGGTTAGGTAAAACTTCAGAACAATGGTGCCATGAAATTCGAAAGGAAAAAACCAAAGCCGACCAATGGGAAAGGAAATTCCGAGAGGCCCAGGGACGAAATGAGCATTTAGAGAAGAGTCTGTCAGAAAGAAGAAATGAACAAGGTGAATTAAGGGCTAGAGTGGCAGAACTTGAGAAGTCTCTTCATCAGTACCGAAGCCGTAATATCGTAATAGAGTTGAGGGCAAGCTTGAGTAAGGTGGAAGAAATGAAAGGAAAAGTAGAAGAACTAGAAGCGTCACTGCAAAGCTATGAGATGCGGATCCTGTTTTCCAAAGCAAGTGAGGAACGTTGGAAGGAACAACTTCACCATGCGCAAGACCAAGTCAGGAACAGGGATTACATTATGGGGGAAGCCATAACCCAGATTCGGGAGGTAGCTAAATACTTGGAAGCTTTAGCAGTACAAGCAGACACACTGAGCGTGAAGTATGATTTAGAGTTAGATCGGGGGCAGGAGCTAGCCTCGTTACTTAGGAAAATTAAGGCTCTGAGCATTAAGGCAAAGTTTTATTTGTAACTCAGTTTTATGTAAAGAATTTTATTTTCTAGTGAAGTTTTCTAAAGGGAATTGAATCAAAATTGATGCCTCCTTTGCATTCATGCATTTACATTGTATTACATCATATGCATTAAAGGTCATAAAAAGATTCTAATTAATTAAAAATTATTTCAGTAATCTGGAAATCAACGAAAACCAACCAACTACGCAACCCTACAGTAGAAGGAAAAAGACCAAGTCAATGGACAAAAGGCTTGAGAAATTAGAGCAAATGCAAAAGGACATGCAAGAACAAATGCAGTCATAGATGCAAGAGCAGTTAGCCAAGATTCAGCAAGAGATGAAAGAGCAAATGATGGAATCCTAAAGAGAGATGATGAGTCAGTTGTCCCAATTGCTGATGGGAAGAATGGATAAGGGAAAGGGTCCCATGGACAATGTTGGGAAAAATAACGAAAACCCTTAATATCCTCCTGGCTTCACTCCGACACAGGTACCGACACAACCTGAAATTAATCTACAGAGACCATCTGTTACGATTAGGCCTCAGCAGATTCAAGTTGGAGCTTCGATACCAATGAATTTCCAAGTCGGCTCAGGCTCTAACCCTATCAATAACTTGAATTATCCGCTTGTTCCCGATTTGGATAAAGCTGTAGAAGAGGAAAAGGCAAGGATGGAATCACAAAAGAAACTAGAGGAACGGTGTAAATGGCTGATGGAAAAGTTTAGAGCGATGGAATGTGCTGATAGTCTTCACAGGATTGACGCTAAGGACCTGAGTTTGGTCCCAAACTTGGTCCTTCCCCCTAAGTTCAAAATGTCAGAGTTTGAGAAGTACAATGGAACGAGCTGTCCTGAAGCTCATATTACTATGTTTTGCAGACGAATGACTGGAAACGTCAACAATGACCAACTATTGATTCACTGCTTCTAGGACAGTCTAGTTGGGGCGGTATCCAAATGGTATAACCAATTGAGCCGTGCTAAGATTAACTCATGAAAAAACCTAGCTCAAGCCTTTATGAAACAGTATATTCATGTGACGGTTATGACTCCTGACGGGATTACTCTGCAGAATATGGAGAAGAAACCAAATGAAAGTTTCAAGTAATATGCGCAAAGATGGAGAGAAGTTGACATACAAGTTCAGCCGCCACTTTTAGAAAAGAAACCACGATGCTCTTTATCAACACTTTGAAGGCCCCTTTTATCACTCATATGTTAGGGAGTGCCACCAAAAGCTTCTCAGACATAGTGATGACAGGTGAAATGATTGAAAATGCTGTGAGGAGTGGCAAAATAGAAGTAGGGGAAAGTACCAAAAGTTCGGCCCCGAGGAAAAGAGATAACAAAGTGAACAACACAAGCATATTTAGCAAGGGTTAGTCCAAGTCACTCACTGTAAACCAACCAAAGACGGTGATCGCCAATCAACATAGCACTGTGAGACAAGAATCCAAAGCGAGGGCGAACACAGAAAGGTTACAATTCACGCCTATACCCATGACGTATAGGGAGCTGTACCAAAACCTATTCAATGCTCATGTAGTGTCCCCTTTCTACCTGAAGCCACTGCGCCCCCGTTTCCCAAATGGTATGACACAAATGCCCAATGAGAATACCATGCAGGAATCATCGGGCATTCGATCAAAAACTGCACTGCGTTCAAGAAGCTAGTTGAAAAATTTATTAAAATGGGGATTGTAAGGTTTAACGACCCAGCCGTACCCAATATAGTAGGAAACTCGCTCTCTAATCATACCGACCAAGGAGTAAACGGAATAAACGAAGGCGAAAGTAAGAAGTCAGGACCCCATTAAGACGGGTGTAGAAGAAGATGGTCAAGAGAGGATTGATAGTTTTGGATTCGAGAGAAGAATCTGAAGAAGAGAGGAACTACTGTGAGTTCCACAACAAGGTGGAGCATGAAATTCAAGAGTGTGTGGAGTTCAGGGCCCTGGTGCAGGACATGATAAACAATAGAGAAATAGAGTTCTATGAAGAAACCGAAAACCCTCAGAGAGGGAGATATATGCGTGTCAGAGGGAGAATCAACGGTCCAAAACCAAACAATTAACTACCCCGTTGTCATCATATCACTACCAAAAAATAATAAAGTAGGAGTGCAAATGTCACCGAGAGTCATAATCCAAAGACCTGCAGTCTTCCCCTATAAAGACAGTAAGAAGGTCCCATGGAATTACGATTGTAACGTGACGATCCTAGGAAAAGAGAACCTGGCTGACACTTCAAAAGAGGACCAAGATAAAGGCTCCTATACATGTAGTGGGAGACGCTACGATTCAGCAAGCGAGAAAGCAGGACCCATAAAAGGAAAAGCCATAGTGGTCGAACAGATGAAGGAAAAAGCGGGCAAATCTGAACTTCTTGTTAATGAACCGGTCAACGAAGAGGAGGCTAAAAAGTTTTTAAAATTTTTAAAACACAGCGAGTACAGTGTTGTGGAACAGCTGTGTAAACAACCAGCTCGTATCTCGGTGCTGGCCTTACTCCTAAGTTTGGAAGTCCATCGCAGTGCGCTGATGAAAGTTTTGAATGAAACATATGTTGCTAATGATATCTCTATCAACAAGCTAGACTGCTTGGTTAGCAACATAAATACCGATAACTATATCTTCTTCAAAGACGATGAGATACCACTCGGTGGCATGGGGTCGACTAAAGCTTTACACATCACCATGTGTTGTAAGGGGTATACGCTATCAGGAGTATTGATTGACAACGGATCGGCCTTGAATGTCCTACCATTGTCCACACTAAATAGATTACCTGTAGACAGCTCTCACATGAAAGAGTGACAGAATATAGTGAGGGCATTCGATGGCACAGAGAGAAGGGTGATGGGCAGAATTGAGATACCTCTTATGATCGGGCCAAACACATATGAGGTGGATTTCTTGGTGATGGATATCAACCCTTCATACAACTGCTTATTAGGGAGGCCTTGGATACATTCAGCTGGGGCAATCCTTCATCGTTGCATCAGAAGTTGAAGTTAGTATCAGAGGGGCGGTTGATAATGATAAATACTAAGAGGATATCATTGCAGCTGTAAGCAGTGATGCACCCTATTTGGAGATAGATGACGAAGCAATCGAATGCTCATTTCGGTCTTTGGAATTTGTTAATGCAACATTCATTACTGAGGGGAGCAAGATCCTGACGCCAAAATTATCCAAAACTACAAGGATGAGTCTACAATTGATGGTTGAAAAAAGAGCTCTACCGGGAAAAGGACTCAGGAGACATCTCCAAGGAAGGGTTGAAACACCAGTATTGAAGGACAAGAGAGACCGCTTCGGCTTAGGATTTAAGTTGGATACGAGACAAAGGAAAAAGGAGCTGGAAAAGAAATAAGAAAAATGGAGAGCACAGTTGAAGGGGGAGGAAATCAAATGGGAGCCAATGATATTCCCCCATATATCGAAAACTTTTGTGTCCGGAGGAATCATTCATCCCAAGCAGGGCACGCCAAGAAAGGAAGCCATAGAAGAAAAGTTGGAAAACTTAGACATCAATGTCACATACGAAGAAGAGGCTGGAGGAGAAAATTTTTCGGGCATTTGCCCCTACATACCTGGAAGTGTTTTGGATAACTGGACTACGGAAGAGATTCTTGTAGTTTTTAGAGCTGATTTAGAGTAATGTCCAAAACACACTTATTGCTCTAGGCCTAGGAGTAATAAGAATCTTTTGTGAAATAGGCTTGTGCTCAAAAACGTTATTTCAATAATATGCACAGTTATTATCATTTTGAGCAGATATTCTTTCATTCTTTCCATTTCATTCATAATCATATTATACAAATAATTACTTTTGGATTCTTTTGTCCTTCGGACATTCTTTAAATATTCTTTCGTTCTTCAATCATAATCATACCATACAGATAAGTATTCTTAAATTCTTTTGGTTCTTTGTATCTTCCTTCATCCTCATAACAGATCCCCATATATCAATGATATGAGTGACACTGCTAGTGGCTTAGAGTCTCCTTTTGAGCGAGATATGTGTATGAAAGATTCTCAGGATTTCGAAGATGACCAAGGCTGTAACCTATCCCATGATTTGTTAAGGATGGTAGAACAAGACGAAAAACAAATCCTACCTCACAAAGAATCAGTAGAAATTGTGAGCTTAGGAGAGGGACAAGAGGTGAAGATCGGAACTTGTATCACCATAGAAATGAAGTGAGACCTTATCGAATTACTTCAAGAATTCAAAGATGCCTTCGTATGGTCATACCAAGATATGCCTGGGTTGAACACTGATATCGTGGTGCACCGACTCTCCATAAAGGAAAAATGTAAGCCAGTTCAGCAAAAATTCCGAAGAATGAGGCCCAACATCTTGCTAAAAATAAAAGAAGAGGTTAGAAAGCAGTTTGACGCTGGATTTTTAAAGGTGGTAAAATACTCAGAATGGGTAGCCAACATCGTCCTTGTCCTTAAGAAGGATGGAAAAGTACGAATGTGTGTAGACTACAGAGATTTGAACAAAGCTAGCCCGAAAGATAATTTCCCACTGCCTCATATTGACACCCTAGTGGACAACACGGTAGGACACTCACTGTTTTCCTTCATGGACGGTTTCTCCGAATATAACTAGATTAAGATGCATCCTGAAGACATGGAGAAGACCACATTTGTAACTATTTAGGGCACATTCTGCTACAAGGTGATGCCATTTGGACTGAAAAATGCGGGGGCAACATATCAAAAGGCCATGGTAACCCTGTTTCACGACATGATGCACAAAGAAATCGAAGTTTATGTCGATGATATGATTGCAAAGTCCCAAACAGAGAAGGAGCACGTACAAGTCTTAAGGAAGTTGTTCTTAAGGTTGATGAAGTTTCAGCTAAAACTCAATCTAGCCAAATGTACCTTCGGATCCAAGTCTGGAAAACTTCTTGGATTCGTGGTTAGTGAGAAAGGGATTGAGATCGATCCAGCCAAAGTCAAAGCCATACAAGAGCTATCTCTGCCACGTATCCAAAAAGAGGTTCGAGGCTTTCTAAGAAGATTAAATTACATCGCTCGGTTCATTTCACAACTAATCGAGAAATGTGACCCAGTTTTTCGCCTCCTCAAGAAACACAACCTAGGTGTATTGGATGAAGAATGCCAAAGGGCTTTCAACAAGGTCAAATAGTACTTATCCAATGCTCCCGTGCTGATGCCACCAAATCCAGATTGTCAAAACCATTTTTTAAAGGGATGTTTGAAAAACGGGGTTCGGCTTATTGAAAAATGAAAATGGGAGTCGCCACCAACCTTTTTAGGTGTGATTGGATCACCTTTATAAAACATTTTGGTCTACGAAATTCAAGAAAACAGGTTCGGGAGTCGGTTATGCACAAGGAAGGATTAGCACCCTCGTAACGCCCAAAATTGGTACCGAATTGATTATTTATTGTCCTAATGTCGAAAATTTTAAAAGATTTTAAAACTTGAATAATTTAAAGTTGAAACTTGAGATTCCTTTGTTCCAAAAGTATTCAAACATCACATCCAGCATGTTAGGACACGATGTTTTAAATCCTCGTAACTAAAATTATCTCATGATTTTGAAAATTTATTAAAAAGGATATTTGGTTATTTAGTCAAACGAAAAAAATCGCAACCCAGCATGTTAGGGCACTATTTTTCGAATTTCTAAACACCAAACATTGCCTTATTTAAGAAAAAACTTTTTTCAATTAAATGAAATATATTTTTTTAAAACAATGAATAATATAGAATTTAATAAAAAATAATTTGATATAATATTAAAATTATTAAAAAATAAAATATAAAAGAGAATTAAAAAAATCAAGGAGATAGGGATTAAATAAAAAAAGGATGAAAACGAAGATGATCAAAGAATAAATAAGAACAAACCGTAGAAAATAAGAATGCAAGAGGGAGAGAAATTTGAGTGAATGCTCTCAAGAATTCTTATTGCTTCCCAAAACTCAAGTGTAGTCAAGTTGTTTTACAATGAGGGGAGAGGCCTCTATTTATAGTTGGGCCTCCCCAAATCTAACGGTACAGATCAATTACATCAACGGTTAAGATTAAAGGATATCTACAAATTAAATCTCCAAGATTACAGAATCATATCTTTTAAGATTGTATATCATATCTAAGATTGCAATCATATCTAAGATTGTATCATATCAAAGATTGCAATCATATCTAACATTGTATCATATCTAAGATTGTATATCACATCTAAGATTGCATATCATTGAAGATTATATTTCCATATGAGTCAAACTTGTAGATGGACCTTAAATCTTTTCAAGTAATGGGCCATTCTGATCGGGCCAAATTATATTTGTAATTCTTGACTGAAATCTTTGTTTTTGGACTTATTTCTAGGCCCGGGCAAAATTGAGTGTGTACATAGAGCAAAGACTATAAAAAGACCAATTTTGCCCGGTCTTGCCGAGTCTTGAGTTCTTGATCTTCTTTAAATGGCCTCTTGACAGCTTCAATCTGCTTCTTGCAAACTCATGACTGTCATGTTGATGTCTTCGATCTGCTCTCCATCAAACACAGAGACACCAAACCTGCTTCTTCAATTTGTTCTCTGACAATACAGAGATGTCAAATCATCTTAGATTTGCTTCAGCGTAAACACGCAAAAGCCAAATCAGCTATGTCTTCGATTTGCTCCTTGTAAGCACAAGGATACCAAACCATCTTGGATCTGCTTCAGTCTAATCATCTGAAGGTTAGATCTGCTATATGTCTCTCATCCGTCGAATATGGAAACGCTAAACTTCAATTTGTTCTCTGACAATACAGAGATGCCAAATCATCTTAGACTTGCTTCAACGTAAACACGTGAAAGCCAAATCAGCTATGTCTTCAATTTTTTCCTTGTAAGCACAAGGATGCCAAACCATCTTGGATCTTGCTTCAGTATAAACATCTGAAGGCCAGATTTGCTATGTGTCTACCCTCCATCGAATATGGAGACGCCAAACTTTGATTTGTTCTCTAACAATACAGAGATGCCAAATCATCTTAGACTTGCTTCAACGTAAACACGTGAAAGCCAAATCAGCTACGTCTTTGATTTGTTCCTTGTAAGCACAAGGATGCCAAACCATCTTGGATCTTGCTTCAGTATAAACAACTGAAGGCCAGATCTGCTATGTATCTGCCCTCCGTCGAATATGGAGACGCCAAACTTCGATTTGTTCTCTGACAATACAGAGATGCCAAATCATCTTAGACTTGCTTCAACGTAAACACGTGAAAGCCAAATCAACTATGTCTTCGATTTGTTCCTTGTAACCACAAGGATGCCAATCCATCTTGGATCTTGCTTCAGTATAAACATCTGAAGGCCAGATCTATTATGTGTCTACCCTCCGTTGAATATGGAGACGCTAAACTTCTATTTGTTCTCTGACAATACAGAGATGCCAAATCATCTTAGATTTGCTTCATCGTAAGCACGTGAAAGCCAAATCAGCTATGTTTTTTATTTGCTCTCCGTCGAATATGGAGATGCCAAATCTGTTTCTTCGATTTGTTCTCTGACAATACAGAGACACCAAATCATCTTGGATCTACTTCAGCGTGAACACCTAAAGGCCAGATCTGCTATACTTTAACCTGTTACCCTACTGCTTAGGGGGTTAAGGCGCATCTTTGATCTGCTCCACTACTGCTTAGAGAGATAAGATCCGCAATTTTGACCTGTTACCCTACTACTTAGGGGGTTAAGGCGAGTCATCGTCGATCTGCTCCGCTACTACTTAGGGAGATAAGTTCTGTGAACCTATTACCCTACTACTTAGGGGGTTAAGGCACTGAATTTTGTAATTTTCAATCAATCTTGCTACATTGTCCACTGGGGAATCCACTTGTAGAATTGATTTCCTGGAATTTATGCTTATGCCAAATAATTAAGATGCCATGATCGAAATGAGTCAAATGCTCCTAATTAGACATATTATGATGCAAAATGTTTATGAAAATAACTCCTATTTCAGACGTCATCACTCATTCATCTATCGAGCTTTCCACCTCATTCTTCTCGACATATCAATCATACTCTGCTCATATGCCTCGAATCTTCTCCATCAATTTGGTCTACTGTACCATTCCCCAAATGTTACAATGCACTGAAGATGTTTATGAAATGATCCTTTCTTAAGATCAATATTGCTTAAAACGTGTAACCACCTTTTGGACTGAAGAAAAAAATCTCTCGAGTATCTCCAACCCATACATATGAGAATTCCTTAAACAATTTTCTTGTTTCAGTTTCTTATATTATCTAGAAATTTCCAAAGTAATATGCAAAACTTCGTTTGTAAAGATATTTTAGTTCATCTATCATTATTTCAATGCAACATGCTTTATGAATAATGGGAGACAAATAAATGGATCTTGAGGATAATTAGATTTGGACAAATTACTGGAAGGAATGTGAAAAGATTAACCTGAGAACATATCTTTGCGAAGAAAAAGAATCCAAAGATAGTAAATAGGACAGAAATCAGATGCCCCAGATATCTCCGCTTGAGCGTCTATACACCTGCTCCATGAAGACTTTTTTGAGTTCAACATGTGTTTAAAAGATCCAAAGTAATTCGTTGATGCCTCGATACGTAACATACTTCACTTCTCGTCGAATCCAGTATAGCAAGGTCACTGCATGACTTTCCAAATTTGAGCTGCCCTTTCGGGTTTTCAACTCAAAACCCCTTTGGTCTCAAGGCGCCCTTTGCGGGTTTTCACCTTGGCCTCTCCATTTTTCTTTTTTTCTTTTTTTTTGAAATAGAAGTCCCAAAGTGCCCTTTGCGGGTTTTCACCTTGGCTTCCCTTCTCCTTCAGACAAAGTACTCCTTGACCGAGTCCGAATTCACTGGATCAAATAAATTCTTCCTATCTATTTCTTGTCAAAATCAGTGCACCTCTAGAGAAAGCCCTCTTCGCAACATATGGCCCTTCCCAATTCGGCATCCTTTTGCATGGGAAGGATCTCTTTCAGCACAAGGTTTCCTTTATGAAATCCTTTTGGATGAACCTTCTTCGTTATAAGTCTGTGTCATCCATTCTTGGTACGTTTGCTTAGGATGAGTACTTTCAAGTTAAGTTTACTAAAAGTATCCAATTCTTGACTCCATCAAAGCTTGGAGGAAAAATCTTGATTTATAAACCCATGAGAAAGGGATTGCCCCAGTAGCAGTCCTGGCTGTTGTTTGTCAAACCCTACAAAAAGATGGTTCAATGATTCTCAGCAGAAAAGAATGAAGTTGCTGACTTTATCCTTCAACCTGGAAAGCTGAGGTACAGAGATTACTCTCGGAGCATACATCCCACCATGACTCGATGATGTTTCTGAAGCATCCCTAATCTTTATAAATTGCCCCCAACTGTGAAGCTGCCAAATGAGCGTAGAAAATAGGAGCCACAACAAATATGGATGTGGTGCTCCTTTGATACATATAGGATAGAGAATGAATAAACTCTTGCAGATCATCAGCCGAAAACCCAGCCTGGTCTAAGAGAACATGATAGTGGGTCCACCTCGTGATTCCAATCATTCCAGCATGGGCACCAAGGTAAAAAAAATCATTGTTCTTTGGATGGCATACTTTCTTGTCAATGACAGTATCATGTAGCACATTGTCAGGAGATCCCTGCTGAAAAAAATTGGTATGATGGTTTTTCGTACAACAATAACCACAATCTTTAGGGTTCTACTTCTTGTCAAGGAACTTACAAACCTCAATAACTTGATCAAAACTTGATTGAATTGAGACTCGCTAACCCCATCCCTGAAAATAATGATTTGATCAGGTTTCCTCTTCCTTAAACTTATATAGAAGTCTAAGAGAGCCTCCTTCATGATACCATCATCCACTTTATCAGAAGCTGGTTTTGAAGAAAGAATCTATCCTTTTAAGCTTCAGAGACTATGTACGGCCTGATGCCCCATTGCTGGAAATCAGTGGCCACCGCTTGGAGCTAACCATCGCAGCTATTGATGGCACATCAGACTGCTCAGGAAAGCCAAACAATGCACCCATTCCAAGGATAATGGTTAGAACCTTTCAAATAACTGGAATTGAAGGTGTTTGCCCCAGCGTAAGCATAGAGAGTAGGTGGTAGTTTCTTATGCCAATTTTTACCAGTCCCGGTCATCTTCTGTAATTTGTTTTTTTCTTTTTCTTTTTTTTTGGCAACCTTTGTTGTACTGTGGTATGGCGCATTATCTTTGAAAAGACTGCAAACTTTTGGCATTGTGCATTTATATATAATCTTTTTCCTTTTTTTTCTTTTTTTTTAAATGGATGACTTTTGACTTTGTAATATTGGCATATGAAGCTATCTCCCCTCCTCATGGAGCAGTTAACGTCCACAAAGATGAGTCATTGTCAGCTTGAAATTTTTGACGAGCTCGGGCCCATAACATACATGCCCCATAAGTCTTGACTCCCTTAAATTTGGCATTCATTGTACAACTGATGCGATCCCTTTTCATGGTGGACCAACAGTGCCCCCAAAACCTCATGTTTATTCTGGCAATTGCAAATCCTCTTGCATGCGTTTTTGGACCACATTTTTAAATTCCCATAATAGTCTCAACAAGGTCTTATCTTGTCTCCTCAGCTAATTCCTGTTTCACAATCTTTCCTTCCTCTAAAGCTATATTTCCTACCACCACTTCACGGGGTAAAAACCATTTTCAACAAATTCAGAAACAAGTCACAATTTCTGTCACCTTCAAAGTACTGAGATTCCTCTAAACACATATCATACTCAAAAAGAACTCTGAATCTGTAGTATCATTGCTCGTGTCATTGATATCTAAGGATCTATGATAGGCACACAAAAAATATACAAGGAATAAATGAATTCAAAAATGACTATTTACATGAAATGAAAATTTATAAAGAATGTCAAAGGTCAAAAGAATATTTACTCGGATAAATAATAAAAGTATGTTTTATTGAAAATAAAAATGTCTGAACATGAGCCCACTTCTCAAAAGAAATCTCATTACTCCTAAGCTTTAGAGCAACAAGAGTGTTCTGAATATTACTCCGTAAATTTCCTAAAGATTACAGGAAGTTCTTCTGTAGTCCAATTGTTTAAAAAAATTCCCGGTTCGTAAGGGTGAATGCCCTCAAGGTTTCTTTGTTCAGCCCCTTCCTCATGTATCACATTGATGGGATGATTTTCATTTCCAAACACCCCCTTCTCTGGGTAAGCTATCCCTCCTGACACAAAAGTCGAGGATATGTAAGGGAACATTGTTAATTCCCATTCAACTTCTTTTTCACTCAGCCGTGACCCTTTTTTTCTCTCTCTCTTTTTCTTTCTCTTTTTAATAACTTTAACTAATTAGGGTCTTTTAATAGATTTAAATGCATTTGATGTGATGCAATGCAAATGCATGAATGCAAATGAAAAGGAGATGTTGATCTTGAATTTAATTCCATTAGAATAACTTTTCTAGAAAACAGATTTCTTTACATGAAAATAGATTACATATGCGTTCTTTCCCTTCATAGTCCAAGTAAACGCTGATTTTTTCTTCATGGTCGAATCCTGTAAATTCTCAAAAAGATGTCTTTGCTAGCTCCTTGCTGCTTAATTTGAGCCTCGATCTCTTGCTCGCTTATCTTCATGATACTCATCAAAAAGTGTCGACTCTTGGATAATCTTCATTGGCAATTAAATCAAGTCATGTATTCCTTCGTGGACTTTTGGCTTTCTCTCGTCATGCTCTTGGATAACCTTTGTTGGCTTGAATCTCTAGCAATTACATCATGTATTCCTCCATGGACTACCAGCTTTCTCTCGTCGTGTTTACTTGGACTATATTCAGACGACCGCACTATAATCTAATTTATCAAGAAATTTGTTTCCTTATGACAAACTATTCTATTTAGGAATCGAATTTCGAATCAACACCTTCTTTTCTTTGATGTAATGTAATACAAATGCATGAATGCAAAAAGGTATCGATCTCGATTCAGATTCATTTTAGAAAACGTTATTTAAGGAACAAAAATCTTTTCATAAAACATATTACAAATACGCTTTCGCTCGTAGGCCCAGAGTCTTAACCCTATCTAATAACAAAGCTAACTTTCGACCACGATCTGACTGTAGCTCATATTGGTGCTCAACGTGCTTGCCCTTTCTACCAGTATCTGTAAATGATCAGCTATCTTTTGAATTTGAATTACGGCTTCACCTATGAAGTAAGCTCTACAGCCAAAGACATATCCTCTAATGTCTGTGAAGTTGCTCTGATTACTTTGAAAGAAAGATTGGTGAACAAGTAGGCATTCCAGCTCCGCAGCATACTGCCTTAAAATTATATCAAACATCCTCGGTGCTTCTTGAGAGTCTTCAAATTTTTGTCCCCACAGAACATTTTGAATTGCTTGCATGGGTATCTTCGCAGCATAGCTAATCTCCACTTTAAAAGTCTTTAAACAATACGATCTTCTTTAATCTCTTTCTTTCATGCTCATTTGGGTTGTCCCGATCATCAGGGCTTGCATTTCCATTATTTCTGATAAGTACAACATGCTAAAGTACCACAGTAAATTCCAGCTTGTTGTTCGGTAGCGGTCCTATAGTAAGTGAGCCTTTCTACCATCATAAGCAAAATTTTTTCCATCCAATTCAATTTTGTAGGTCTTAAACCCTTACCATCCACGAGGTGACTATCTTCATCTAAAATGGTAGAAGTGTCCATCAGTACTCCCCACGCTCACGTTGAATTGTTCATCTATCTTCATGTCAAGCAAATACTGCAATTCCCCATAACTGTCGTAGAACAACTGATTGGCTTCATTACTCCATTAATCCCATATTTCCTTTAACTCTTGGAGGTTATTTTGCATCACACTAATGAGAGTGTAGTCCCATAATTCTGATGTGTATCCTTCGATGACACTATTTCCTTTTTCTATCTGGGTTTTCTCTGACCAAGCACAAACGAAAGAGTTGTCCTCCACTTTATTAAGATATTCGTTCCCCATTACAAAACTTTCTAACTCAAAAATCGAACCTTGAATCGACACCTTTTAATGATAAATGACATGCAATGATAGCAAAATAAGAAAAACAAGTCAGTGTCACATATATAAAAAATATAATAAATAAGAACTTATAAAGGTAGGCACTAAAGGTCATCATCATACTACCTGGGGCAAGCACTTAAAGTTCACTATATGTAGTTCGTTCTAAAGCAAGGGTACCTGAACTAGCAGATTCCTCGATCCTCACCAATTATAGGCTCATATGGACCAAGTTCGGTTCAGGGGGACACATTTCCCTATGGCCATGCGGAGATGAAAATCTCACGAAGACATAGGTATAGATGTATCCCGGAAGCAATCCACTAGCCCATGCGGAGGTGAAAATGTCACGAAAACATAGCTTCTCACTCCCACTTAAGGGTGTGACCACAACGGACACGCAAATGCAATGTGTGCATAAACAATAACAAACATATGCAACAAACACATGTAAAAAATGATGTATTTTAAAAATTTTCCAAATTTCCGACATTAAGACAGAAAATAATCAATTTTCGGCTTGACTCTCTTATATGTCCCCAGTGGAGTCACCAAGCTGTCGAAACCATTTTTTTAAAGGGATGTTTGAAAAACAGGGTTCGACTTTTTGAAAAGTGAAAATGAGAGTCGCCACCAACCTTTTTAAGTGTGATTGGATCACCTTTATAAAACATTTTGGTCTACAAAATTCAAGAAAACAGGTTCGGGAGTTGGTTATGCACAAGGAAGGATTAGCACCCTCGTAACGCCCAAAATTGGTATTGAATTGATTATTTATTTCCTAATGTCGAAAATTTGAAAAGATTTTAAAACTTGAATAATTTAAAGTTGAAACTTGAGATTCCTTTGTTCCGAAAGTATACAAACATCACATCCAGCATGTTAGGACATGATGTTTTAAATCCTCGTAACTAAAATTATCTCATGATTTAGAAAATATATTAAAAAGGATATTTGGTTATTTAGTCAAACGAAAAGAATCACAACCCAGCATGTTAGGGCACTATTTTTCGAATTTCTAAACACCAAACATTGCCTTATTTAAGAAATTTTTTTTTCAATTAAATGAAATATATTTTTTTAAAACAATGAGTAATATAGAATTTAATAAAAAATAATTTGATATAATATTAAAATTATTAAAAAATAAAATATAAAAGAGAATTAAAAAAATCAAGGAGATAGGGATTAAATAAAAAAAGGTTGAAAACGAAGATAAACAAAGAATAAATAAGAACAAACCGTAGAAAATAAGAACGCAAGAGGGAGAGAAATTTGAGTGAATGCTCTCAAGAATTCTTATTGCTTCCCAAAACTCAAGTGTAGTCAAGTTGTTTTACAATGAGGGGAGAGGCCTCTATTTATAGTTGGGCCTCCCCAAATCTAATGGTACAGATCAATTACATCAACGGTTAAGATTAAAGGATATCTACAAATTAAATCTCCAAGATTACAAAATCATATCTTTTAAGATTGTATATCATATCTAATATTGCAATCATATCTAAGATTGTATCGTATCTAAGATTGCAATCATATCTCAGATTGTATCACATCAAAGATTACAACCATATCTAAGATTGTATCATATCTAAGATTGCATATCGCATCTAAGATTGCATATCATTGAAGATTATATTTCCATATGAGTCAAACTTGTAGATGGACCTTAAATCTTTTCAAGTAATGGGTCATTCCGATCGGGCCAAATTATATTTGTAATTCTGGATTGAAATCTTTGTTTTTGGACTTATTTCTGGGCCCGGGCAAAATTGAGTGTCTACACTGATAAGCCATTGATACTGTTTTGAGAATTCCATGGGATGCGTACTTGGTCAGCATGATGAGTCAGGAAGGAAAGAAAAAGCTATTTACTATCTTAGTAAAAATTTCACTGAATGTGAGACAAGATATTCACCGATAGAAAAGTTGTGTTGTGCCCTGGTTTGGACAACCCGAAGATTGAGGCAGTATATGTTGTATCACACTACTTGGCTTATCTCAAAACTGGTCCCTTTAAAATACATGATGGAGTCAACAACTTTGAATGGAAGGATGGCCCGATGGTAAATCCTGGTCTTTGAATTTGACATAGTCTATGTAAACCAAAAAGCAGTAAAAGGGAGCGCAATAGCAGATTTTCTGGCCAGTAGAACTTTGGAAGATTACGAGCCTTTGAACTTCGATTTCTCGAATGAAGACCTGATGTGTGTTACAACCACTGAAGAAGGTGCTCTGGAAGAACTTCCCTAGAAACTAAACTTCGATGGAGCATCAAATGCTGTGGGTAATGGAATCTGGCAGTTTTGGTATCTCCAAACGGAAATCATTATCCATTTACTAGTAAATTGGATTTTGATTGTACAAATAACATGGCAGAATATGAAGCGTGCATCATGGGTATCTGTGCAGCCATAGAACGCAAGATTAAAGTGAAAAAGGTGTATGGAGATTCTGCGTTGGTGATTTATCAACTCAAGGGAGAATGGGAGACCAGAAACCCCAAGTTGATCGATTATCGGAAACTAGTCCTTGAATTGGTTAAAGAGTTCAATGACATTACCTTCTGCTACCTTTCATGGGACGAAAATCAGATGGCCGATGCTTTGGCCACCTTAGCTTCTATGATAAAGGTGAACAAATAAGAAGATGTCAAACCCATCCGGATGAGCATTTATGAAACTCTAGTTCACTGTTACAATATTGAAGAAGATGAAGAAAAAGATGATCACCCTTGGTATCACGATATATTGCAATACATGAGGAATCGTGAGCCAGATAAGCGAGAATGACAAAAGAACGCTAAGAAGATTGGCCATTGACTATGTCTTGGATGGGGAGATCCTATACAAAAGAAGGATGGATCAAGTGCTATTAAGATGCGTAGACGCTGTAGAGGCTAAGAAAATCTTGGAAGAAGTCCATGAGGGCGTCTGTGGGACACACGCTAATGGCTTTACAATGGCCAGGAAAATTATGAGATTCGGGTATTATTGGTCCACTATGGAAGGGGACTGTGTCAATTACGCCAAGAGATGTCATAAATGCCAAATCTATGGAGACAAAATCATGTGCCTCCTTCACCGCTGCATGTCATGACTTTCCCATGGCTTTTCTCTATGTGGGGTATGGATGTGATTGGACCAATATCATCGAAAGCTTCCAATGGGCATCGGTTCATCTTTGTGGTTATCGACTACTTCACCAAATGGGTAGAATCCGCTTCATATACCAATGTTACAAAGTCGGCAGTGAGCAAATTCCTGAAAAAAGAGATCATATGTCGATATGGAATGCCAGAGAGGATCATATCTGACAATGCATTAAACTTAAATAATAGTACGATAGCGGAAGTTTGCAGTTAATTCAAGATCAAACACCACAACTCGTCACCATACCGCCCGAAAATGAATGGGGGAGTGGAAGCGGCCAATAAAAATATTAAGAAAATTGTGGGAAGATGACTGAGACCTACAAAGATTGGCATGAGAACTTACAATTTGCCCTCTTTGCTTATTGAACATCAGTCAGAACCTCAACTGGGGCAACGCCTTTCTCTTTGGTCTATGGAATGGAAGCGATTTTGCCAATCGAAGTCGATATCCCGTCCCTTCGAGTGTTGTTGGAGCTAAAGTTAGATGAAGTAGAGTGGATCCAATCTCGATACAATCAATTGAACTTGAGAGGCTAATAGCTATTTGTCATGGTCATATGTACCAAAAATGAATGATGCGAGCTTATAACAAAAAGGTTCGCCCAAGAGAGTTTCATGAGGGAGATCTGGTTCTAAAAAAGATCCTTCCTATGCAGAAAGATTTTAGAGGAAAATGGATGCCCAATTGGGAGGGGCCTTACGTAGTGAAGAAAGCTTTCTCCGGAGGAGCATTAATTCTAGTTGAAATGGATGGGAAAAACCTGCCCAATCCTGTGAAATCGAATTCCATCAAGAAGTACTACACTTAAAGAGGGAAAGAGGCCAAATTGAAAACCCACAGAGGGTGCTTTGAGACCTTCCCTAAAAAAAATGGAGATGCCAAGGTGAAAACCCGCAAGGGGCACTTTGAGACCAAAGGGGTTTTTGAGTTGAAAACCCAAAAACAGGCAGCTCAAATTTTGAATATAGGGCATGTGGTAGCCTTGTCCTCCCAAATTAATAAGAGGGAAGAACAGTACATCTTGGAGCATCAACAAAATATGCGGGGATCTCCTGAACACATATTTAGCTCGAAATGGCCTTTGAAGAAGTTGGAATAGTGAAGCTCGTGCTGCGATATCTGGGGCACCTTTTTCTCATCTTTTTTGTACCTTAGCAGATTTGCTATCCTGTTTAATTTACTCACTCTAAGTTTTGATCTCAATAAAATTCCATCTTGTCCATTATGGTAATCTCTTTCGAGCATTTTTCGTTGAAATCACGATTTTTGGACTTACAATATTCACACAAAAGAAGTTATGCATATTACTTTGGAAGCTTCTAAATAATACAAGAACCTAAAACAGGACTATTGTTTAGAACTCACCAAGCCTAAGGGTTGAAAATATTGGAGAAAGATGATTATCTCTTTGGACTTTTTTTGGTTGAACAAAAAGACAAAACATTTCATCGGTGATACAACTTCGACAAATAACGAGCAATAACAACCCAAGTGTAAAAGGGGATCATTCTCGGAAAAAGAAAAATGATACTCTATATTCATGCAAATATCATGCATATACATCTGGTCATTACACCTAGAGAATGGTGTAATAGATCAAATGGATTGAAGATGATACAAATCTTATACCTCTGAGTTGCAGCATGATGGATGGAAGAAACCAAATGTTATTCCCCCGAAGTAGCAGTGGGAGGTACAAACTTTATGTCCTAGAAGGTACAATGGAAGGGACTCTGAAATTACAACGGTGCAAGCTTGCTGAGCAGAATGTGATTGTTTCTTTGGGTTTTCTGTCAAGAATACCAACTGAACAAGATGGCAGCGTAATACGTCAATGATAAGGCCCTAATGAATAATGAGCAATAATGCCTTAAGCCTTTTAAAAAAGACCATTTTCATTTCTACATTCATATATCATTCATGATACATCTAGTTAGGAGCATTTGATTCATTTTGATCATAGCATCCTAATTATTTGGCATAAGCATGGATACATGAAACCAATTCTACAGATCATGTCTCTAGAGGACGGTGTAGCAACATCGTCAAATTCACAACCTTATCTCTCTGAGGTAGAAAAAGAGCAGGTTGAAGATTAAAGTCTTATCTTCCCGAGGTAGCAAGGAAACAGACTGAGGATTGAAGATCTTATCTCCCTAAGCAATAATGGAGCAGATCGAAGATGGTGAATCTTATCTTCCCGAGGTAGCAGGGGAGCAGATTTTAGCCACCAGCTTTATCTCTTTGAGGTAGCAAGAGAGCAGGTTGAAGATTGAAGTCTTATCTTCCTAAGGTAGTGGGGGAGTAGATTTTAGCCACCAGCCTTATCTCTCTAAGGTAGCGAGAGAACAGGTTGAAGATTGAAGTCTTATCTTCTTGAGGTAGCAAGGAAGCAGATTGAAGATTGTAGATCTTGTCTCCCTAAGCAGTAGTGGAATAGATCGAAGACGGTGAGCCTTAACCCCCTAAACAGTAGGGTAACAGGCTAAAAATTGTGGATCTTGTCTCCCTAAGCAGTAGTGAAGCAGATCGAGGGTGGTGAGCCTTAACCCCCTAAGCAATAAGGTAACAGGATAAAAATTATAGATCTTGTCTCCCTAAAGTTGCAGTAGGCAGATCGAAGCCATAATCTTTATCTCTCTAAAGTTGCAGTAGAGCAGGATAAAAATACGCGAATCGTATCTCCCTGAGGTTGCAGTGGAGCAGTTGCGATAGAGCAGAATAAAAGCAACAAGGCTAGTCTCTCTAGAGTTACAGTAGAGCAGATAGGAGCAACAATTCCTATATCCATGAAGTTATAGAAGATTGGAACAATGCTACCTCGAAGAAGAAGAGCTTCAAATAAGTCATGATTCGGTGAGACCAGACAAAATTGGTCCTCTTTAAGATCTTTGCTCTATTCTCGTTACACGACAATGAGCAAAGAAGGACAAGATCTTGAAGGGGAAGGGGATACTTTGGACAAACTTGCGGCAACAATTACTTGGAGCAAAGCAGCAGCTAAATAGAGCACAACGGCAGTACGGCAATAGCAAATAGATGGCAAAGATTTGAAGGATTTTGGTTTCTAATACTTGAGACTATCGGTTCGACAGATTGACAATGAAAAATTATCCAATTTGGTTGCCACAAGGAGATTACAACAAGTTGCAATAGTACCTAATCAAAGCAACAAAGCTTCTATGAAGAACATGTGGTAGCGGTAATGCTTTGGCAGTTAAGGCAATCGGTGCAAGGCGAGTTGGTTCAACGATTGGAGAAGCAAATCAGTGCCCTTTGGACAACATGGCAAATTGAGTTTGGCAGTAGCAAGTTGAGGGAATCGTGGTGGCTAATTTCGTAATTGAATCCAAGGCCAATTTGGTTGCGACAGCTATGGACGGTAATGATTTGTAAGCTTGTAACAATTGGAATGGTCAGCCGAAGAAAGAAAAACTAGGCTTCAAATACTTCGTATTGAATTCTAAAGAATCAAAAAGACTAGTTTGACGTAATTTCCACTTCTAATTATCAATAAAATCAAATTAACTTTAATAATAAAAATAAACTCTAATCATTCTTATAACATATCCCTAATACAACTTTAATGAAAATACTAATCAATTAAACTAAATAATAATAACAACACCAACAACACAGAGTGACTTTACATTGTAATTTGAAACAAAGGAAACAGATTAACTACAAGAGTAGTTACACATTAATTCTTTTTTCTTAGCAATAAAACATATTTTATTAGAAAATAGAAGGCACAAATCTTTCAAAAATAGTTCGTTTACACCCCAAAGAAGAAAGAGCCTACAATTAGAATAAAAACACATCTAGGACAGAACCAAAACACAGAAATTGTCGACATAAAACACTAGCTAACATAGTGTAGAGGCAACATCAGCCAACACAATCCACGTCTTCTCACCAAAATGAACACTCCCAAACAGATAGCTCTCTTAAAATAACCCCAACATAGGCATCTAAAATGATTATTCAAGATGCAATAAGATGAGGTTGACCTTCGGGTAGTTTTTCCCTTCAAAAAAAATGAAACAAATTCGATAACAAAAAATTGAAACCACACGTTCAAATTGAACCTTCCACCAAGGCTCTTTCACAAGCCCAGTCTTCATGGATTAACTCCAAGGCCTTCAATGATAATTATATACCAATCTTTTACATCACAATACTTGCACAAGAATGTTTTTCTTTTTTCTTTTTTAACTACTCTCGGTTATTTTGGCTTGTTTCTTACTTTCTTTTCGATGCACCAATTCATCCGCCTCACCGTAGAACTTCCATTTCAGGTGATTATTCTCTTTCTTTTCTTTTTGATTCCATGCGTGCATTCTCCTACTGTTCAGAGTTATCCTTCCCTAACTCAATCGGAACTTCTATGGAGTTATTCACCATAACAAATTCTTATATTAATTTAAAATTCTTGGATTTAACCATTGATAGAGCGTCATTCATCAAATCTCCAAAAGTATCTCCAAGCTGTACACCACTGTTGGCCCCACTTGTCCTATTTGGGACACTAACCACTTTTCATACCTATTCTCATGAGCATTCCCACCATGCAATAAACCATCTCCCATGTCACAGTTTCCTCTTTTCTGATCTCTTATACAGTTGGTCATTGTTATGCATGCTACTATTTTCGGCTCTACACTTGGAGTCGATATAAGTTTTATTCCATAATGCCACCATTCTAATTCAACCCATCCATTTCCTTTAACTGTTGATCAGCCAACTTTTGATTAGCAGATTCATTTAGTGTATTGTCGCCCATTCTAGCTATCACAACTTCGTTTTCTTTTTTGTTCTTTGTGGAACTACCATCCCTGTAATTTCTTCAAGAGTTTAACAAAAACTGCATTTCATTATAAGAATTCACACAACATTTCTACACGCCACCCTATCCACGATATCCATGATACAGAATTTAGCAAGAGGCTCACATAATCCCACTAACACCATTGATTCACGTGATTAAATGCACTTAATAAGTTTTAAATCTAATCATCTACAGTGTTCTAGTTCAATTCGAACTAGGTCTCAACTAAACCCCAACATGACTATCTAAGTCATCAAGCACTGAATATAGAAACAAATCTATCAGAGCTACAATCTTAACGAGTTCGCCCAAGACATCTAGAGTGGGCGGATACTCAGCAGAAGAGTCCACAAAACCCTAGAGTTCGCCAAAACTTTGTGTTCTCAAAATGGCGAATCCCACAGAGTTCACCACTAAGCCAAAACAAATACTTTACTTACTCAATTCTACCAATGACTTTACCAACTAATACGCTAAACCGTATCTTGATATTAAGCCTCCGCCGAGCGGGCTGTTACAAAGAGACCTTTGATAGTGAAGCGTAGAGGCAATATCTTGATGTACGGGATGGTTTTGACTCTTTGCTACAGTGATTTTCTGAGTATTTATCTCTGATTGTTGAGTCTGTTGTTTCTATTAAGCTTGGTGTCTTGTTTTCTACTTTAAGGTCATTTTGATGTTTATTTTCTGAGTTCTGAGATATATTCGGGAGTTCTCTTGTTGGGTGTTGGGGTGCATTCGAGTATGATTGTTGTGTTTTGGGAGTCCTTTTTATCTTTGAGCCTCTTTTCTTCCAGTTTCCAGGGCTTTTCTCTTTTTGATACAACATTTTAAGGTTGAGCAAAAGAATAAAAAATAATATGAGTTGATTTATGTTTTTTAAAATTAAATTATTTGTTTTCGGTGTATTGAACTTTTTCCTTTTAAAGTTATAACAGTAACAATGCATTCAACCATTATAAGCAATAAATAACTCAATAACTAATAAATTAACTAATAACCTAGACATTTTACATCAGGTGGGACACGAACTTGAGACCTCAACTTTGCCATTGTCATTGAGCCAATGCCTCGTTAAGTTTTCATCGCATTGAATCGAAAGGAAAAATAAACAAACAAGTGTTTGATAATTATAAGGATTTAAATATACTTATCCTTTCATAATAAAGCTTTCGATAAATTAATAAATTTATTTTATTGACTTGGCTCAAGTTAAATAAGTGTCTCAGTCAATGCATAAGCTCCTCACAAGTATATAAACCTATATTTAAGAAAAAAATGAATTCAAAAATTTTAGCATAAAAAAAATTATAGTTGGGTAATCAAAATAGAAACACTCTCACATTTGGGTGAGCATTCATTTAATTTCCACCATAATCTAATATTACAGAAGTTAGATTTTTCTCGAGCAAAGTTGGAGAAACTTCACTAATTCATTATTAACGAAAAGGTACTAATGTTACAAATCTACCAGACCTTTATGCAAGTTAGGCTACCAACATGGTTATGTAGGCTCAACTCGGCTTGAGTTGAACTTTGAATAAGGGGCATTGGTATAAGGGGCGCATTGGTCACATACCTGTCGTACATATGAGAATTTGGTGAAACTTTATCAAGTATCCATTAAAAAAATGGAAAGAATATGGAAACAAATTTTATATCCAAAATGATGAAATGGAAGCAAAAGATGAGGATATTCACTAAGAAAACTAAAACTGACCATGCCTACAAAGGTGATCAATTTCATGACCTTCATAATATAACTCACCTAAATGTGGTAGATTTATCAAATAAAACTTGTAAGTACCCAAATTTACCTGGGCCCAAAACCATTAACCAGTCCAAACAATTAAAAATATATATATATAAAAAAATATATAATTAAATGTCCAAGTCCGATTTCAGCCAATATAAGCCCAATGACAAACCCAAATACCCATTTACAACAGGGCCCAAGTGGCCCAAAATCAGAACATTTTCAGAAACCCTAGGTTCCTTAGGTGCGCCGCAGCCAACACCCCCGCGTACGGCCTCTGTACGCCCATAGCTTGGCACTGTACCGTTAGTGTCATAGCGCGCCACATCACCTCCTCCGTACGCCACAGCTGGCCAAGCACCTGCAAGCAAATGCAAAAACAACAACACAACAAAGAGAAAAAAAACAAAGGAATTTGTATTTTCTTTTCATTTTTTTTGTTTTCAGCTATAAAAGCCATGTAATAATCAATGTATTTTTTTCTACGCACACTGAAATACAAATACCAAAAAAAAAAGAAAAAACAACCAAATTAGCAAAAGGTGATTTCGGGTGCCTCATACTTTTCTCTCTTTCAAATTTCATTCATCTTTCTTGATTTTGCATGTGATTTCTTAGCAGAATAAAATCAAAACAAAGACTTACTTTCATGTACGAGCCACTGGAATCTGTCATCTTCGATGGCATCGAAGTTTGAGACAATTTCAAGGCTGAAATTGGCAAACCGTTGCGCTAGATTTTGAACAAGGGAAAAAGGGGCGTCATCGGAGATCATCATTCATCGTTCGTAATGATGAAATGATGGCTGAGAGGCATAAAATATTTAAGGTTCCCTTTCCTCATTGTTTAGGCCGAAATATTGAAGTTTTAGAGGCTTTGCCCTCTTTTAATGAGTGACGTAAAACAATGCCGTTTAAGGCATGTATCTATAGCCCTGAAACGGTGCCGTGTAGGCCTGTCCGACCCGATCTGTTTCGTTTACCCTTGGGATTCGTGTGTTTCTGCGGGGAGGGATAATTTCGCATTAGGTCCTTCCCTTTTGCACATGTCTGCAATTGTGCCTTATGTATTTTTCTGTGTTTTTAATTTGACACTGTAATTTGCGTGCGTTTGCAATTTGGCTCACGTTTTAACGCTGCGTTTTGGGATCTGGATTATTTCTAGCTTTGGTCCCTTAGCATTTGCGCGCATTGCGCATTAGTCCTCAATTTAAATTTCAAAGATTCTTAAATTCTCCCTTCTATTTAAACCTTATTTTAATTAAGTTTTTTTTCATCATTTCTTTAAAATTCATTTCATAGTCGTTTTTTAGTTCTTGTTTAATTATTTTTATATTTTGAGTAACATCGATGATTGTATTTTGCTTTAAAATCATTATAATAGCCAATTTTTACCCGGCCCATTCTAGTATTTAAAATAATAAACCCCCAAAAAATAAAAATAAAACAAAGTCCAAGTCCAGTACAGAATTACAAACATATAATTTGGCCCAATCGGAATGGCCCATTACTTGAAAAGATTTAAGGTCCATCTATAAGCTTGACTCATATGGAAATATAATCTTTAAGGTTATGCAATCTTAGATATGATATGCAGTCTTAGATATGATATGCAGTCTTAGATATGATATGCAATCTTAGATATGATATGCAATCTTGAAGATATGATCTTGTAATCTTGGAGATTTAATTTGTAGATATCCTTTAATCTTAACCGTTGATGTAATTGATCTGTACCGTTGGATTTGGGGAGGCTCAACTATAAATAGAGGCCTCTCCCTTCATTGTAACACACTTGAGTTTTGGGAAGCAATAAGAATACTTGAGAGCATTCACTCAAATTTCTCTCCCTCTTGCGTTCTTACTCTCTGTGGTTTGTTCTTATTTTATTCTTCGTCTATCTTAGTTTTTCAACCCTTTTTATATTTTAATTTCTCCATTTTTCAAATATGTATATTTATTCCTATCTTTTATACATTTGATTATGTATTTTATATATTATAATATTTAACCTTTTTATATAGTTTATTTTCAAATATATATTTTCTATGCATGTATATATATTATATTATCATTTCATGTATTTTGAACTATTGCATTATATTTTTATAATTTGTAAATGTTCTATTTATTCATTTTTTAGTGTATGTCATTTATCTTATTTGTGCATAGTTTCATTTTTTTATATGCTGTGTTTAATTATTTCTTTTATGTGATATTTTATGATATATATTGTTATATAATTTTTGCATGTATTATGTTTTTCTTTTAGTTAACTCATGTTTTTATTTGTTTATTATCTTATATTTACCCTAGTATGATTTTTTTCATTAAACGTATGTTCATGTTATTTAGTTTTGTCTTAATGATATTATTTATGTTTGTATGGAAATGTTAGAATATTTTGTACATCTATGCTTCATGATGCATTAATATGTCATCCTCAAACGTCATTTAAAATAATATTCCAAGGTTTTTTTTAGGCAATGCTTGATGTTTGGAAAATTCGAGAAAGGTAGTGCGCTAACTTACTAGGTTGAGACTTTTCTCGTTGAATTCGAATAGTCAAGCACCCTTCTAAGTGATTTTGAGTTTTCAAAACTTAAACAATTATTTCGAGATTTCAAAACATAGTGTCCTAACTTACTGGATATGGCGTTTTGTTGTTTCAAGATAGAAATTTTCGAAAGACGAGCTTAGTTTCGAAGGTTTTAAAATGTTGCGTCCTAAGTTACTGGATGTGATGTTTTGACTCGTTTAAAATAAGTGAGCCTTAATTTTCAAAATTGAGACATTCTAATTAAAAGAGGTTTGCATCTTAAAACTTTCAAATTTCCGACATTAAAGGCACTTGATAATCAATTAGGTACCAATTTTTGGGCGTTACGAGGGTGCTAACCCTTCCTCGTACGTAACCGACTCCCGAATCCGTTTTCTCGACTTTCGTAGGCCAAAATTAATGTTTTAAAACAAAACATTTTATAAGGTGATCTAATCACACCTAAAAATATTGGTGGCGACTCCCGTTTTGTTTTTCTTAAAGTCAATTCCCATTTTCCAAAACTCGATTTAAAAAAATGGTTTCGACAGCTTGGCGACTCCACTGGTGACTAATAAGAGAGTTAAGCCGTGTAATTGATTATCTCTTGTCTTAATGTCAGAAATTAAAAATTTTAAAATTTAATCCTCTTTGCATTACATGTGTTTGTATTATTACATGTGTTGCTATATTCTGATACGCATTGCATTTGCATGACCGTTGTGGTCACACCCTTAAGTGGGAGTGAGAAGCTACGCCTTCGTGAGGTTTTTGCCTCCGTGCAGGATAGTGGATCACTTTCGGGATACATCCGTACCTATGGTTTCGTGAGATTTTCATCTCCGTGTAGCCATAGGGAAATGTATTCCCCTAAACTAAACCCAATTCAAATGAGCCTATAATGGGTGAGGATCGAGGAATCTGCTGGTTTGGGTACCTCAAATTTTAGAAATAAACCACACATAGAAAAACCGTAAGTGCTCAATATAGATAGAATTATACTTAGGTTATCTTTGTGTTTATTAATATCATATGATACTGATTGTTTTCTTTCTTTTGTGCATGTCATTTTGCATTTAAAAGGTATCGATTCACGGTCAGTTTCTAAGTTAAAAAGTTTTATTATGGAGAATGGACTTCTTGATAGAATGGAGGGCAACGCTAACGTCCATAAATGGTCAAAGGAAATGTTGAAGGATACACATCAGAATTATGGGGTTACACTCGCATCAGCGTGGCACAAAATAATCTCCAGGAGTTAAAGGAAATATGGGATCAATAGAGTAATGAAGCCAAACAGTTGTTCTACAATAACTAATGAGACTTGCAGTATTTGCTTGACAAGAGGATAGATGAGCAATTCAAAGTGAGTGTGGGAGTATTGATGGACATTCCTACCATTATAGCATTTCTCTTTCATATGAAGACGGTTGCCATGTGGATGGTAAGGGTATTGGAAGGAAAGTGATTGATAGAGTGCATGAGACCTACAAAAATGAGTTGGATGGAAAGAATTTTGCCTATGATGGTAAAAAGCTCGTTTACTATAGGACCGCTACCAAACAACAAACTTGAGTTTACTGTTGTACTTATCAGAAACAATGGAAATGCAAGCCCCGATGGCCTGGATAGCTCAAGTAAGCGTGAAAGAAAGCGATTAAAGAAGACCGTATCATACAAAGACCTTTAGAGATTAGCTATGCTGCGAAGGTACCGAGGCAGGATGCTTTACGTGGGTAGAAATCTGAAAGCTCTCAAGAAACATTGAGGATATAGGATATTATTTTAAGGTAACACATTGCAGGACGGGATACCTACCTGTTCGCTAATCTATCTCAAAATAATCAGAACAACTTCACAGGTATTGGAGGAGGTGCCCTTAGCTGCACGGATTACCCCAAAGGTGAGGTCGTAGCTCAAACTCAGGAGGCAGCTGATTATTTACAGACATTGGCGGCACAGGCTGACATATTGAGCACCAATATGAGCTACAATCTAATCGTGGCCAAGAGTTTGTTTTCTTGTTAAAACTTTAGGCATTAGCGAAAGCGTATTTGTAATCCATTTATATGTAAAGATATTCTTTTTCTAAATAAAGTTTTCTAAATGAGATTGAATCGAGATCGATACCTTTTGCATTCATTTGCATTTTATAGCATTTCATTGCATCATTTGCATTCAAAATTATAAAAAGACCCTAATTAGTTAAAGTTATTAAAAAGAGAAAGAAAAAGAGAGAGAGAGAGAAGAGGGTCACAGCTGAGTGAAAAAGAAGTTGAATGGGAATTAATGGCGTTCCCTTACGTATCCCCGACTTTTGTGTCAGGAGGGATAGCTTACCCGGAGAAGGAGGTTTGGAAATGAAAATCATCCCATCAATGTCATACATGAGGAAGGGACGGAACAAAGAAACCTTGAGGGCATTCGCCCTTACGAACCAAGAAGTTCTTTAAACAATTGGACTACAGAAGAACTTCCTGTAATCTTTAGGAATTTTACGGAGTAATATTCAGAACACTCTTGTTGCTCTAAAGCCTAGGAGTAATGAGATTTCTTTTGAGAAGTGGGCTCATGTTCAAACATTTTTATTTTCAATAAAACATACTTTTATTATTTATCCGAGTAAATATTCTTTCATTCTGATTGTTTTAACCTTTGACATTATTTATAAATTTTCATTTCCTGTAAATAGTCATTCTTGAATTCATTTATTCCTTGTATATTCTTTTGTGTGCCTATCATAGATCCCTAGATATCAATGACACGGGCAACGCTACTACAGATTCAGAGTTCCTTTTGAGTGCAATATGTGTTTAGAGGAATCTCAGTATTTTGAAGGTGACAGAAATTGGGACTTGTTTCTGAATTTGTTGAAAATGGTTTTTACCCCATGAAGTGGTGGTAGGAAATATAGCCTTAGAGGAAGGAAAGATTGCGAAATTGGAATTAGCTGAGGAGACAAAACAAGAGTATTATGGGAATTCAAAAATATGGTCCAAAGACGCATGCAGGAGGATTTGCAATTGCCAAGATAAACATGAGGTTTTGGGGCACTGTTGGTCCACCATGGAAAGGGATCGCATCAGTTGTATAATGAATGCCAAATTTAAAGGAGTCAAGACTTATGGGGCATGTATGTTATGGGCCCGAGCTCGTCAAAAGTTTCAAGCTGACAATAACTCATCTTTGTGGACGTCAACTACTCCATTAAGAGGGGGAGATAGCTTCATATGCCAATATTACAAAGTCAAAAGTCATCCATTTTAAAAAAAAGATTATATATAACTACACAATGCCAAAAGTTTGCAGTCTTTTCAAAGATAATGCACCATACCACAGTACAACAAAGGTTGCTAAAAGAAAAGAAAAAGAAGAAAAAAACAAATTACAGAAGATGACCCAGACTGGTAAAAATTGGCATAAGAAACTATCGCCTACTCTCTATGCTTACGCTGGGGCAAACACCTTCAATTCCAGTTGTTTCAAAGGTTCCAACCATCATCCTTGGAATGGGTGCATTGTTTGGCTTTCCTGAGCAGTCTGATGTGCCGTCAATAGCTGCAATGGTTAGCTCCAGGCAGTGGCCATTGATTTCCAGCTATGGGGCATCAGGCCGTACACAGTCTCTGAAGCTTAAAATGATAGATTCTTTCTTCAAAACAGTTTCTGACAAAGTGGATGACGGTATCATGAAGGAAGCTCTCTTAGACTTCTATACAAGTTCAGGGAAGAGGAAACCTGATCAAATCATTATTTTCAGGGATGGGGTTAACGAGTCTCAATTCAATCAAGTTATTGAGGTTTGCAAGTTCCTTAACGAGAAGTGGAACCCTAAAGATTGTGGTTATTATTGTACGAAAAACCATCATACCAAGTTTTTTCAACAGGATCTCCTAACAATGTGCTACATGGTACTGTCATTGACAACAAAGCATGCCATCCAAAGAACAATTATTTTTACCTTGGTACCCATGCTGGAATGATCGAAATCACGAGGCAGACCCACTATCATGTTCTCTTAGACCAGGTTGGGTTTTCAGCTGATGATCTGCAATAGTTTGTTCATTCTCTATCCTATATGTATCAAAGGAGCACCACAGCCATATTTGTTGTGGCTCCTATTTGCTACACTCATTTGGCAGCTTCACAGTTGGGGGAAATTTATGAAGATTAGGGATGCTTCAGAAACATCATCGAGTCATGGTGGGATGTATGCTCTGGGAGTAATCTCTGTACCTCAGCTTTTCAGGTTGAAGGATAAAGTCAACAACTTCATTCTTGTCTGCTGAGAATCATTGAACCATCTTTTTGTAGGGTTTGACAAACAACAGCCAGGACTGCTGCTGAGGCAATCCCTTTCTCATGGGTTTATGAATCAAGATTTTTCCTCTAAGCTTTGATCGAGTCAAGAATTGAATACCTCTAGTAAACTTAACTTGAAAGTATTCATCCTAAGCAAATGTACAAAGTATGGATGACACAGACTTATGACAAAGAAGGTTCGTCCAAAAGAATTTCATAAAGAAAACCTTGTACTGAAAGAGATCCTTCCCATGTAAAAGGATGCCGAATTGGGAAGGGCCATATGTTGCGAAGAGGGCATTCTCTGGAGGTGCACTGATTTTGACAAGAAATGGATAGGAAGAATTTATTTGATCCAGTGAATTCAGACTCAGTCAATGAGTACTTTGTCTAAAGGAGAAGGGAAGCCAAGGTGAAAACCCGCAAAGGGTACTTTGGGACTTCTATTTCAAAAAAAGGAAAAAAAGAAAAGAAAAAAAGAAAAAAAGAAAAAGAAAAAAAAGAGAAAAAAGAAAAAATGGAGAGGCCAAGGTGAAAACCTGCAAAGGGCGCCTTGAGACCAAAAGGGTTTTGAGTTGAAAACCCAAAAGGGCAACTCAAATTTGGAAAGTCATGCAGTGACCTTGCTATACCGGATTCGATGAGAAGTGAAGTATGTTACATATCGAGGCATCAACGAATTACTTCGGATCTTTTATACACATGTTGAACTCAAGAATGTCTTTATGGAGCTGGTGTATAGACGCTCGAGCGGCGATATCTGGGGCATCTGATTTCTGTTCTATTTACTATCTTTGGATTCTTTTTCTTCGCAAAGATATGTTCTCAGGTTAATCTTTTTGCATTCCTTCCAATAATTTGTCCAAATCTAATTATCCTCAGGATCAATTTATTTGTCTCCCATTATTCATAAAGCATGTAGCATTGAAATAATGATAGATGAACTAAAATATCTTCACAAACGAAGTTTTGCATATTACTCTGGAAATTTCTAGATAATACAAGAAACTGAAACAAGACAATTGTTTAAGGAATTCTTATATGTATGGGTTGGAGATACTCGAGAGATTTTCGTCTTCAGTCCAAAAGGTGGTTGGACGTTTTAAGCAATATTGATCTTAAGAAAGGATCATTTCATAAACATCTTCAGTGGGTCGTAACATTCGGGGAATGGTACGGTAGACCAAATTGATGGAGAAGATTCGAGGCATACGAGCAGAGTATGATTGATATGTCGAGAAGAACGAGGTGGAAAGCTCGATAGATGAATGAGTGATGACGTCCAAAATAGGAGTTATTTTCATAAACATTTTGCATCATAATATGTCTAATTAGGAGCATTTGACTCATTTCGATCATGGCATCTTAATTATTTGGCATAAGCATAAATTCCAGGAAATCAATTCTACAGGTGGATTCCCCAGTGGACAATGTAGCAAGATTGATTGAAAATTACAAAATTCAGCTCCTTAATCCCCTAAGCAGTAGGGTAACAGTTTAAATTTACAGATCTTATCTCCCCTAAGCAGTAGGGTAACAGGTCAAAATTGCGGATCTTATCTCCCTAAGCAGTATTGGAGCATATGGAAGATGTGCCTTAACCCCCTAAGTAGTAGGGTAACAGGTTAAAGTATAGCAGATCTGGCCTTCAGGTGTTCACGCTGAAGTAGATCCAAGATGATTTGGCATCTCTGTATTGTCAGATAACAAATCGAAGAAACAGATTTGGCATCTCCATATTCGACGGAGCAGATCGAAGACATAGCAGATCTGACCTTTGGATGTTTTCACATCGAAGCAGATCCAAGATGATTTGATATTCGTGTGTTTACAAGGAGAAAATCAAAGACATAGCAGATCTGACCTTCAGGTGTTTACAATGAAGCAGATCCAAGATGATTTGGCATCTCTGTATTGTCAGATAACAAATCGAAGAAATAGATTTGGTATCTCCATATTCGACGGAGAGCAGATCGAAGGCATAACAGATCTGACCTTTGGATGTTTTCACATCGAAGCATATCCAAGATAATTTGGCATTCTTGTGTTTACAAGGAGCAAATCGAAGACATAGTAGATCTGACCTTCAGGTGTTTACACTGAAACAGATCCAAGATGATTTGGCATCTCTGTATTGTTAGAGAACAAATCGAAGAAACAGATTTGGCTTCTCCATATTCAACGGAGAGCAGATCGAAGACATAGCAGATCTGACCTTTGGATGTTTTCACATCAAAGCAGATCCAAGATGATTTGGCATTCTTGTGTTTACAATGAGCAAATCGAAGACATAGCAGATCTGACCTTCAGGTGTTTACACTGAAGCAGATCCAAGATGATTTGACATCTGTGTATTGTCAGAGAACAAATTGAATAAACAGATTTGGCATCTCCATATTCGACGGAGAGCAGATCGAAGACATAGCAGATCTGACCTTCGGATTTTTTCACATTGAAGCAGATCAAAGATGATTTAGCATCCTTGTGTTTACAAGAAGCAAATCGAAGACATAGCAGATCTGACCTTCAGGTGTTTACGCTGAAGCAGATCCAAGATGATTTGACATATCTATATTGTCAAGGAACGAATCGAAGGTAGTAGATTTGACATCTTTGTATTCGACGGAGAGAAGATCGAAAACATCAACATGACAATCCTGAGTTTGCAAGGAGCAGATTGAGGACCATGAAGTCTGAAGCGGATGAGACCGGGCAAAATGGGTCCTTTTATAGTCTTTGCTCTATTCTCGTTACACGACAATGAGGAAAGAGGGGCAGCTGTAATAGCCCATTTTTGCCCGGCCCATTCCAGTATTAAAATAATAAACCCCCAAAAAATAAAAATAAAACAAAGTCCAAGTCCAGTACAAAATTACAAACATATAATTTGGCCCAATCGGAATGGCCCATTAATTGAAAAGATTTAAGGTCCATCTATAAGCTTGACTCATATGGAAATATAATCTTTAAGGATATGCAATCTTATATATGATATGCAGTCTTAGATATGATATGCAATCTTAGATATGATATGCAATCTTGAAGATATGATCTTGTAATCTTGGAGATTTAATTTGTAGATATCCTTTAATCTTAACCGTTGATGTAATTGATCTGTACCGTTGGATTTGGGGAGGCTCAACTATAAATAGAGGCCTCTCCCTTCATTGTAACACACTTGAGTTTTGGGAAGCAATAAGAATTCTTGAGAGCATTCACTCAAATTTCTCTCCCTCTTACGTTCTTACTCTCTGTGGTTTGTTCTTATTTTATTCTTCGTCTATCTTAGTTTTTCAACCCTTTTTTTTATTTTAATTTCTTCATTTTTCAAATATGTATATTTATTCCTATCTTTTATACATTTGATTATGTATTTTATATATTATAATATTTAACCTTTTTATATAGTTTATTTTCAAATATATATTTTCTATGCATGTATATATATATTATATTATCATTTCATGTATTTTGAACTATTGCATTATATTTTTATAATTTGTAAATGTTCTATTTATTCATTTTTTTAGTGTATGTCATTTATCTTATTTGTGCATAGTTTCATTTTTTTATATGCTATGTTTAATTATTTCTTTTATGTGCTATTTTATGATATATATTGTTGTATATTTTTTTCTTTTAGTTTACTCATGTTTTTATTTGCTTATTATCTTATATTTACCCTAGTATGATTTTTTTCATTAAACGTATGTTCATGTTATTTAGTTTTGTCTTAATGATATTATTTATGTTTGTATGGAAATGTTAGAATATTTTGTACATCTATGCTTCATGATGCATTAATATGTCATCCTAAAACGTCATTTAAAATAATATTCCAAGGTTTTTTTTAAAAAAAATAAAAGGCAATGCTTGATGTTTGGAAACTTCGAGAAAGGTAGTGCCCTAACTTACTGGGTTGTGACTTTTCTCGTTGAATTCAAATAGTCAAGCACCCTTCTAAGTGATTTTGAGTTTTCAAAACTTAAACAATTATTTCGAGATTTCAAAACATAGTGTCCTAACTTACTGGATATGGCGTTTTGTTGTTTCGAGATAGAAATTTTCGAAAGACGAGCTTAGTTTCGAAGGTTTTAAAATGTTGCGTCCTAACTTACTGGATGTGATGTTTTGACTCGTTTAAAATAAGTGAGCCTTAATTTTCAAAATTGAGACATTCTAATTAAAAGAGGTTTGCATCTTAAAACTTTCAAATTTCTGACATTAAAGGCACTTGATAATCAATTAGGTACCAATTTTTGGGCGTTACGAGGGTGCTAACCCTTCCTCGTACGTAACTGACTCCCGAATCCATTTTCTCGACTTTCGTAGACCAAAATTAATGTTTTAAAACAAAACATTTTATAAGGTGATCTAATCACACCTAAAAATATTGGTGGCGACTCCCGTTTTTGTTTTTCTTAAAGTCAATTCCCGTTTTCCAAAACTCGATTTAAAAAAATGGTTTCAACAATCATTATTGTAATTTTTTTATATAGCGTATCATTTTGACCATTTGTAATATTTTTACATATGTTTCTTTTGTACATTATTATACATATACAATTCATGATTAAAGTTAATTTTATTTCATGTATATTATTAATCTTATATTATTTTATACATATAATTTCTTTTAAATTTATTCTTATATTTTATTATATAATCCTACATAATATATCTTTTAAATTATTATTATATATGTATATATTTATTGATACCTATGTTTAATCTATATACATCACTAGATTCATGTATTTTATATACAATTTTTCTCTTTGTATACCTAATTATATTTTTGAAATCTTTTACATATACGATTTATGAAAAAAAAATTTAATTTTATATACATTATTAATCTCATGATATTTTTTACCAATAATTGCTTCTAAATCTATTTATGCATATATATGTTATGTATGTGTATTTCCTAAGATTATATTTTATTATGTCTTCTTGCTATTCTTTTATATTTTATATATTATTCAAATTTTCCTTTATCGAATGTATTTTAATAAATGTTTTTTAACATTTTATATATTATGTAATTCAAAAAATATTCATCCTGTAATACATATTTTAATGATTGCATATATATCTTTAGTTTGTTTTTACAAATAGTTTCTAATTTATCAATTCATCAATGCATATATTATGTTCATCATTATTTTAAAGTTGTCTTATACCATAGTTTTTTTTTTAAAATTATTTTTTTTTGGATATTTTGTATTGATTGTAATGTATTAGGCTATGTATATTATCGTTGTGCTATTTTTTTGCGTTTTCTTTATTGTTATATCGATTGTTCTCCATACATGTTTAGAAAGTTGGTTTCATCTTGCTTAAATTAGCTAAATTCAATTGTTTGATTAGATTGATTAAGTAAGGTTATGTTATCTTCATTCATCAATTATTGTATTTTATGCATGCATATTATCCTATGTTTTCATTTTTTGTTGATTTACAAATGTCGCTTTATAATTTCTAACTCTTAAAAATCAATTATTTCATTCTATTTCAAGTAAAATTAATGCGTTTTGAGCTATTTCTACAATTGTTTATTAGAAAATCACTAAAACAAAGGTAATAATTGATGTTAGGGAACTCGAGGAATCGTGCCCTACTGTGCTGGGTTTCTATTTTCCGTTTGTCCAAATAATCAAATATTCCTTTGAAATTTCATCTGTACTTTCTAAACTCTAAAACAAGGCAATGTTCAATGTTTGGAAATTCGAGAAAGCGTGCCCTACCGTGCTGGGTTTCATTTTTTTTTCGTTGGACTAAATAAGCGAACATCCTTTTGTAATTTTCAAATGTATGGGCTTTTAGAAATCGAAATTGATCGTAGTTTCGAGCGTTTAAAGGATCGTGTCCTAACGTGCTAGATGTGATACTGTATTCCTTTGAAACAAGCGAATCTTGACGTCCAATTTGAGTCATTCAAGTGTTTTAAAAGAAATCGTATTTCAAAATATCTTTTAGAAATAAGGACATTATTTAATCAATTTGGTACCAATTTTGGGCGTAGCGAGGGTGCTAATCCATCTTCGTACGTAACTGACTCCCAAACCCGTTTTCTTGAGTTTCGTAGGCCAAAATTCATTTAAATGGAATAAAATATTTTAGTAGGTGATCCGAATCACACCTAAACAAAAAGATTGTTGGCGACTCCACATTTAGTTTTAAAAAGTAGATCCCCGTTATTTTCAAATCCAAAAATGGTTTCGACAAAACTCACTTAATAATTTATTCACAATAAAACTAGCTCCCTAGATTAGATCGGATAGTATTGGACACATTTTAACTCACATACTGTAAACACCAAGAATAATACTAAAATATTTTTTTGACTCGAATTTGTGGTCCCGAAACAACTGTTCCGATTAAGGTCTAAACTGGGTTGTTACATAACATATCTCTAATACAACTTTAATGAAAATACTAATCAAACTAAACTAAATAATAATAACACCACTAGCAACACTCAGTAACTTTACATTGTAATTTGAAACAAAGGAAATAGATTAACCACAAGAGTAGTTACACATTAATTCTTTTTCTCAGCAATAAAACATATTTGATTAGAAAATAGAAGGCACAAATCTTTCAGAAATAGTTCGTTTACACCCCTAAGAAGAAAGCGCCTAAAATTAGAATAAAAACACATCTAGGATAGAACCAAAATACTGAAACTGTCGACATAAAACACCAGCCAACACAGTGTAGAGGCAACATCAACCAACACAACCCACGTCTTCTCACCAAAATGAACTCTCCCAAACAGACAACTCTCTTAAAATCACCCCAACATAGGCATTTAAAATGATTATTTAAGATGCAATAGGATGAGGTTGACTTTCGGGTCATTTTTCCCTTCAAAAAAAAATGAAACAAATTCGATAACAGAAAATGGCACCACACGTTCAAAATGGACCTTCCAACAAGGCTCTTTCACAAGCTCACTCTTCATGGATTAACTCCAAGGCCTTCAATGATAATTATTTACCAATCTTTTACATCACAATACTTGCACCGGAATGTTTTTCTTTTTTCTTTTTTAACTACTCCCGGTTATTTTAGCTTGTTTCTTACTTTCTTTTCGACGCACCAATTCATCCGCCTCACCGTAGAACTTCCATTTAAAGTGATTATTCTCTTTCTTTTCTTTTTGATTCCATGCGTGCATTCTCCTTCTGTTCAGAGTTATCCTTCCCTAATTCAATCGGAACTTTCATGGAGTTATTCACCATAACAAATTCATCTATTAATTTAAAATTCTTGGATTTAACCATTGACAGTGTGTCATTCATCAAATCTCCAAAAGTATCTCCAAGCTGTACACCACTGTTAGCCCAACTCATCCCATTTGGGACACCAACCACTTTTCATACCTATTCTCATGAGCATTCCCATCATGCAATAAACCATCTCCCATGTTACAGTTTCCTCTTTTCTGATCTCTTACACAGTTGGTCATTGTTATGCATGCTACTATTTTCGGCTCTACACTTGGACACGATATAAGGTTTATTCCATAATGCCACCATTCTAATTCAGCCCATCCACTTCCTGCAACTGTTGATCAGCCGACTTTTGATTAGCAGATTCATTTAGTGTCTTGTCGCCCATTCTAGCTATCACAACTTCGTATTCTTTCTTGTTCTTTGTGGAACTACCATCCCTGCAATTTCTTCAAGAGTTTTTCATCTGACAAATTCAGTCTATTCGCTCCCATTCTCCAATTTTCAACTCTTCTCGATGATTTTATATATTAGGCATTTCTGTTCTCTCGCCTTCTATCGCCATACCTTTTTCCAGCGGCTTTTCAACTTAGCCTGTATCTTGCAAATTCGACTCAGACGCAGCGATTTCTGGACACCATTCTGACGCTAAAGCCCAATGGCGTTGCTTTGGTTCATTCCTTGTAACTGGACCTGTGATCTCAGTAACTCTAAAATGATAACTTTCTTCACTAAACTGGAGAATAACGACCTCATCCACTCTCTACAATTGTTTGGACAAGATTGCTAGAGCCATTTTTCTATAATCTTCCGTAGAACATGTATTTCAACCCAACGAAACTAAAGAACCCCAACTCTCTGCAATTCTCTTGGATGTGATATAATTCCACATGTGAATTGGTACTCCAAGTACCTCAACCCAAGTGATTCTGTTTGAAGCACAAAAGAAGTTGGACCACCAAATGGTCTCCACAAAGATTTCAAGTAAGCAAGACCGCTCTGGTTCAACCAATCTCTCTCTCTCAATTCCTCATCTTCAAAATACAACAAAAATTGGTCTTTAAACATAGATATCTAAAAGGTCCGCCATCCTGATGCACTCTCACAACCTACACAAATCATGATAGCCATCCATAATTTCTATCGTGCATTTTTCCAACTTGGCCATCTCTTCAACCACTACATGCTCAAATTACCTCTTCTTATTTTTTCTTCCTCATTATCGAACTTATCTCAATTAGGCACGAAATTCGAAACTAAAATTTTCAAGGCGTTGAAAAAACCCTAAAAATTGTAACTTACAGCCGTGGACTGGGATCAACACATCCTGGACACACAACCGTATGAAAACACACAGTCATGTAGATTGCCTGTGTGAAAATCTGTTGCATGCGTACAACTACCGGAATGCTCAAAAATTCTAATGTCCACCCGCTCTTCACTCTTATTACTCTCAAACACCCTATTAAGCACCAAAATATGAATATAAAGGATTAGGAATATATAATTCATGATTAATGTCAAATAATCACCCAATAATGCATTAAGTGTGAGGCCAAAATATGTTACTTTTGACTTATCAAATGTGATTTGTTTTGAGGTGCTTATCGACTATGGTATCTTATTTTTTTAAGTCTCTGTTGATTATATAGACCTCAAGAGACTTTTGATAATGAAGTGTGGAGGCAACCTCATTTTCAAAGGTGATTATTTTGGGTTGTTCCCATGAACTGTTCGAATATCTGGGTAATCATAGTGGAGAAGGCGTTGCTAAAAGCATTGCCAGCAGCACCCTGATTAGTGTGGGAATTTGCTCCTGAGCAGGGGTACATGGCTTTCTATTTCCTCACCGGTTGCTTCTCTCGATCATTTATACATTTTCACTAACACTACAATAAGATTCAAATTAATTGAAATTACAAGGACTAAGCCAGAAATGTATCATGCATGGCTGGGCGTGACACAACCTTCGATTTTTCAAGAACCGACTCAACCTTGACTCTGATACCAAAACTTACAACACACCTTACCCGACCCGATAAGTGGGTCTGATATTGAGTGTCACAACTTAAAATCATATGTATTCAACAAAAGTAATAGAATTTAATTTTAAATATTAAGATACTGGCATAGTCCTCAATATGACAATTAGAAAATAATTTTTATTATTTATACGCCAAGTAAAACATTTTAAACAAAACATTTAGCGGAAGCTTTATAAATGTCGATAGAGTTATTCCCTTTACAAAAGTTTCAATGTACATCATTGATAGTTAAAAACAACATTCGAACAGTTTGGCGTACACGCCTAAAGTATTATCTCTTAAACCATCTCATTATATCAAACACACTAATATATGTATAGATATAGATATATATATATTTCTAGAATTAACAAAAGATTTCATAAAACAGAGTTTAACAAAAACTGCATTTCATTATAAGAACTCACACAAAACATTTCTACACGCCACCCTGCCCACGGTATGCATGATGTAGAATTTAGCAAGAGGCTCACATAATCCCACTAACACCATTGATTCACGTGATTAAACGCACTTAATAAGTTTTAAATCTAATCGTCTACAGTGTTCTAGTTCAATTCTAATTAGGTCTCAACTAAACCCCAACATGACTAGCTAAGTCATCAAGCACTGAATATAGAAACAAATCTATCAGAACTACAATTTTAACGAGTTCACCCAAGACATCTAGGGTGGAAGGATACTTAGTAGAAGAGTCCACAAAACCCTAGAGTTCGCCAAAACTTTGTGTTCTCGAAATGGCGAATCCCACAGAGTTCGCCACTAAGCCAAAACAAACACTTTACTTACTAAATTCTACCCTTGACTTTACCAACTAATACGCCAAACAGTATCTTGATATTAAGCCTCTGCCAAGCGGGCTGTTACAAAGAGACTTTTGATAGTGAAGCGTGGAGGCAATATCTTGATGTACGGGATGGTTTTGGCTCTTTGCTACAATGATTTTCTAAGCCTTTATCTCTGATTTTTGAGTCTGTTGTTTCTATTTAGCTTGGTGTCTCGTTTTCTACTTTAAGGTCATTTTGATGTTTGTTTTCTGAGTTCTGAGATATATTCGAGAGTTCTCTTGTTGGGTGTTGGGGTGCATTCGAGTATGATTGTTGTGTTCTGAAAGTCCTTTTTATCTTTGAGCCTCTTTTCTTCCAGTTGCCAGGGCTTTTCTCTTTTTGATACAACATTTTAAGGCTGAGCAAAAGAATAAAAAATTATATGAGTTTATTTATGTTTTTTTAAAATTAAATTATTTGTTTTCGGTGTATTGAACTCTTTTTTTTGTCGTTATAACAGTAACAATGCATTCAACCATTATAAGCAATAAATAACTCAATAACTAATAAATTAACTAAGAACCTAGACATTTTACATCAGGTGGGACATGAACTTGAGACCTCAACTTTGCCATTGGCATTGAGCCAATGCCTCGTTGAAGTTTTCGTCGCATTGAATCGAAAGGAAAAACAAACAAACAAGTGTTTGATAATGATAAGGATTTAAATATACTTATCCTTTCATAATAAAGCTTTTGATAAATTCATAAATTTATTTTATTGACTTGGCTCAAGTTAAATAAGTGTCTCACTCAATGCATAAGCTCCTCACAAGTATATAAACCTATATTTAAGAAAAAAGGAATTCAAAAATTTTAGCGTAAAAAAAACTATAGTTGGGTAATCAAAATAGAAACACTCTCACATTTGGGTGAGCATTCATTTAATTTCCACATAATCTAATATTACAGAAGTTAGATTTTTCTCGAGAAAAGTTGGAGAAACTTCACTAATTCATTATGAATGAAAAGGTACTAATGTTACGAATCTACCAGACCTTTGTGCAAGTTAGGCTACCAACATGGTTATGTAGACTCAACTCGGCTTGAGTTGAACTTTGAACAAGGGGCATTGGTATAAGGTGCGCATTGGTCACATACCTGTCGTACATATGAGAATTTGGTGAAACTTTATCAAGTATCCATTAAAAAATGAAAAGAATATGGAAACAAATTTTATATCCAAAATGATGAAATGGAAGCAAAAGATGAGGATATTCACTAAGAAAACTAAAAATGACCATGCCTACAAAGGTGATAAATTTCATGACCTTAATAATATAACTCACCTAAATGTGGTAGATTTATCAAATAAAACTCACTTAATAATTTATTTACAATAAAACTAGCTCCCTAGATTAGGTCGGATAGTATTGGAATGTAATTAATAAATATATTTTGAAATCCATCAAATATGAACAATGATTAATAGTTGTAATATTAACCATGTCAAGATTTAGTGAAAATCTTACACAAAATTAAGAGTGCTGCTAAACATGTTGTATATTGAAATTCTAGTCACCATATTTAAAAATGACATTGATTGTATAAACTTGGGTGGGAGGGTGGGGGAGGAGATCCACCTTAATGAGTTGATCATTTCGATGCAATGAACTTGAAAAAGAAAAAGACAAGGGTTTGATGGTTATAGGGATGTGAATGCCATTTTACCCTTTTCTTTTTCTATAGATAGGAGGGCAGCTTACTTATATGAATAGATTTATGTGATAGAAAAAGTATATTATTTGTTTTCGGGACAATGAATTGAAAGAAAAGGAAAAGTAAGGACAAAAGTTTTATAGTTATAAGGATATAAATATAGTTAGAACTTTCGATGAAGTCATAACCTTGGTTAATTAATAAAATCTTATTGACTTGGCTCAAGCTAAATAATTATAAGCTCCTTGACTTGATTATTTTATGCTATAAACCTGTGTATAAATATGTGTGTATGGAACCCTGCATGAAGCACAACACAAGCAAATAAAAAATCAGACTCAGTATATAGCTGAAATTTGTATAAACCAACTACAAATGGCTTCTACTGCTACCACTGAGTGCACTATTACAAATGATGCTGGCCAGAATCTAGTATTGGCTTTGTCGAACTACGAAACTGCTGCGGAAACGATCAAGAATACAGAAACAGCAACTTTTACGCTGACTATGCCAGCCATCTATCTGAACGGAGCTCTTGTGTATGAAGTCGGTCATAGCCTCAGGTGGAACATTTTTTGGACCACTGATAATCAGGTGCATATTAATCTCTCAGTTTCTAATTAATTCTTTCCCATGGTATAGCATCAGACTGACTTCACTTTTTTCACATGGTAATTATATTAAAGCTTAACTATTTCTTTTAAAAATAAAATATATTATAGCATATATGGTAATCCATTCATTTATCAATTGTAGGTCTCTACTAAGATGTTCAAAATTAATGACCCCATTGATTGGAAACAAGTTGCAAACAATCTTAAATACGGCCACAAGAGTGAAGATCGGATTATTTATGCCGATTCTGAATACACCGCATGGGCAAGTATTGAACCAAATTCCAAAGGTCAAGTATTAACCGCCAATATCTACGCCAGTTCCGTGCCTAAATAATCTAGCTTTGCTTTGATTAATTGCTCTCTATCGTATCTAGGCAATTTACGAGTGGTGATGAGGCTGTCCAAACAAAATAAAATAGTTTGCACTACTACTATTTTCTTTTATATTATGTAATACTATATTTAAATAAATTTGACAGCCAGCAATAAAAGATTGCCATGTGTGCTTAGTTTGTTTCCTTTTTCGTTGGTGATAAAATCATTATTTCTATGATTGATAAAAGAAAAAGCAAATTAAAAAATATATGCATCTTCTCTTAATTAATTTATTTTATATATGTCATAGCTCTAAAACAAAACAACTTTGATAAGCCAAATTTAAAAATAAAAAGAGTTTACCTCTCCAAACTTCTTGACAAGAAATGGATTCTACTCTATTTACTCTTTTTTCTCCGCCTAATCTCCTCTCAAATTATACACAACTCTTCATTCTATTTAATTTAATCTAATATAATTTGTTCATCTAATATAATTTGTTCTGATCAAGCCATTAATAATTAAAGAGTCTAACCGGCCAGTGACAATGGAGTCTATCAATTTGAAAGTTCTGCTGACAAATGAGTCTAGAAGTCAAACCTATTCCCTTGTTGGAGGTGTAATAGCCCAAATTTACCCGGGTTTGCAAGAATTAAATTAATTAAAAAATAAAATTAAACAGTTCCTTGATAGTCCATTTACAATAGCCCGTAGGCCCAAAATTAGAACTACCCAGCAGACCCATTTACACCCTACCCCTAATACTCTAAACCCAAGATTTAATCGGCCCAATTGGCCCAATCTGCCTTCAGCTTCAAGGAACCCTAGTTAGGGTTTGCGCCGCAAGCGTTCCAAGCGATGTGACCCTTCAACTCGTGACGTTCCAGTAGCCCTCCATCAGCGCCGTAACTTCAGCGCCACATCGCGCCATCATCGGCGCATCTTCTGTCGGGATTTCTTCACTCACCTGCAAAAGGAAACAAAAAGGGACAGTACCAACAACATATGGCAAGAAATCGAGCAAATAGGAACATACCAATGATTTATGTTGTAAATAGTGGCTATAAAAGCCTGAATCAGAACAATGTAAAGGGACGGTTTTTTTTATAGATACAAAATATATAAAAAAGGGAAATCAAAGAGTTAACGGAAGAACAGAGGTGACACTCTTTATCTTCTTTTCATTACATATTTTTTGATACAAGCATATAGTGAAAATACATTAGAAAGCATATAGTAAATCGAGCCTTTTGAAGCTCAATCTTCCTTCATTCATTATACGGACTTATTACATTGTTGCTCAAGTTCTTGAATGAGCTTTATACTTCCTCCGGATAAATTGTTCAAAAACCCAACACTAAATAAAGTCACTTCCATTTAGTACTTACTCTAACTAATTAAGCCTAACCATGAGTAATTTCAAATTTACTCAAACAATGCATCAACTAATAAATTAGTCTTGCTAGTGAATATTAAAAAGAGTAAGGCACGTCATCTGAATTAGAGGAGTGAAACGGAAAAAAGCTGGTTGACGAAGATGAGCAAAGTAACAGGCAGCAATTTGACGGTAGAACTAAATGAGAAAACGGCAACAGATCTTGAAGGGGATAAGGATACTTTGAACAAACTTGCGGCAACAATTACTTGGAGCAAAGTAGCAACTAAATGGAGCACAGTGGCAGTAGCAAATAGATGGCAAAGATTTGAAGAATTTTGGTTGCTAATACTTGAGACTATCGATGCGACAAATTGGCATTGAAAACTTATCCAATTTGGTTGCCACAAGGAGATTACAACAATTTGCAATAGCACCTAATTGAAGCAACAAAGCTTCTATGAAGAACATGTGGTAGCGGCAATGCTTTGGCAGTCAAGGAGATCAGTGCAAGGCGAGTTGGTTCAACGATTGGAGAAGCAAATCGGTGCCCTTTGGACAACATGGCAAATCGAATTTAGCAGTAGCAAGTTGAGGGAATCGTGGTGGCTAATTTTGTAATTGAATCCAAGTCCAATTTGTGTACGGGAACTATGGACGGTAATGATTTGTAAGCTTGTAACAATTGGAATGGTCAGCCGAAGAAAGAAAAACTAGGCTTCATGATAGCTGTCGATTCCACCAATATAAACCTACACCTAATTTGCAAATTAAAGCAATAAGAGAGTAGGGTCGATCCCACAGAGACTGGGTTTACTGAAAATTGTCTATCTCTCGACCAGATTTATGTCTGGCCAGTTGTCGTGCCAGTGATGTTGGGAGGGAATAAACTATGAAACCTGAAATAAACACACAAAAAACGTAAAAAGTAAAAGATGAAATAAAAAAACAACAAACTAATCTGAAGAAAAAATCAATTAAACTTAGCTCAGCCTTAAGCACGGGTTTTTCGGTCTTTGACCCAATCCTCGAAATTAGGTGAGCTTCTCTTTTCCAATAAGCTAGTTATAGCTACCAAGGACACCTCGGACACCAACTCTTCCTTCTGTAAATTAGTTATGGAACATCCTATAACTATCCCTTATCGATCGAACAACCTACGAAACGTTCGTGATTTAGAACTCTGGTAGCTTTGCGTTCTAGAAGGGCCTAGCTCGGACCAATGCCCTCAAATGTTTGGGACATTTAAATCCGGTTACTATTTCCCTTGACAGAACCAAATAGCAATCCCCACTTGGCACGCTAATGTGTTCATGAAAAACCAATTAGACAATCGATCCTTTCTGAATTCCAACTGTACGTCTAGCCACACTAACTCAAACGACGTCCTTTTTGACTTAGTATTGACTTGACTTTGCGGGTTGACGAAGTCATACTCTTAATCCGGAGAAATAATAAATATCAAAAATTGAGAGTTAAACAGCTCGGGCTCGTAACTCACGAGTTTTTGACGGGGTTAATATCGGCTTAAAGCTGAAAGGGGTTTAGTGTGGCATGAATTTAATCATGCTTGAAAGTTGTGGATTGTGTTTTGGCTTTGTGTGAAGGATGATGGAATTTTGGAAAGGAAAGGGACTTGAAGAGCAATTGACCCAATTGTGGAAAAGAAACAAAAATTAGAGACAAAACTACAAAATGCAATGTCAAATTGAAGAGAAAAGAAATGATATTCCAACTCCAAATTGAAAAAGGAAATACAAGAGAGAGAGTAATTCTATTCCAAGTAGAAGAAGGAATACAAATTAAAGGATGATTTTTCTAGGAAACTAAAAGCCCCTATTTATATTCATAGGGTTACAAAAATAGTCTATTCTAAATTAATAAAATAATAATAAATAATAAATAATAAAACAAAATAATATCTTCTATTTTTAGATTTTTACAAAGCCAAAATTGATGTTAAATCCTTGGCCTTCCCATCTTTATGATTTGGCCCCAACTCAACGATTTGTCTTTCAATTTGGTCCCTTTTTGCTCGTTTTCGACCAATTGCATCCCTGACAAGATTAAATCATTAAAAAACACCAATTAAGCAGGGATTAATTCAGAAATAAACCAAATTAAACATAAGAATTATGTAAATTAGTGTGTTTATCAACTCCCCCTACTTGGCTCATGCTTGTCCTCAAGCATGTTGTTCTTTCAAACATTAAATTTATTCTACAATTTATTAAAAATCGAGCCTTTTTTCCGCATACATAATCAATGTAAACAACTTTGGCAAAAATAAATAAATGCTCAAGAAACAAAGTTCGAACAACAAGTGTCATAGAATTGAAACATGTGGGCTAAATAATTTCACTAAATTGAGTTTGAATCCAGTAAATTGCAAGGCATTATTTAATTAACTATGCATAAAATTATTGACGTGGTCAAACCTTTTTACGCGAACTAGGATGATAACCCAAGCACCCTATCCCGGTTACTCAGTTCAAACCGTCTTAAATTTATTTATTTATTATATATTATTTTTTCTTTTTTTTTCTAAAAGCTCAGTTAGCAGAATGTTTATAAGTTATCGACTTGTCACTCAAACCTTTTTACGCGAGATAAGATGACAACCCAAGCACCTTACCTTGGTTACTCAATCCGGTCACATTTTCGAAACTTCACTCATAACTTGAACCTTAATTTATTCACTTATTTATTAATGCACAAGCAAATATAATTTTCCAAACAATCAATTTATGAAAAAAAAATCTAGCTACATATATCAATTTTAAGACACAAATGTTGACTAAACTATATACTTGAACATTTTAATTTAAACCTTGCCCAATTGTCCAAATTAACTAAGTATGAGATTAAAGGCTTAATGTTTAAATAAACTATTGAATGAATTGAACGTAAGATTGAACACATGCAAAAGAGAGACATGCAACAAAAATCATGCATATTTACCATCCATCCCCCCTACTTAATCAATGCTTGTCCTCAAGCATATATTATATGAAATAAAAGTCAGCAACCCAAATAAAAATAAAAAGTTAAGAGTACTCCCCATATATGTTAATGGCGTGGTTGGTGTTGGAGGTAACGATTCTGAAGGATGTCGAGGATTGTGCAGACTTGGGTTTCCATCATTCCAAGTCGAGCTTCAATTCGGCTTAAACGGGCCTCTACAGTTGGAGTTTGCTCCTCTTGTTCTCGAGTAGCAAAATGTGTACGTTGGCGAAAAACCATATTCCAACGAGTAGTCTGTGTACCTGGAGGAACAAAATAACACGCAGTAGGGGTACCGGCAAGCAAACCCATAGAATCCAGACAATATTTATCTAGGCTGTCCATATGATATGCACATGTCAAGGAGGAGAAATCGATTTCAGAGGGAAAAAGTATAGAAGTTAAGTTCGTAATATACGACCCAAGTATTAGAGGACGATTACAACGTAAAACAGCATGAAAAGTTTTTGCAAACCAATATCCTAAATTAACTTTATAACCGAAATGCATACACCACAAGAAAAATAATTCAGTTCTCATTAAAAAGGTGGATAAATCGTTTCGTCCCGAAAAACTAAATGCCAAAAATCAGTGAATATATCTTAAAGCAGGTTCATACACCAATAAGTCTTTTGTGGTTTTTAGATTATAAAGTTGATTAGAATTGGTTAACACACGATAGGCATCTTAAGCATTAAAGTCACTCGGAATGTCTAACAAAGCAGTATGATAGGAATCGGACTGAATATTGCCAGGGTCAACGAAACCCATGGCAATATTAAAATCAGATATCGACATTCGAAAGTCTTTTCCAAGCAGACAAAAACAGACAATGCCTTGTGTTTCAATAGTCTGTAATGCATTAATACTGAAGCTAAACATGGTGTAAAACTTATAGATCAACTCATAATATGCATTACAAGAAATAGTTGCAAATGAGCTCTAACCAATAGCATCAAAATAATTAATCACAGCATCATGAATATCTAAAATATGAAGAGTGGTGGAATCGATTTGCTTATAGACCGGAAGTGGGCATTATCGAATGTCGTCGTATCGTGTGCAATGCTCTGGGGTCAAAAAATCCAAAAATCCTCGAAATCGTCTTTAGGTGGGAACGGTGTTGGCACGACCTCATCTATTACGTTGGCTATTTCGTGCTAGTCGAACATATTCGTTGGGCGAGGGTGGTGGACTTAAATTTTTAGTAGTGTCAGTACTGCTGTCCGGCGGTGTCGTTGGTTCACATGTCTGTTGTCGACGACTTCGAGTGGTGGACGATCGTGTTTGGTGTTGACCAACACATTCATCCGTGGTCGAAGTAGCCTCGACGTGGTTGCTAGATGTTTGAGCCTCGTTCGACTTACCTGCATGATATGTCAGTAAAGGTAAATTAAACTGAGGGTTAAGGGTCAACCTCTCGGGACTATCAGAGCTGCTGTCCGAAAGTTCTGGTTCGACCTGAGTCGAACGTTGTTGGCGTCGTGCTCTCGCTGGTAGGACTGTTTGTCTAGGAGGAGGTAGAGGAGGTTCATCATTGTCGATATCGACGACAGGAGGAGCAGAGAATCGGTGCCGATTCTGATTAAGAGAAACCGAGAAGTTTTCGGTCGTTTGGTTCCGAGTTCAAACCATGGTCTCAATCGTAGCATCAAAAATAGGCAATTCAGATGGTTTCAGGTGTGATTGGTAACAGCAGTGCACGATGGCCGTGACGGCAGTGACAGCGATGATGGCGCGTACGGCGACGGTGACGACGGGTGGTGCATTTTTGGCCAATTTTTTCCTGAATGGTAACGGTGGGGGTGTTGGCTCTGACGTCAATTAAAGTGGTGGAAGGGGGTTTTGGGTGTTTCAAAGAAAAAGAAGAAAAAGAAGGAAAATGAGGATTGGGGGAAAAGGAGCGGTGGTGCACGGTAGTAGGCTCCGTTCAGTGACATTGATGCGAGGTCTCCATTCGGCAGTAGATCAACGGTGGAGAATGACGATGTTCAGAGTGGGGAAGAGGGAAAAGGAAATAAAAATGGAGGTGGGGCTTGGGCGTGGTTCGTCGATGGTGGCACGATGTGAGGTCGGCGAAAGTATGGGGTGGGGCCGGCTAAGGGGTACAACAACGGCTGTCGGTGATGGGGGTGCGACGGCGACAGTGACGTGGCCCGCTTGGGTTAGAGTTTCTTTTTAGAGTTTGAAAAAGATGAAGATAAAAGAAGAATGGGTTTTGGGGATTTTTAGGTGTTTTAATTTCATTTTTTTCTTTTTTTTTCCTTTTTCTATCTTTTCCTTTCTTTTTTTCCCTTTGGGTCACCTAGGCCGATTGGCCTATTTCTTTTTCCTCTTTGGGCTTTTTTTAAGTGTTAGACTTGGGTGTTGGTATATCATGTATTTGGTTAATTTTGTAGGGTATTTGGTATTGGGTAAGTGGATTGGGTGGTGGGTATTGGGTTGATTTTGGGTTTGGGTTTATATGGGTATTGGGTATGGTAAGTTAATTGGGTTGGTTAGGAATTTTATGGATGGGTGCTGGATTTGAGCTTTGGTGGGTAATTTGGTTTTTAGGTTTTGGGTATTTTGGTATGTGGGTAAATGGTGTGTTGGGTATTTATTGGGGTTTGGATTTAGTTTTGGGATTCTATGAGGATTAGGATTTTTTACTGTCACCAAATTAGCAAGTCGTGCCCACACTACCATCATTACTCGTCTTTTTTGAAAATTAATGACTCCCATAGTGTTCCTAAAAACATCAAATTGACTGAGTTAAATAAGAACTAATTTATTTATTTACACCCTAATTTACTTAAACTAAAAATTAAATAAATGAAAATAAATTTGGGTTGCCTCCCAAAAAGCGCTTTTTGTAACGTCGTTAGCTTGACGACCTGTTATTCAAACTTTGGGCTCATCGAGAATAATCACTTCAACTGTATGTGTTTGAAAATTCTTGAAAAAGGGCTTTAGTCGTTGACCATTCACTTTAAAGCACTTTCGTGTTTCGCCACTTTGAATTTCCACTACACCATTCCAAAATAAATTAGTAATAATAAACGGTCCTATCCATTTGGATCGAAGCTTACCAGTGAAGATTTTTAAGGTGGACTCGTATAGGAGAACTTTTTGTCCTATTGAAAACTGCTTCTTAGTGATGAACTTGTCATGAAATGCCTTCGTCTTTTCTTTATAAACTCGAGCATTTTCATATGCATCGTTTCTAATTTCCTTGAGTTCCTGGATGTCTAATTGCCGAGATTTTCCTGCAGACTCCATTTCCATATTACACTGCTTAACTGCCCAAAAAGCCTTGTGCTCTAACTCGACCGAAAGATGGCACGGTTTACGAAAAATAAGTCGGTAAGGTGACATGCCTATTGGTCCCTTGTAAGCTGTCCTATAAGCCCAAAGTGCGTCATTCAGTTTCAAACTCCAATCCTTCCTGTTAGGTTTAACCGTCTTTTCCAGAATAGACTTGATCTCTCGATTTGACACTTCGGCTTGCCCGTTTGTTTGTGGATGGTAAGCAGTAGAAATTCGTTGAGTCACTCCATATTTCTCCATAAGTGCACTTAAGAGCTTATTGCAAAAATGAGTTCCTCTGTCACTGATTAATGCTCGTGGAGTGCCATACCTAGAAAAAATAGAACTTTTAAAAAAGTCAATTACGGTCTTAGCATTATCATTGCGAGTGGCCTTCGCCTCTATCCACTTAGAGACATAATCAACAGCTAAGAGTATATAAAAATTACCGAAAGAAACAAAGGGACCCATAAAGTCGATGCCCCACATATCGAAAATTTCACAAATATGAATAGGAGTAAGAGGCATCTCATATCGACGACTAAGGTTGCCTACTCTTTGGCATTTTTCACAAGTTTTGCAGAATAAAAAGGCATCACGAAATATGTTTGGCCAAAATAATCCATATTCGAGAATTTTCTGTGCGGTGCGTTTAGGTCCAAAGTACCCTTCACATGCATAAGAATGACAAAAAATTAAGATAGACTATACCTCTGTTTCTGCTACACACCATCGTATTACCTGATCCGAGCAATGCTTCCAAAGGTAAGGATCGTCCCAAATGTAATATCGCGCATCCTTTTTTATCTTATCTTTTTTAGACCTTGGTAAATCTGAAGGAACAGTACCTGTGACGAGGTAATTTACTATGTCTGCATGCCAAGGATGAACTGCATTTGCTGAAAACAGGTTTTTATCTAGGAAGTTGTCCTTCAATGGTGTGTCGTCTACTAGAGTCGGTAATCGACTCAGATGGTCAGCTACTAGGTTTTCACATCCCTTTTTATCCCGGATTTCAAAATCGAACTCTTGTAGGAGTAGAATCCACCTGATCAGTCGGGGTTTTGCCTCCTTCTTCCCTATTAAATATTTGAATGCTGCATGATCATAAAAGATAATTACCTTAGTTCCCAATAGGTAAGATCTAAATTTATCTAAAGCAAACACAACAGCTAATAATTTTTTCTCGGTGATTGTGTAATTGCTTTGGGCAGCATCCAAAGTCTTCGAAGCATAGTAGATAACATGAGGCTCTTTCCCTATTCTTTGGCCAAGAATAGCTCCCACACTTTGGTCACTCGCATCACACATGATTTCGAATGGAAAGTTCCAATTTGATGGCTGCACTATGAGAGCGGAGACCAATTTCTGTTTTAGCACATCAAATGCGTCTTTACAAGTCTGGTCAAATTCAAATTCTTTATCCTTTTGTAACAGACCGCAAAGTGGTCGCGATTTTCGAGAAATCTTTCATGAATCATCTGTAAAATCATGCATGGCCAAGAAACGAACGAACTTCCCTCACTGATGAGGGGTAAAGTAACGAGTTAATAATATTCATTTTTTCCTTATCGACCTCGATTCCTTTCGAGGAAACTATATGACCCAAAATTAATCCTTTGTCAACCATGAAATGACATTTCTCATAATTTAAAACAAGATTAAATTCTAAGCATCTTTATAATATCTTTGCAAGATTATTGAGACATTCCTTAAAAGAGTTACCGTATACCGTGAAGTCATCCACAAAGATTTCAATGATTTTCTCGACGTAATTGGAGAATATGCTCACCATGCATCTTTGGAAGGTGGCCGGAGCATTGCAGAGTCCAAATGGCATCCGTCTATATGCAAATGTTCTGAAGGGACACGTGAAAGTCGTTTTGTCTTGATCCTCCGGAGCCACTGGAATCTGGAAAAATCCTGAGTACCCATCGAGACAATAATAATGGGACTTACTGGCTAATTGCTTAAGCATTTGATCGATGAAGGGGAGTAGAAAATGGTCTTTTCGGGTAGCTACATTCAACTTTCTGTAATCGATGCAATCCCTCCATCCATTCTGGACTCGTGTAGAGACCAGCTCACTTAACGGGTTTTTCACCACTGTCACACCAGTTTTCTTGGGCACGACATGAACTGGGCTAACCCAATCACTGTCGAAAATCGGGTATATCATTCCAGCATCTAACAGTTTTGGACCTCCTTATTTACTACCTCCATCATGGGTGGATTAAGGCGCCTTTGAGCATCTCTCTTTGTTTTCGTGTTGTCTTCAATGAAAATTTTGTGAATACAAGTGGATGGACTTAGCCCTTTTATGTCGGCTATCGTCCAACCAATAGCTTCTTTATAATCTCTCAGAACTCGAACTAGACTTTCCTCCTCGTCTTTGGTTAACTTGTTTGACACTATCACCAGTAAGTTGTCTTTCTCTCCAAAAAAGACGTACTTAAGGTAGTCCGATAATGCTTTAAGCTCCAAGGTCGATGGCTACAAAATCGAAGGAAACATTTTAGTTCGGGAAGGTAATAGTTCAAATTGGTTACCTCGGTTTGTCAACGAAGGTTGCGTTTCCAAGTGATTGACAATTTCTTGCAACGGATCTTCAATGACTGCAAATTCCTCGAGATGATGTAAAACATCCATGTCAATGTTTCTATAAAGGACAGTTTTCAACTCATCAAAGTCATGATATTCGGAATAAGATTGAGTTAAACAATCTAAAATATCGATGCTAGAAATATTTAATAGTGAATTAGGATGACCCATGGCCTCGTAGACATTAAATTTCACGATTTCGCCATCAAACTCCATGGTCAGCGTCCCGCTTCGAACATCTATTTTTGCGCTTGTGGTACTTAGGAACGACCTTCCAAGCAAAATGTCAGACGAATTAGTTGAATTATCATCTTCCATATTAATAATGTAGAAATCTGTAGGGAAAACTAATTCGTTAACTTTAACAAGGACGTCTTCAAGTAGCCCTTCGGGATAGATGACTAACATGTCCGCCAACTGGATTATTACTCCTGTCTCTTTTAAAGGACCCGCGTTAATCAGCTTATAAATAGAATAAGGCATAACATTAATAGAAGCCCCTAAATCACACATGGATTTCTTAATGCCTACGTTACCTATCTCACAGGAAATAGCAAACATACCTCGGTCCTTGTATTTGGGTGGAACTTTCTTTTGTAATACTGCGAAGACATTTTCTCTTACATTTACTCTTTCGTTACCTATTAACCTCCTCTTGCTAGTACACAACTCCTTGAGAAATTTTGCATAACGAGGGCTTTATTTGATAGCGTCAAGTAAAGGGATATTTACCTCTACCTTCCTTAATGTCTCGAGGATTTCTTTTTCCTCCTTCTATTTCTTATCCCTTACAAGCCTCCCTAGAAAAGAAGGTGGCATCACAACTGGTCTCTGAATTTCTGATTCTGGCCTAGCTGTTGGATCAGAGATCTATTTTCCCTGCTCCTTATCTTGCCCATGACTTTTGACTGGAACTATTTCCAGAACCTTTCCACTACGAAGAGTTATTGCACTGGCATTCTACCGAGGGTTCGGCTCTGTCTAGGAAGGTAATTTTCCTTGAGACTCCAAGCAATTCACTACCATTGAGAGTTTACTAACTTGATTAGTTAACTCTAGTATTGATGCGTCTGTCCTCTGTTAATATTTTTCAGTATCGGCAGCAAGTCTTTCCACAACAGCTTCTAGAGATGTGCTTGGCTTGTGTTGTTGTTGTGGTGGTTGTAGAGGTCTCGGTTGGTATGATGGATTATATCAGGGATTAGCTCCGTAATTCAGGTTGGGATAATCCTTCCACCCGGGATTGTAGGTGCTGGAGAAAGGATCATAGTGTCTTTGCGGAGGTCCCAGAAAACCTCTGACAGCATCAACATGTGTCGTTAAGTTGTTGTTAAGGATTGGTCACAAATTCTTCGGGTGTTCAGATGTAGTACAAATTCCACATAGTTGGGTCAGACTCTTCTTTTCTGTAAGCAAAGATTGAATAACATTCGTAAGCTTATCCAATTTATCTTCTAAAGATGAAATTTACCTCATTAACCCGTCTTGTCGGTTCCGAATTCTGCCGATACTGTTGAGGATTTGCCGCCATGGTAGATATTAGTTCTCTTGCCCTTTGAGGGGTCATATTGACAAGCGCCCCTCCACTAGCAGCGTCAATCATCTTCATTTCCATAGGGAGCAAACCCTCGTAGAAATATTGAAGAAGTGATTGTTTGGTCAACCCATGTTGAGGACAACTTGCACACAGTTTTTTGTACCGCTCCCAATAGTCATAGAGCGATTCACTTTCCATTTGGCGAATTCCCACTATATCCCTCCTAAGCTCAGCTGCTCGTGACGCTGGGAAGAATCTGTCAAGAAATACACGAGATAAGTCATCCCACGTTGTGATAGAACCGGGGGTAAATAAGATAACCATTCTTTTGCTATATCAACTAAAGAAAAAGGAAAGGCCCGAAGTTTGATTTCAACTTTGGGTACTCCCTGGGGTTTCATGCTTGAGCAGGCCATGTGGAATTCTCTCAAGTGAGTGTGTGGATTTTCGTTCTTCAAGCCTCGAAAAGTGGGAAAAAGGTGAATCAAGCCCGACTTCAATATGAAAGGAGTTCCTCCGGCTGGACAGTTGATACATAACAGTGTTTACTCGTTGGGAGCAGCGGCTAGTTAACGAATGGTTCGGTTTGCCATTCTTTCTGGTTCACCGAGGTTGCCTTTTGTTTCAAAGAGTGGTTCGGTCTCAGGTTCAACCTCTTCGACTCGTTTCCCACGTCGAATTGCCTCTGCATGAATTACTTCTCTCAACTTTTCAACGTCAGATTCTAGGATCCCTTGTCCTAGCTCAACTCCTGCTTTACTTGCACGTTTAAGAGCTTCTATCTCTTTTTGTCGTGTTCGCGCCGATTTCTCGATCTATGAGTCGTATTCGAGATCTCCTGATGATGATCTGGTCATGAAGACGATTTAAACAATTGTAAGTGTTGCCAGTCCCCGGCAACGGCGCCAAAACTAATGGATGTCGATTCCACCAATATAAACCTACACCTAATTTGCAAATTAAAGCAGTATAAGGAGTAGGGTTGATCCCACAGAGACTGGATTTACTGAAAATTGTTTATCTTTCGACCAGATTTATGTCTGGGCAGTTGTCGTGCCCGTGACATTTGGAGGGAATAAAATATGAAACCTGAAATAAACACACAACAAACGTAAAAAGTAAAAGATGAAATAAAAAAATAACGAACTAATCTGAAGAAAAAATCAATTAAACTTAGCTCAGCCTTAAGCACGGGTTTTTCGGTCTTTGACCCAATCCTCAAAATTAGGTGAACTCCTCTTTTCCAATAAGCTAGTTATAGCTACCAACGACGCCTCGGATACCAACTCTTCCTTCTGTAAATTAGTTATGGAACGTCCTATAAGTAACCCTTACCGATCGAACAACCTACGAAACGTTTGTGATTTAGAACTCCAGCAACTTTGCGTTCTAGAAGAGCCTAGCTCGAACCAATGCCCTCAAACATTCGGGACATTTAAATCCGGTTACTACTTCCCTTGACGGAACTAAATAACAATCCCCACTTGGCACGCCAATGTGTTCATCAAAAACCAATTAGACAATCGATCCTTTCTGAATCCCAACTGTACGTCTAGCCACACTAACTCAAACGACGTCCTTTTTGACTTAGTATTGACTTGACTTTGTGGGTTGACGAAGTCATACTCTTAATCCGGACAAATAATAAATATCAAAAATTGAGAGTTAAACAGCTCGGGCTCGTAACTCATGGGTTTTTGACAGGGTTAATACCGGCTTAAAGCTGAAAGGGGTTTAGTGTGGCATAAATTTAATCATGCTTGAAGGTTGTGGATTGTGTTTTGGCTTTGTGTGAAGGATGATGGAATTTTGGAAAGAAAATGGGACTTGAAGAGCAATTGACCCAATTGTGGAAAAGAAACAAAAATTAGAGACAAAGCTACAAAATGCAATGTCAAATTGAAGAGAAAAGAAATGATATTCCAACTCCAAATTGAAAAAGGAAATACAAGAGTGAGAGTAATTCTATTCCAAGTAGAAGAAGGAATAAAAATTAAAGGATGATTTTTCTAGGAAACTAAAAGCCCCTATTTATATACATAGGGTTACTAAAAATAGCCTATTCTAAATTAATAAAATAAATAATAAATAATAAATAATAAAAAAATAATATCTTCTATTTTTAGATTTTTACAAAGTCAAAATTGATGTTAAATCCTTGGCCTTCCCATCTTTATGATTTGGCCCCAACTCAATGATTTGTCTTTCAATTTGTTCCCTTTTTGCTCGTTTTTTACCAATTGCATCCTTGACAAGATTAAATCATAAAAAAACACCAATTAAGCAGGGATTAATTTAGAAATAAACCAAATTAAACATAAGAATTATGTAAATAATTTGTTTATCAGTTCAAGTACTTCTAATTGAAGTCTCGAGAATGAAGAAGACTAGTTTGACGTAACTTCCACTTCTAATTACCAATAAAATCAAATTAACTTTAATAATAAAAATAAAGTCTAATTATTCTTATAACATGTAGTACCCTTTACCCGTATCCGAAGCCGAAATAGGGTTCAAGGCATTATCGGACTTATATTTTAATATTCATTCACATTCAAAAGATAAATCTTGCATACAGTTTAAAATTTTCACACATTTATTCATACCATGAAGACATATTTCTCAAAAATAAGCTTATACCATGCCTGAATATACACAAACATTAACATCATTAACAAGCCATTCTCGCATGGCTACATATACAAATCAAAATGAACCACATTGAATTTAGCCTATACATGCCACATAACAAAAAACTTAAAGCTTTTAATTACCAAAGTGATAACTAGATAGTGTGATGTGGTCTCCAACGACTTCCAACCCGAGCAAGTCTCCAAAACTCTATGAACATAGGAAAAACACACAGAATAAGCTTAGAAAGCTTAGTAAGTCATAAGCAAATAAATCATTTCAATGATATTTACAAATCATTATCATTAAACCAAATTTAACAAACATCAATCACTTATACAATCTTGTACTCGTAAATTCATATAACCACATTAAGTAGCTTCTCTTATCTTATTTATCAATGAATATATATATCACGTTTTCACATTTGAAAGACAACCGTTAACTCAATCATATAAATCAAGTTTGCACATAATCATTACATGAATAACCAAAACATGTAATGGTTCACTAACCACTTCATATTTAACTTATCCATTTGGCTACATTTCAATTTCATATATATATATATAGCACATATTCACATTTCATTTTCTTATAAATCACATATTATCTTACACATATATATTACTTTCTATTTCCCAAAACCATGTTTCTCATTTCATAATTCCCATGCTCAAAATATAGGACCACAATTCGTATAACAAACATATATGTATCACACTATTTATTTATACATTCACGTCATTTGATGTCATATATTTCACATATTATCACTTGAAACATAATCACCTTTCATTTCTGAATTTCATAATCGAAACACACGTACCTGAATTATATATCCATAGAACATAATCATATTCACTTTTATTACTCAATTTCATAAACATTGCAACATACCTGAATCAGATGCACATTTATATATTCATTTACTTCTCAGAATACTAGTTGAACCATTCGGAAACAAAGAGGATACTTGGATATCTCTGGAAGCTTGTACAATTAAATTTTAAGTCACATTCTTTCATATAATGACAGACATCGACCGAATAGGTCATGCTCTTATTCGTAGATATAGTAATCATTCACACATATATATCGTTCTTTCATACTAATAATTCACCTTAAAAATCAATTCACATGCGAGTACATATTACGTACCTGACTATCATAATGTATCATACATAATCAATAGTAGTTTACCTCGAACTTTTGAATTCATAATCTTACTTGAATCACCGGCGTTAAGCCTGCTAGGTTTAAAACCCGAATCCAGTCACCAGCACTAAGCCTGCGGGATTTAACCCGGATATAATATCAGCATGAAGCCTACGGGATAAAACCCAGATATAATACTAGCACGAAGCCTGCGGGATAAACCCAGATATAATACCAGCACGAAGCCTACGGGATAAAACCCGGATATAATACCAGCACTAAGCCTGCGGAATAAAACCCGGATATAATTCCAGTACAACGCCTGCGGGATAAAACCTGGATATAATACTAGCACGAAGCCGGCGGGATAAAACCCGGATATAATACCAGCACGAAGCCTGCGGGATAAAACCCGGATATACATCAAATATCATGCATATTTAATCATATATTAACACATCTCATTCAACATATCACATTAGTAGTCATTTGCTACATTCGGATACAAGCTCCATATGAACATCATCATTTACATTTCGGTTCAAAAGTCATACATAAATATCACATATCCATTTCACCATTCAAGCTTAACCCATAGTGACCATTCAACTATATGTCATATACATAAATTATTTATCACACAACTTAATTCAAGTAGAACCAAAAGGTCACAATCCATCTAATGTATACATATCAAGGCATCATCAATTATATACTAAAGGTGACTACTTCAAACTTACCATGGACGAAGACGAACGAACCGGGATGGCTATTTGAAAATTTTAGATTTTTTTTCTTCCGATCCAATTCTGATTTCCTCTTTTCTTGATCTAAATTAATATAAATTAAACTTATTTAATCTCACATATACTCAAATTCGCCCAAAAACACATAAAAATGGCAATTTGCACATTAGCCCCTAATATTTTACATTTTTACAAATTAGTCTCTATTTCCAAATAGCACAAAATACACAAAATCTCATCAAACCCGTGTTAGACCGAATTTACCTTAGGCCTTAGTAGCCCATTTATTCAATTTATTTCACACTCGGAACAAATTCTCCAAAGCTCAATTCAATTCGGTAACATATATATATTTATTTGCAACTTGATTCAGCACACATAATGCACATACATTAATACATCCAAAAATGAAATATTAGCAACCATTACTGAATGGTCAGTTATTCCACACGGATTATTAGACAAAAATATACAAGTACATACAAGTATTACCAAATGACCGAATCTCCATTGTATTTAAAAGTAATTCATGCACCACTCATTTAACTATTAATAGTCATTTACTAAGTACCAATGCCGAATAGAAATATGTCAAGTTCACATGCTATGAATCACGCTAAAATGTCATTTTCAAAACCAAATTGTTTTTCATCTATTCGGCTAGCAAATTATATAAAAAAAATATTTTATACCAATTTCATAACCAAATAGTCATATTAACTAAACACCTTAAACTTAACTTAATAATTTACAAATCAACTATAATTCATGAATATTATTGTCTTCGTAAATGCACCAATAAATCCAATTATACAAGCAGTGATTTATTCATCACTTAGCTTATCCAATTAATCCACAACCGAAAACACATTCATCAACCGAATCATTATTTAACCAAAACATGAAAAAATCTATTAATACATATTTATTTTTCATCATTAAACACAAAAATCATCACACTTTCAACAATAGCAAAACACAAAATCAACATAAATTCCGAAAACTGAAGCATGAGTTTACCAGCATTCGAAGCAACGATCTTAAAAATATAAAAATTATTAAAACCAAGTCAAAATCACTTACTAATTAAAGCTTGAAGTTGCCGAACCCTAACGGCTTCCATGAACCTTTTTCTTTTCTCATTTTCGGTTGAAAGAACCATGAAAGATGATAATTTAACTTTTATTTTTTTAATATATTAACATATATTCATAAATTATTAAAATTCAATATTTCAATAATGCCAAACCAACATTTCCACTAACTAATTAATGGTCCATTTATCACATGAGGACCCTAACTTTTAAGTTCCATAGCTTTTAGACACTTTTAACTTATAGCATGCTACTTTTACATTTAACGCAATTAAGTTCTTTTATAAAATTGAGCTCACAAACGATAAAATTTTCACACGAAAATTTCACACATATTAACTCACATACTGTAAACACCAAGATTAATACTAAAATATTTTTTTGTCTCGAATTTGTGGTCCCGAAACCACTGTTCCGATTAAGGTCTAAACTGAGCTGTTACATAACATATCTCTAATACAACTTTAATGAAAATACTAATCAAACTAAACTAAATAATAATAACACTACTAGCAACACTCAGTGACTTTACATTGTAATTTGAAACAAAGGAAATAGATTAACCACAAGAGTAGTTACACATTAATTCTTTTTCTCAGCAATAAAACATATTTGATTAGAAAATAGAAGGCACAAATCTTTCAGAAATAGTTCGTTTACACCCCTAAGAAGAAAGCGCCTAAAATTAGAATAAAAACACATCTAGGATAGAACCAAAATACTGAAACTGTCGACATAAAACACCAGCCAACACAGTGTAGAGGCAACATCAACCAACACAACCCACGTCTTCTCACCAAAATGAACTCTCCCAAACAGACAACTCTCTTAAAATCACCCCAACATAGGCATTTAAAATGATTATTTAAGATGCAATAAGATGAGGTTGACTTTCGGGTCATTTTTCCCTTCAAAAAAAAATGAAACAAATTCGATAACAGAAAATGGCACCACACGTTCAAAATGGACCTTCCACCAAGGCTCTTTCACAAGCCCACTCTTCATGGATTAACTCCAAGGCCTTCAATGATAATTATATACCAACCTTTTACATCACAATACTTGCACCGGAATGTTTTTCTTTTTTCTTTTTTAACTACTCCCGGTTATTTTAGCTTGTTTCTTACTTTCTTTTCGACGCACCAATTCATCCGCCTCACCGTAGAACTTCCATTTAAAGTGATTATTCTCTTTCTTTTCTTTTTGATTCCATGCGTGCATTCTCCTTCTGTTCAGAGTTATCCTTCCCTAATTCAATCGGAACTTTCATGGAGTTATTCACCATAACAAATTCTTCTATTAATTTAAAATTCTTGGATTTAACCATTGACAGTGTGTCATTCATCAAATCTCCAAAAGTATCTCCAAGCTGTACACCACTGTTAGCCCAACTCATCCCATTTGGGACACCAACCACTTTTCATACCTATTCTCATGAGCATTCCCATCATGCAATAAACCATCTCCCATGTTACAGTTTCCTCTTTTCTGATCTCTTACACAGTTGGTCATTGTTATGCATGCTACTATTTTCGGCTCTACACTTGGACACGATATAAGGTTTATTCCATAATGCCACCATTCTAATTCAGCCCATCCACTTCCTGCAACTGTTGATCAGCCGACTTTTGATTAGCAGATTCATTTAGTGTCTTGTCGCCCATTCTAGCTATCACAACTTCGTATTCTTTCTTGTTCTTTATGGAACTACCATCCCTGCAATTTCTTCAAGAGTTTTTCATCTGACAAATTCAGTCTATTCGCTCCCATTCTCCAATTTTCAACTCTTCTCGATGATTTTATATATTAGGCATTTCTGTTCTCTCGCCTTCTATCGCCATACCTTTTTCCAGCGGCTTTTCAACTTAGCCTGTATCTTGCAAATTCAACTCAGACGCAGCGATTTCTGGACACCATTCTGACGCTAAAGCCCAATGGCGTTGCTTTGGTTCATTCCTTGTAACTGGACCTGTGATCTCAGTAACTCTAACATGATAACTTTCTTCACTAAACTGGAGAATAACGACCTCATCCACTCTCTACAATTGTTTGGACAAGATTGCTAGAGCCATTTTTCCATAATCTTCCGTAGAACATGTATTTCAACCCAACGAAACTAAAGAACCCCAACTCTCTGCAATTCTCTTGGATGTGATATAATTCCACATGTGAATTGGTACTCCAAGTACCTCAACCCAAGTGATTCTGTTTGAAGCACAAAAGAAGTTGGACCACCAAATGGTCTCCACAAAGATTTCAAGTAAGCAAGACCGCTCTGGTTCAACCAATCTCTCTCTCTCAATTCCTCATCTTCAAAATACAACAAAAATTGGTCTTTAAACATAGATATCTAAAAGGTCCGCCATCCTGATGCACTCTCACAACCTACACAAATCATGATAGCCATCCATAATTTCTATCGTGCATTTTTCCAACTTGGCCATCTCTTCAACCACTAATTGCTCAAATTACCTCTTCTTATTTTCTCTTACTCATTCTCGAACTTATCTCAATTAGGCACGAAATTCAAAACTAAAATATTCAAGGCATTGAAAAACCCTAAAAATTGTAACTTACAGCCGTGGACTGGGATCAACACATCCTAGACACACAACCGTGTGAAAACACACAGTCATGTGAATTGCCTGTGTGAAAATCTGTTGCATGCGTACAACTACCGGAATGCTCAAAAATTCTAATGTCCACCCGCTCTTCACTCTTATTACTCTCAAACACCCTATTAAGCACCAAAATATGAATATAAAGGATTAGGAATATATAATTCATGATTAATGTCAAATAATCACCCAATAATGCATTAAGTGTGAGGCCAAAATATGTTACTTTTGACTTATCAAATGTGATTTGTTTTGAGGTGCTTATCGACTATGGTATCTTATTTTTTTAAGTCTCTGTTGATTATATAGACCTCAAGAGACTTTTGATAGTGAAGTGTGGAGGCAACCTCATTTTCAAAGGTGATTATTTTGGGTTGTTCCCATGAATTGATCGAATATCTGGGTAATCATAGTGGAGAAGGCGTTGCTAAAAGCATTGCCAGCAGCACCCTGATTAGTGTGGGAATTTGCTCCTGAGCAGGGGGTACATGGCTTTCTATTTCCTCACCGGTTGCTTCTCTCGATCATTCATACATTTTCACTAACACTACAATAAGATTCAAATTAATTCAAATTACAAGGACTAAGCCAGAAATGTATCATGCATGGCTGGGCGTGACACAACCTTCGATTTTTCAAGAATCGACTCAAGCTTGACTCTGATACCAAAACTTACAACACACCTTCCCCGACCCGATAAGTGGGTCCGATATTGAGTGTCACAACTTAAAATCATATGTATTCAACAAAAGTAATAGAATTTAATTTTAAATATTAAGATACTGGCATAGTCCTCAATATGACAATTAGAAAATAATTTTTATTATTTATACGCCAAGTAAAACATTTTAAACAAAACATTTAGCGGAAGCTTTATAAATGTCAATAGAGTTATTCCCTTTACAAAAGTTTCAATTTACATCATTGATAGTTAAAAACAACATTCGAACAGTTTGGCGTACACGCCTAAAGTATTATCTTTTAAACCATCTCATTATATCAAACACACTAATATATATATCGATATATATATTTCTAGAATTAACAAAAGATTTCATAAAACAGAGTTTAACAAAAACTGCATTTCATTATAAGAACTCACACAAAATATTTCTACACGCCACCCTGCCTACGGTATGCATGATGTAGAATTTAGAAAGAGGCTCACATAATCCCACTAACACCATTGATTCACGTGATTAAACGCACTTAATAAGTTTTAAATCTAATCGTCTACAGTGTTCTAGTTCAATTCTAATTAGGTCTCAACTAAACCCCAACATGACTAGCTAAGTCATCAAGCACTGAATATAGAAACAAATCTATCAGAACTACAATTTTAACGAGTTCACCCAAGACATCTAGGGTGGAAGGATATTTAGTAGAAGAGTCCACAAAACCCTGGAGTTCGCCAAAACTTTGTGTTCTTGAAATGGCGAATCCCACAGAGTTCGCCACTAAGCCAAAACAAATACTTTACGTACTAAATTCTACCCTTGACTTTACCAACTAATACGCCAAACAGTATCTTGATATTAAGCCTCTGCCAAGCGGGCTGTTACAAAGAGACTTTTGATAGTGAAGCGTGGAGGCAATATCTTGATGTACGGGATGGTTTTGGCTCTTTGCTACAACGATTTTCTGAGCCTTTATCTCTGATTTTTGAGTCTGTTGTTTCTATTCAGCTTGGTGTCTTGTTTTCTACTTTAAGGTCATTTTGATGTTTGTTTTCTGAGTTCTGAGATATATTCGAGAGTTCTCTTGTTGGGTGTTGGGGTGCATTCGAGTATGATTGTTGTGTTCTGAGAGTCATTTTTATCTTTGAGCCTCTTTTCTTCCAGTTGCCAGGGCTTTTCTCTTTTTGATACAACATTTTAAGGCTGAGCAAAAGAATAAAAAATTATATGAGTTTATTTATGTTTTTTTAAAATTAAATTGTTTGTTTTCGGTGTATTGAACTTTTTTTTTGAAGTTATAACAGTAACAATGCATTCAACCATTATAAGCAATAAATAACTCAATAACTAATAAATTAACTAAGAACCTAGACATTTTACATCAGGTGGGACATGAACTTGAGACCTCAACTTTGCCATTAGCATTGAGCCAATGCCTCGTTGAAGTTTTCGTCGCATTGAATCGAAAGGAAAAACAAACAAACAAGTGTTTGATAATGATAAGGATTTAAATATACTTATCCTTTCATAATAAAGCTTTTGATAAATTCATAAATTTATTTTATTGACTTGGCTCAAGTTAAATAAGTGTCTCACTCAATGCATAAGCTCCTCACAAGTATATAAACCTATATTTAAGAAAAAAGGAATTCAAAAATTTTAGTGTAAAAAAAAACTATAGTTGGGTAATCAAAATAGAAACACTCTCACATTTGGGTGAGCATTCATTTAATTTCCACATAATCTAATATTACAGAAGTTAGATTTTTCTCGAGAAAAGTTGGAGAAACTTCACTAATTCATTATGAATGAAAAGGTACTAATGTTACGAATCTACCAGACCTTTGTGCAAGTTAGGCTACCAACATGGTTATGTAGACTCAACTCGGCTTGAGTTGAACTTTGAACAAGGGGCATTGGTATAAGGTGCGCATTGGTCACATACCTGTCGTACATATGAGAATTTGGTGAAACTTTATCAAGTATCCATTAAAAAAATGGAAAGAATATGGAAACAAATTTTATATCCAAAATGATGAAATTGAAGCAAAAGATGAGGATATTCACTAAGAAAACTAAAAATGACCATGCCTACAAAGGTGATAAATTTCATGACCTTAATAATATAACTCACCTAAATGTGGTAGATTTATCAAATAAAACTCACTTAATAATTTATTTACAATAAAACTAGCTCCCTAGATTAGGTCGGATAGTATTGGAATGTAATTAATAAATATATTTTGAAATCCATCAAATATGAACAATGATTAATAGTTGTAATCTTAACCATGTCAAGATTTAGTGAAAATCTTACACAAAATTAAGAGTGCTGCTAAACATGTTGTATATTGAAATTCTAGTCACCATATTTAAAAATGACATTGATTGTATAAACTTGGGTGGGAGGGTGGGGGAGGAGATCCACCTTAATGAGTTGATCATTTCGATGCAATGAACTTGAAAAAGAAAAAGACAAGGGTTTGATGGTTATAGGGATGTGAATGCCATTTTACCCTTTTCTTTTTCTATAGATAGGAGGGCAGCTTACTTATATGAATAGATTTATGTGATAGAAAAAGTATATTATTTGTTTTCGGGACAATGAATTGAAAGAAAAGGAAAAGTAAGGACAAAAGTTTTATAGTTATAAGGATATAAATATAGTTAGAACTTTCGATGAAGTCATAACCTTGGTTAATTAATAAAATCTTATTGACTTGGCTCAAGCTAAATAATTATAAGCTCCTTGACTTGATTATTTTATGCTATAAACCTGTGTATAAATATGTGTGTATGGAACCCTGCATGAAGCACAACACAAGCAAATAAAAAATCAGACTCAGTATATAGCTGAAATTTGTATAAACCAACTACAAATGGCTTCTACTGCTACCACTGAGTGCACTATTACAAATGATGCTGGCCAGAATCTAGTATTGGCTTTGTCGAACTACGAAACTGCTGCGGAAACGATCAAGAATACAGAAACAGCAACTTTTACGCTGACTATGCCAGCCATCTATCTGAACGGAGCTCTTGTGTATGAAGTCGGTCATAGCCTCAGGTGGATCATTTTTTGGACCACTGATAATCAGGTGCATATTAATCTCTCAGTTTCTAATTAATTCTTTCCCATGGTATAGCATCAGACTGACTTCACTTTTTTCACATGGTAATTATATTAAAGCTTAACTATTTCTTTTAAAAAATAAAATATATTATAGCATATATGGTAATCCATTCATTTATCAATTGTAGGTCTCTACTAAGATGTTCAAAATTAATGACCCCATTGATTGGAAACAAGTTGCAAACAATCTTAAATACGGCCACAAGAGTGAAGATCGGATTATTTATGCCGATTCTGAATACACCGCATGGGCAAGTATTGAACCAAATTCCAAAGGTCAAGTATTAACCGCCAATATCTACGCCAGTTCCGTGCCTAAATAATCTAGCTTTGCTTTGATTGATTGCTCTCTATCGTATCTAGGCAATTTATGAGTGGTGATGAGGCTGTCCAAACAAAATAAAATAGTTTGCACTACTACTATTTTCTTTTATATTATGTAATACTATATTTAAATAAATTTGACAGCCAGCAATAAAAGATTGCCATGTGTGCTTAGTTTGTTTCCTTTTTCGTTGGTGATAAAATCATTATTTCTATGATTGATAAAAGAAAAAGCAAATTAAAAAATATATGCATCTTCTCTTAATTAATTTATTTTATATATGTCATAGCTCTAAAACAAAACAACTTTGATAAGCCAAATTTAAAAATAAAAAGAGTTTACCTCTCCAAACTTCTTGACAAGAAATGGATTCTACTCTATTTACTCTTTTTTCTCCGCCTAATCTCCTCTCAAATTATACACAACTCTTCATTCTATTTAATTTAATCTAATATAATTTGTTCTGATCAAGCCATTAATAATTAAAGAGTCTAACCGGCCAGTGACAATGGAGTCCATCAATTTGAAAGTTCTGCTGACAAATGAGTCTAGAAGTCAAACCTATTCCCTTGTTGGAGGTGTAATAGCCCAAATTTACCCGGGTTTGCAAGAATTAAATTAATTAAAAAATAAAATTAAACAGTTCCTTGATAGTCCATTTACAATAGCCCGTAGGCCCAAAATTAGAACTACCCAGCAGACCCATTTACACCCTACCCCTGATACTCTAAACCCAAGATTTAATCGGCTCAATTGGCCCAATCTGCCTTCAGCTTCAGGGAACCCTAGTTAGGGTTTGCGCCGCAAGCATTCCAAGCAATGTGACCCTTCAACTCGTGACGTTCCAGTAGCCCTCCATCAGCGCCGTAACTTCAGCGCCACATCGCGCCATCATCGGCGCATCTTCTGTCGGGATTTCTTCACTCACCTGCAAAAGGAAATAAAAAGGGACAGTACCAACAACATATGGCAAGAAATCGAGAAAATAGGAACATACCAAAGATTTATGTTGTAAACAGTGGCTATAAAAGCCTGAATCAGAACAATGTAAAGGGACGGTTTTTTTTATAGATACAAAATATATAAAAAAGGGAAATCAAAGAGTTAACGGAAGAACAGAGGTGACACTCTTTATCTTCTTTTCATTACATATTTTTTGATACAAGCATATAGTGAAAATACGTTAGAATGATGGTAAAGAAATTACCTTTTCGATTTGCTGTTAAAAAAGGGAGCTGTAAAAAACTCTAACCATCGGGCACGATGGCTCAGATGGTGGCGTGTGAAGAGCGTGTGGCCGAAGGCGGTGGTGCTCTGGGACGAGCCAAGACGGCCACTGGCCAGAGCTCTGAGAGAGTTTTATAGCTCTCTTTTTTCCTCTTTTTTTTTCTGAAATGGTTTCTAAAATGATTTTTGAAACAAAAAAATGATTTATATAGTGCAATATGGATACGGCGTCGTTTTGGTTTAGTTCAATAAACATTTAAACGGCGTCGTTTCAACAGAAGATCCGCGCGTTGACCTGATGACCCGAGGGAGATCCGCGCGTTTTCGATAAATGGGCAAATTTCCTAATTGATCCTTCCAGTTTATTAAATTTTATAATCTCATTTTATTTTATTTTTAATTCGGTCCTAATATTCTATATTAGTTTTAATTTAATCCTAACGACCTTTAAGATCCATTCTGGAAACGGTGTCGTTTTGGGATTAGGGTTTAATTACCCAATGAGTCCCTCAGCTTTTAGCTGGAGTTTTAATTAGGCCCAGTTATTTTATTATTTTGGAATTTAGCCCCAAATTCTTTAATTAAATTCAATTTTAATCCTTTTTTATTTTAAATATTTTTTATATTATTTATTTTTATAAATATTAGTTATTATTTTATTTATATATATTATCCATTATATTATATTATTGTATATTTTATCTATAAATTATATTTTATTATATATTTCATTATATATATATATATCTTATGCATATAATCTCATTTTTAATATCATCTATTATATTTCTATTCTCTTAAAAATCTTAATGTTTTGTATTACTTATTTAAAATATTTAATATGTATGATATTTCTAATTGTTTTAATAATAAAGTTTTTTTAAAAAAAACATTTTCCTATGTATATTAAATTTATATATTATTATATCCTTTTCTTTTATTTTTTACTAACTTAAATATGTTAATTATTATATATATGTTTTTTAAATATTATCATTTTTTTCCTCCGCTTCATAAATATTGATTTGGTGTTTTAATCATTCGTATTTATTTTTTTAAGTGTTATTTTGTCACTCCTTATTGTTATAAATTTTGATTTCCACTTCTACTTTTATATTCTTTAATTTATTATGAATTGTTTTTGTATTTCTATTTACTAATATTGTATAGGTTTATCTTTTAGCATAATCATCTTATGATGTGTATATTTCATTATTTTAGGTTATTTCTTATTTGCCTATATTATTATGAATTATAACATGTTGTAATTTATTACCGTTGGTATATTTGTCTTGTGATATATATTAACACCATTCTTCTGCATGAGTAAACGTTAAATAAAGAAATTCATTTTTGCCAAATTACTCAAAAGTTTTCAAAATAAAAAGGCAATGTTTGGTATTTGGAAGCCTCAAGAAAGGTAGTGCCCTAACTTACTGGGTTGCGACTTTTCTCGTTGAGTTCGAATAGTCAAGTACCCTTCTAAGTTTTTAAGGTTTTGAAAATACGAGCAACTGTCTTGGAATTTCAAAGTGTTATGTCCTAACTTATTGGATATAGTGTTTTGTCGTTTTAAGATAGGGATTTTCAAAAGGGCTGTCTTAGCTCACAATGTCTTTAAAATATTGCTTCTTAACTTGTTGGATGTAATATTTTGATTCATTTGATATAAGTGAACCCTAATTTTTCAAAATTAAAATATTTTGAAGAGGATCAGATCTTAAAAATTTTAAATCTTCGACATTAAAGACACTTGATAATCAATTAGGTACCAATTTTTGGGCGTTTTGAGGGTGATAACCCTTCCTCGTACGTAACCGACTCCCGAATCCATTTTCTCGACTTTCATAGACCAAAATTAATGTTTTAAAACAAAACATTTTATAAGGTGATCCAATCACACTTAAAAAGATTGGTGGCGACTCCCGTTTTCGTTTTTCTTAAAGTCTATTCCCATTTTCCAAAACTCGATTTAAAAATAGACTCGACAGCTTGGCGATTCCGCTGGGGACTAATAAGAGAGTCAAGCCGTATAATTGATTACCTTCTGTCTTAATGTCGAAAATTTGAAAAATTTTAAAATTCAATCATCTTTGCATTACTTGTTTTTTTATTATTGCATATGTTATATATTCTGATACGCATTTCATGACCGTTGTGGTCACATCCTTAAGTGGGAGTGAGAAACTACGCCTTCGTGAGGTTTTCACCTCTGTGCAGGATAGTGGATCACTTTCGGGATACATCCGTACCTATGGTTTCGTGAGATTTTCATCTCCGTGTAGCCATAGGGAAATGTATTCCCCTAAACTGAACTCGATTCAAATGAGCCTATAATGCGTGAGAATCGAGGAATCTGCTGGTTCAAGTACCTCAACTTTAGAACTAAAACCTCATATAGAAAAACCGTAAGAGCTCAACTTAGTTAGAATTATACTTTAGATATTACATTTACATATCATTCTTGAGTTTATTAATATTATGTGATACGGACTGTTTCTTTTTTTTCATTGCATGTCATTTCGCATTTAAAAGGTATCGATTCACGGTCAGTTTCTAAGCTAGAAAGTTTTATTATGGAGAACGGACTTTTTGATAGAGTGGAGGGCAACGCTAACATCCATAGATGGTCTGAGCAAACTCAGCTAGGAAAAGGGGATAGCATAACTGTGGGATATATTTCGAAGTTGTCAGACTACACTCGCATCAGTGTCACACAGAATAATCTGCAGGAGCTTAAGGCGATTTGGGATCAATAGGGCAATGAGACCAAGCAATCATTCTATGGTAAGTACGGAGATTTTCCCTATTTTTTTGATATTCAGGTTGATGAGAACTTGTTTCGAGCTCTCACTCTGTTTTGGACCCCAGCATACAGTCGTTTTACCTTTGGGGAGGTAGATTTAGTGCCTACTGTGGAGGAATACACAGCTTTACTTCGGTGTCCTAGATTTCAGTGTGATAGGATTTATTCTCGAGCTGCTTGTGTCCCAACCTTTGGTAAGAAGTTGATGACCATTATGGGGATGAGCGAGCAGTGGATCATGGCTAGAATTAAGGAAAAGGGTGAGAGTAAGTGCATTCCGTGGGGAGCTTTGAAAGATCTGATCCAGACGCATCCAGACGAGGCAAAGAGGGTAGACATTTTTGCCTTAAGCTTATACGGATTGATGGTTTTTCCCAGGGCCTTAGGATATGTGGATGAGGCAACTACGGATCTCTTCCATCGACTTAGCAAGCGAGTCACTTCTGTTCCTGCGATTTTGACGGAGACATTCAGGTCCTTGAATGCATGTAGGAAGACCAGTGCAGGCAGGTTTGTTGATTGTGCTCAGTTACTTTTAGCTTGGCTCTACAGTCATTTCCGATTGATAGATAGGGTGGTTTGTCGGGTCTTCTTCGAGGATTACTCCCCGTTGAAGGACATAGTAGCTTCAACTAGAAGAGTTGATATTCTTGAAAAGAATTGGATAGCGCTACTTCAGAACCTTCAGTCGAAAGATGTTGAGTGGAGGGCTCCGTGGATGATTCCCGGTGAGATTCTTTACCGATGCGACAGTTTTGATTGGGTTCCTCTGTTGGGAATTTGGGGTGCCATCGGTTATGCCCCTTTGCTGGTGTTGAGGCAACATGGTTTGAGGCAGTTCGTACCAGCAACTTATGGATTGGCTCAAAGTGAGTTCTTGTATAGAGGAGATGATTACAATAAGAAGGTTAGTGAGATCTCTAGTGCTTGGAACCAGACTTGTAGATTGAAAGGAGTAGCCATTAACCCTGCTACGACCCCTGAGTACATTGAGTGGAAGAGTAGAAGGATTAATGACAATATCCTTAGGCCAAGCATGAAAGGAGCTCGACCGATGGAGGAATATTTGCAATTAATGCCCTCGAAATTAGAGATCATGAAACAAGAGTTCGAGAGAAAGAACTTGGAGTTCGAGAAGAGGATAGTAAAGCTTGAAGAAGAAAAGATGCACTTGAGCCTAGATGCCGACATTCAAAAGATGGAGGTCAAGAAAGAGAGGAAAGAAAAAAGAAAGATCGAGGAGGACCGAGACGATTTAAAAGAGCACTACAAAAGGGTACAAGTAGCTTTGAAAAGAACAGGGCTAGGAAGGTTTTCAGATCAGGGACAAAAAGAGGTCCAAGAGGAAAAAGCTAAGGCCGAATATTAGGAGAAGAAGTTCCAAGAGATGCAATCACGGAATTTGACCTTAGAAAAAGAAAATCAGGGTTTAAAGACTAAAGTAACTGAGCTCGGGCGATCCTTTTATCTATATCGAAGTCATGACTCTACGGTCGAAGTAAAGAAATTAAAAGACAAGGTTGAGGAGTTGGAATCAATATTGCAGGATAGGAAGCTCCTAATCAAACAGCTTGGGGTACGAGAAGATCACTTGAAGGGAGAGCTTCATCAGTCTAGAGGACAGGTCAGAGAAAGGGATCACGTCATTGGAGAAGCTGTAGCCCAGATTCGAGAGGTCGCTGAGCACGCGCAAGACTTGGCAATACGAGCTGATGTATTGAGTTTAATGTATGAATCATCGCCGGATAAAGGACGAGAGTTAGTCCTTTTATTAGATTGAGTTAAAACTTTGGGCATTAGGGCGAAAGCGTATTTGTAATCCTCTTATATGTAAAGATATTCTTTTTCTAAATAAAGTTTTCTAAATGAGATTAAATAAGAATCGATGTCCTTTTTGCATTCATTTGCATCTCATAGCATTTCATCGCATCGTTTACATTCAAAGTTATAGAAAGACCCTAATTAGTTAAAATTACTAGAAGGAGAAAAGTAGAAAAGAAAATCTGGAAATCACGCATCAGTACGGAACTCATGCAAAATCTAGGAATATGGATCAAAGGTTTGAACAGCTACAAAAGGACATGCAGGACCAATTGCAAGAGCAATTGGCAAAAATGCAAAACGACATGAGGGACCAAATGTTGGAAGCTCAGAGGAACATGATGGCTAAGATGGCTCAACTACTGAGGGCCACTGACAAGGGAATGGCTCCCATGGCAATCAGCCGACTTTTGATTAGCAGATTCATTTAGTGTCTTATCGCCCATTCTAGCTATCACAACTTCGTATTCTTTCTTGTTCTTTATGGAACTACCATCCCTGCAATTTCTTCAAGAGTTTTTCATCTGACAAATTCAGTCTATTCGCTCCCATTCTCCAATTTTCAACTCTTCTCGATGATTTTATATATTAGGCATTTCTGTTCTCTCGCCTTCTATCGCCATACCTTTTTCCAGCGGCTTTTCAACTTAGCCTGTATCTTGCAAATTCAACTCAGACGCAGCGATTTCTGGACACCATTCTGACGCTAAAGCCAAATGGCGTTGCTTTGGTTCATTCCTTGTAACCGGACCTGTGATCTCAGTAACTCTAACATGATAACTTTCTTCACTAAACTGGAGAATAACGACCTCATCCACTCTTTACAATTGTTTGGACAAGATTGCTAGAGCCATTTTTCCATAATCTTCCGTAGAACATGTATTTCAACCCAACGAAACTAAAGAACCCCAACTCTCTGCAATTCTCTTGGATGTGATATAATTCCACATGTGAATTGGTACTCCAAGTACCTCAACCCAAGTGATTCTGTTTGAAGCACAAAAGAAGTTGGACCACCAAATGGTCTCCACAAAGATTTCAAGTAAGCAAGACCGCTCTGGTTCAACCAATCACTCTCTCTCAATTCCTCATCTTCAAAATACAACAAAAATTGGTCTTTAAACATAGATATCTAAAAGGTCCGCCATCCTGATGCACTCTCACAACCTACACAAATCATGATAGCCATCCATAATTTCTATCGTGCATTTTTCCAACTTGGCCATCTCTTCAACCACTAATTGCTCAAATTACCTCTTCTTATTTTCTCTTACTCATTATCGAACTTATCTCAATTAGGCACGAAATTCGAAACTAAAATATTCAAGGCATTGAAAAACCCTAAACATTGTAACTTACAGCCGTGGACTGGGATCAACACATCCTAGACACACAACCGTGTGAAAACACACAGTCATGTGAATTGCCTGTGTGAAAATCTGTTGCATGCGTACAACTATCGGAATGCTCAAAAATTCTAATGTCCACCCGCTCTTCACTCTTATTACTCTCAAACACCCTATTAAGCACCAAAATATGAATATAAAGGATTAGGAATATATAATTCATGATTAATGTCAAATAATCACCCAATAATACATTAAGTGTGAGGGCAAAATATGTTACTTTTGACTTATCAAATGTGATTTGTTTTGAGGTGCTTATCGACTATGGTATCTTATTTTTTTAAGTCTCTGTTGATTATATAGACCTCAAGAGACTTTTGATAGTGAAGTGTGGAGGCAACCTCATTTTCAAAGGTGATTATTTTGGGTTGTTCCCATGAATTGATCGAATATCTGGGTAATCATAGTGGAGAAGGCGTTGCTAAAAGCATTGCCAGCAGCACCCTGATTAGTGTGGGAATTTGCTCCTGAGCAGGGGGTACATGGCTTTCTATTTCCTCACCGGTTGCTTCTCTCGATCATTCATACATTTTCACTAACACTACAATAAGATTCAAATTAATTCAAATTACAAGGACTAAGCCAGAAATGTATCATGCGTGGCTGGGCGTGACACAACCTTCGATTTTTCAAGAATCGACTCAAGCTTGACTCTGATACCAAAACTTACAACACACCTTACCCGACCCGATAAGTGGGTCCGATATTGAGTGTCACAACTTAAAATCATATGTATTCAACAAAAGTAATAGAATTTAATTTTAAACATTAAGATACTGGCATAGTCCTCAATATGACAATTAGAAAATAATTTTTATTATTTATACGCCAAGTAAAACATTTTAAACAAAACATTTAGCGGAAGCTTTATAAATGTCAATAGAGTTATTCCCTTTACAAAAGTTTCAATGTACATCATTGATAGTTAAAAACAACATTCGAACAGTTTGGCGTACACGCCTAAAGTACTATCTTTTAAACCATCTCATTATATCAAACACACTAATATATATATCGATATATATATATATTTCTAGAATTAACAAAAGATTTCATAAAATAGAGTTTAACAAAAACTGCATTTCATTATAAGAACTCACACAAAACATTTCTACACGCCACCCTGCCCACAGTATGCATGATGTAGAATTTAGAAAGAGGCTCACATAATCCCACTAACACCATTGATTCACGTGATTAAATGCACTTAATAAGTTTTAAATCTAATCATCTACAGTGTTCTAGTTCAATTCTAATTAGGTCTCAACTAAACCCCAACATGACTAGCTAAGTCATCAAGCACTGAATATAGAAACAAATCTATCAGAACTACAATTTTAACGAGTTCACCCAAGACATCTAGGGTGGAAGGATATTTAGTAGAAGAGTCCACAAAACCCTGGAGTTCGCCAAAACTTTGTGTTCTTGAAATGGCGAATCCCACAGAGTTCGCCACTAAGCCAAAACAAATACTTTACGTACTAAATTCTACCCTTGACTTTACCAACTAATACACCAAACAGTATCTTGATATTAAGCCTCTGCCAAGCGGGCTGTTACAAAGAGACTTTTGATAGTGAAGCGTGGAGGCAATATCTTGATGTACGGGATGGTTTTGGCTCTTTGCTACAACGATTTTCTGAGCCTTTATCTCTGATTTTTGAGTCTGTTGTTTCTATTCAGCTTGGTGTCTTGTTTTCTACTTTAAGGTCATTTTGATGTTTGTTTTCTGAGTTCTGAGATATATTCGAGAGTTCTCTTGTTGGGTGTTGGGGTGCATTCGAGTATGATTGTTGTGTTCTGGGAGTCATTTTTATCTTTGAGCCTCTTTTCTTCCAGTTGCCAGGGCTTTTCTCTTTTTGATACAACATTTTAAGGCTGAGCAAAAGAATAAAAAATTATATGAGTTTATTTATATTTTTTTAAAATTAAATTGTTTGTTTTCGGTGTATTGAACTTTTTTTTTGAAGTTATAACAGTAACAATGCATTCAACCATTATAAGCAATAAATAACTCAATAACTAATAAATTAACTAAGAACCTAGACATTTTACATCAGGTGGGACATGAACTTGAGACCTCAACTTTGCCATTAGCATTGAGCCAATGCCTCGTTGAAGTTTTCGTCGCATTGAATCGAAAGGAAAAACAAACAATCAAGTGTTTGATAATGATAAGGATTTAAATATACTTATCCTTTCATAATAAAGCTTTTGATAAATTCATAAATTTATTTTATTGACTTGGCTCAAGTTAAATAAGTGTCTCACTCAATGCATAAGCTCCTCACAAGTATATAAACCTATATTTAAGAAAAAAGGAATTCAAAAATTTTAGCGTAAAAAAAAGCTATAGTTGGGTAATCAAAATAGAAACACTCTCACATTTGGGTGAGCATTCATTTAATTTCCACATAATCTAATATTACAGAAGTTAGATTTTTCTCGAGAAAAGTTGGAGAAACTTCACTAATTCATTATGAATGAAAAGGTACTAATGTTACGAATCTACCAGACCTTTGTGCAAGTTAGGCTACCAACATGGTTATGTAGACTCAACTCGGCTTGAGTTGAACTTTGAACAAGGGGCATTGGTATAAGGTGCGCATTGGTCACATACCTGTCGTACATATGAGAATTTGGTGAAACTTTATCAAGTATCCATTAAAAAAATGGAAAGAATATGGAAACAAATTTTATATCCAAAATGATGAAATTGAAGCAAAAGATGAGGATATTCACTAAGAAAACTAAAAATGACCATGCCTACAAAGGTGATAAATTTCATGACCTTAATAATATAACTCACCTAAATGTGGTAGATTTATCAAATAAAACTCACTTAATAATTTATTTACAATAAAACTAGCTCCCTAGATTAGGTCGGATAGTATTGGAATGTAATTAATAAATATATTTTGAAATCCATCAAATATGAACAATGATTAATAGTTGTAATCTTAACCATGTCAAGATTTAGTGAAAATCTTACACAAAATTAAGAGTGCTGCTAAACATGTTGTATATTGAAATTCTAGTCACCATATTTAAAAATGACATTGATTGTATAAACTTGGGTGGGAGGGTGGGGGAGGAGATCCACCTTAATGAGTTGATCATTTCGATGCAATGAACTTGAAAAAGAAAAAGACAAGGGTTTGATGGTTATAGGGATGTGAATGCCATTTTACCCTTTTCTTTTTCTATAGATAGGAGGGCAGCTTACTTATATGAATAGATTTATGTGATAGAAAAAGTATATTATTTGTTTTCGGGACAATGAATTGAAAGAAAAGGAAAAGTAAGGACAAAAGTTTTATAGTTATAAGGATATAAATATAGTTAGAACTTTCGATGAAGTCATAACCTTGGTTAATTAATAAAATCTTATTGACTTGGCTCAAGCTAAATAATTATAAGCTCCTTGACTTGATTATTTTATGCTATAAACCTGTGTATAAATATGTGTGTATGGAACCCTGCATGAAGCACAACACAAGCAAATAAAAAATCAGACTCAGTGTATAGCTGAAATTTGTATAAACCAACTACAAATGGCTTCTACTGCTACCACTGAGTGCACTATTACAAATGATGCTGGCCAGAATCTAGTATTGGCTTTGTCGAACTACGAAACTGCTGCGGAAACGATCAAGAATACAGAAACAGCAACTTTTACGCTGACTATGCCAGCCATCTATCTGAACGGAGCTCTTGTGTATGAAGTCGGTCATAGCCTCAGGTGGATCATTTTTTGGACCACTGATAATCAGGTGCATATTAATCTCTCAGTTTCTAATTAATTCTTTCCCATGGTATAGCATCAGACTGACTTCACTTTTTTCACATGGTAATTATATTAAAGCTTAACTATTTCTTTTAAAAAATAAAATATATTATAGCATATATGGTAATCCATTCATTTATCAATTGTAGGTCTCTACTAAGATGTTCAAAATTAATGACCCCATTGATTGGAAACAAGTTGCAAACAATCTTAAATACGGCCACAAGAGTGAAGATCGGATTATTTATGCCGATTCTGAATACACCGCATGGGCAAGTATTGAACCAAATTCCAAAGGTCAAGTATTAACCGCCAATATCTACGCCAGTTCCGTGCCTAAATAATCTAGCTTTGCTTTGATTGATTGCTCTCTATCGTATCTAGGCAATTTATGAGTGGTGATGAGGCTGTCCAAACAAAATAAAATAGTTTGCACTACTACTATTTTCTTTTATATTATGTAATACTATATTTAAATAAATTTGACAGCCAGCAATAAAAGATTGCCATGTGTGCTTAGTTTGTTTCCTTTTTCGTTGGTGATAAAATCATTATTTCTATGATTGATAAAAGAAAAAGCAAATTAAAAAATATATGCATCTTCTCTTAATTAATTTATTTTATATATGTCATAGCTCTAAAACAAAACAACTTTGATAAGCCAAATTTAAAAATAAAAAGAGTTTACCTCTCCAAACTTCTTGACAAGAAATGGATTCTACTCTATTTACTCTTTTTTCTCCGCCTAATCTCCTCTCAAATTATACACAACTCTTCATTCTATTTAATTTAATCTAATATAATTTGTTTTGATCAAGCCATTAATAATTAAAGAGTCTAACCGGCCAGTGACAATGGAGTCCATCAATTTGAAAGTTCTGCTGACAAATGAGTCTAGAAGTCAAACCTATTCCCTTGTTGGAGGTGTAATAGCCCAAATTTACCCGGGTTTGCAAGAATTAAATTAATTAAAAAATAAAATTAAACAGTTCCTTGATAGTCCATTTACAATAGCCCGTAGGCCCAAAATTAGAACTACCCAGCAGACCCATTTACACCCTACCCCTGATACTCTAAACCCAAGATTTAATCGGCTCAATTGGCCCAATCTGCCTTCAGCTTCAGGGAACCCTAGTTAGGGTTTGCGCCGCCAGCATTCCAAGCAATGTGACCCTTCAACTCGTGACGTTCCAGTAGCCCTCCATCAGCGCCGTAACTTCAGCGCCACATCGCGCCATCATCGGCGCATCTTCTGTCGGGATTTCTTCACTCACCTGCAAAAGGAAATAAAAAGGGACAGTACCAACAACATATGGCAAGAAATCGAGAAAATAGGAACATACCAAAGATTTATGTTGTAAACAGTGGCTATAAAAGCCTGAATCAGAACAATGTAAAGGGACGGTTTTTTTTTATAGATACAAAATATATAAAAAAGGGAAATCAAAGAGTTAACGGAAGAACAGAGGTGACACTCTTTATCTTCTTTTCATTACATATTTTTTGATACAAGCATATAGTGAAAATACGTTAGAATGATGGTAAAGAAATTACCTTTTCGATTTGCTGTTAAAAAAGGGAGCTGTAAAAAACTCTAACCATCGGGCACGGTGGCTCAGATGGTGGCGTGTGAAGAGCGTGTGGCCGAAGGCGGTGGTGCTCTGGGACGAGCCAAGACGGCCACTGGCCAGAGCTCTGAGAGAGTTTTATAGCTCTCTTTTTTCCTCTTTTTTTTCTGAAATGGTTTCTAAAATGATTTTTGAAACAAAAAAATGATTTATATAGTGCAATATGGATACGGCGTCGTTTTGGTTTAGTTCAATAAACATTTAAACGGCGTCGTTTCAACAGAAGATCCGCGCGTTGACCTGATGACCCGAGGGAGATCCGCGCGTTTTCGATAAATGGGCAAATTTCCTAATTGATCCTTCCAGTTTATTAAATTTTATAATCTCATTTTATTTTATTTTTAATTCGGTCCTAATATTCTATATTAGTTTTAATTTAATCCTAACGACCTTTAAGATCCATTCTGGAAACGGTGTCGTTTTGGGATTAGGGTTTAATTACCCAATGAGTCCCTCAGCTTTTAGCTGGAGTTTTAATTAGGCCCAGTTATTTTATTATTTTGGAATTTAGCCCCAAATTCTTTAATTAAATTCAATTTTAATCCTTTTTTATTTTAAATATTTTTTATATTATTTATTTTTATAAATATTAGTTATTATTTTTATTTATATATATTATCCATTATATTATATTATTGTATATTTTATCTATAAATTATATTTTATTATATATTTCATTATATATATATATATATCTTATGCATATAATCTCATTTTTAATATCATCTATTATATTTCTATTCTCTTAAAAATCTTAATGTTTTGTATTACTTATTTAAAATATTTAATATGTATGATATTTCTAATTGTTTTAATAATAAAGTTTTTTTAAAAAAAACATTTTCCTATGTATATTAAATTTATATATTATTATATCCTTTTCTTTTATTTTTTACTAACTTAAATATGTTAATTATTATATATATGTTTTTTAAATATTATCATTTTTTTCCTCCGCTTCATAAATATTGATTTGGTGTTTTAATCATTCGTATTTATTTTTTTTAAGTGTTATTTTGTCACTCCTTATTGTTATAAATTTTGATTTCCACTTCTACTTTTATATTCTTTAATTTATTATGAATTGTTTTTGTATTTCTATTTACTAATATTGTATAGGTTTATCTTTTAGCATAATCATCTTATGATGTGTATATTTCATTATTTTAGGTTATTTCTTATTTGCCTATATTATTATGAATTATAACATGTTGTAATTTATTACCTTTGGTATATTTGTCTTGTGATATATATTAACACCATTCTTCTGCATGAGTAAACGTTAAATAAAGAAATTCATTTTTGCCAAATTACTCAAAAGTTTTCAAAAATAAAAAGGCAATGTTTGGTATTTGGAAGCCTCAAGAAAGGTAGTGCCCTAACTTACTGGGTTGCGACTTTTCTCGTTGAGTTCGAATAGTCAAGTACCCTTCTAAGTTTTTAAGGTTTTGAAAATACGAGCAACTGTCTTGGAATTTCAAAGTGTTATGTCCTAACTTATTGGATATAGTGTTTTGTCGTTTTAAGATAGGGATTTTCAAAAGGGCTGTCTTAGCTCACAATGTCTTTAAAATATTGCTTCTTAACTTGTTGGATGTAATATTTTGATTCATTTGATATAAGTGAACCCTAATTTTTCAAAATTAAAATATTTTGAAGAGGATCAGATCTTAAAAATTTTAAATCTCCGACATTAAAGACACTTGATAATCAATTAGGTACCAATTTTTGGGCGTTTTGAGGGTGATAACCCTTCCTCGTACGTAACCGACTCCCGAATCCATTTTCTCGACTTTCATAGGCCAAAATTAATGTTTTAAAACAAAACATTTTATAAGGTGATCCAATCACACTTAAAAAGATTGGTGGCGACTCCCGTTTTCGTTTTTCTTAAAGTCTATTCCCATTTTCCAAAACTCGATTTAAAAATAGACTCGACAGCTTGGCGATTCCGCTGGGGACTAATAAGAGAGTCAAGCCGTATAATTGATTACCTTCTGTCTTAATGTCGAAAATTTGAAAAATTTTAAAATTCAATCATCTTTGCATTACATGTTTTTTATTATTGCATATGTTATATATTCTGATACGCATTTCATGACCGTTGTGGTCACATCCTTAAGTGGGAGTGAGAAACTACGCCTTCGTGAGGTTTTCACCTCTGTGCAGGATAGTGGATCACTTTCGGGATACATCCGTACCTATGGTTTCGTGAGATTTTCATCTCCGTGTAGCCATAGGGAAATGTATTCCCCTAAACTGAACTCGATTCAAATGAGCTTATAATGCGTGAGAATCGAGGAATCTGCTGGTTCAAGTACCTCAACTTTAGAACTAAAACCTCATATAGAAAAATCGTAAGAGCTCAACTTAGTTAGAATTATACTTTAGATATTACATTTACATATCATTCTTGAGTTTATTAATATTATGTGATACGGACTGTTTCTTTTTTTTCATTGCATGTCATTTCGCATTTAAAAGGTATCGATTCACGGTCAGTTTCTAAGTTAGAAAGTTTTATTATGGAGAACGGACTTTTTGATAGAGTGGAGGGCAACGCTAACATCCATAGATGGTCTGAGCAAACTCAGCTAGGAAAAGGGATAGCATAACTGTGGGATATATTTTGGAAGTTGTCAGACTACACTCGCATCAGTGTCACACAGAATAATCTGCAGGAGCTTAAGGCGATTTGGGATCAATAGGGCAATGAGACCAAGCAATCATTCTATGGTAAGTACGGAGATTTTCCCTATTTTTTTGATATTCAGGTTGATGAGAACTTGTTTCGAGCTCTCACTCTGTTTTGGACCCCAGCATACAGTCGTTTTACCTTTGGGGAGGTAGATTTAGTGCCTACTGTGGAGGAATACACAGCTTTACTTCGGTGTCCTAGATTTCAGTGTGATAGGATTTATTCTCGAGCTTCTTGTGTCCCAACCTTTGGTAAGAAGTTGATGACCATTATGGGGATGAGCGAGCAGTGGATCATGGCTAGAATTAAGGAAAAGGGTGAGAGTAAGTGCATTCTGTGGGGAGCTTTGAAAGATCTGATCCAGACGCATCCAGACGAGGCAAAGAGGGTAGACATTTTTGCCTTAAGCTTATACGGATTGATGGTTTTTCCCAGGGCCTTGGGATATGTGGATGAGGCAACTATGGATCTCTTCCATCGACTTAGCAAACGAGTCACTTCTGTTCCTGCGATTTTGACGGAGACATTCAGGTCCTTGAATGCATGTAGGAAGACCAGTGCAGGCAGGTTTGTTGATTGTGCTCAGTTACTTTTAGCTTGGCTCTACAGTCATTTCCGATTGATAGATAGGGTGGTTTGTCGGGTCTTCTTCGAGGATTACTCCCCGTTGAAGGACATAGTAGCTTCAACTAGGAGAGTTGATATTCCTGAAAAGAATTGGATAGCGCTACTTCAGAACCTTCAGTCGAAAGATGTTGAGTGGAGGGCTCCGTGGATGATTCCCGGTGAGATTCTTTACCGATGCGACAGTTTTGATTGGGTTCCTCTGTTGGGAATTTGGGGTGCCATCGGTTATGCCCCTTTGCTGGTGTTGAGGCAACATGGTTTGAGGCAGTTCGTACCAGCAACTTATGGATTGGCTCAAAGTGAGTTCTTGTATAGAGGAGATGATTACAATAAGAAGGTTAGTGAGATCTCTAGTTCTTGGAACCAGACTTGTAGATTGAAAGGAGTAGCCATTAACCCTGCTACGACCCCTGAGTACATTGACTGGAAGAGTAGAAGGATTAATGACAATATCCTTAGGCCAAGAACGAAAGGAGCTCGACCGATGGAGGAATATTTGTAATTAATGCCCTCGAAATTAAAGATCATGAAACAAGAGTTCGAGAGAAAGAACTTGGAGTTCGAGAAGAGGATAGTAAAGCTTGAAGAAGAAAAGATGCACTTGAGCCTAGATGCCGACATTCAAAAGATGGAGGTCAAGAAAGAGAGGAAAGAAAAAAGAAAGATCGAGGAGGACCGAGACGATTTAAAAGAGCACTACAAAAGGGTACAAGTAGCTTTGAAAAGAACAAGGCTAGGAAGGTTTTCAGATCAGGGACAGAAAGAGGTCCAAGAGGAAAAAGCTAAGGCCGAATATTAGGAGAAGAAGTTCCAAGAGATGCAATCACGGAATTTGACCTTAGAAAAAGAAAATCAGGGTTTAAGACTAAAGTAACTGAGTTCGGGCGATCCTTTTATCTATATCGAAGTCATGACTCTACGGTCGAAGTAAAGAAATTAAAAGACAAGGTTGAAGAGTTGGAATCAATATTGCAGGATAGGAGGCTCCTAATCAAACAGCTTGGGGTACGAGAAGATCACTTGAAGGGAGAGCTTCATCAGTCTAGAGGACAGGTCAGAGAAAGGGATCACGTCATTGGAGAAGCTGTAGCCCAGATTCGAGAGGTCGCTGAGCACGCGCAAGACTTGGCAATACGAGCTGATGTATTGAGTTTGATGTATGAATCATTGCCAGATAAAGGACGAGAGTTAGCCCTTTTATTAGATTGAGTTAAAACTTTGGGCATTAGGGCGAAAGCGTATTTGTAATCCTCTTATATGTAAAGATATTCTTTTTCTAAATAAAGTTTTCTAAATGAGATTGAATAAGAATCGATGTCCTTTTTGCATTCATTTGCATCTCATAGCATTTCATCGCATCGTTTACATTCAAAGTTATAGAAAGACTCTAATTAGTTAAAATTACTAGAAGGAGAAAAGTAGAAAAGAAAATCTGGAAATCACGCATCAGTACGGAACTCATGCAAAATCTAGGAATATGGATCAAAGGTTTGAACAGCTACAAAAGGACATGCAGGACCAATTGCAAGAGCAATTGGCAAAAATGCAAAACGACATGAGGGAGCAAATGTTGGAAGCTCAGAGGAACATGATGGCTAAGATGGCTCAACTACTGAGGGCCACTGACAAGGGAATGGCTCCCATGGCAATCACTGAAGAGGAGAATGAGGATCATCCTCCTGGTTTCACTCCACCTCACGTACAAACTCAACCTGAGGCATATCCTCGAGGGCCGTCTGTCACAATAAGGCCTCAACAGGGTCAAGTTGATGCTGGGATCCCCATAAATTTCCTAACTGGCTCGGAATTCAATTTGGGCGACAATCCTGCAAATCCTCTCATTCCTGACTTAGACATGGCTGAAAAAGAGGATTTAAGAACTGAGGCTGCAAGACAGTTGGAAGAACGCTACAAATGGCTGGAGGAAAAGTTCAAGGCTCTAGAGAATGCTGATGGACATCATAGGGTTGATGCCAAAGATCTAAGGTTGGTACCAGTCTTGGTGCTTCCTCACAAATTCAAGATGCTAGAATTTGAGAAGTACAACTGGACTACTTGCCCTGAAGCCCATATCACGATGTTCTGTAGGAGAATGACTGGGTATGTGAACAATGATCAGTTGTTGATCCATTGTTTCCAAGAAAGTTTAATTGGAGCAGCAGCCAAGTAGTACAATCAGTTGAGTCAGGCCAGAATAATTTCATGGCAGGACCTTGCCCAAGCCTTTATGCAGCAGTACAATCATGTGACTGACATGACTCCAGATAGAATCACGTTGCAAAATATGGAGAAAAAGCCTAATGAAAACTTTAGGCAATACGCACAAAGATGGAGAGAGGTGGCGATGCAAGTTCAACCACCATTGTTGGAGAAGGAAACTACCATGTTGTTCATCAACACTTTGAAGGCTCCATTCATTACCCATATGATTGGGAGTACTACTAAAAGCTTTATGGATATAGTTATGGCGGGAGAGATGATCGAGAATGCCATAAGAGATGGCAAAATCAAGGAGGAAACAGTCAAAAGATCGGTCCCAATGAGAAAGGATGGGGAAGTGAATAATACAAGCATATATAACATGAGGGCAATCACAATTGGTCAGTCTAAAACGGCTGCGGTTGAGCAACAAAGTTCTCAAAAGAAAGAGTTAAGAACCAGGTTGAACACTGAAAAGATGCAATTCACACTTATTCCTGTGACATATCGTGACCTCTATCAAAGCTTATACGATGCACATGCTATTTCTCCTTTCCATTTGAAACCATTGTAGCCCCCATATCCCAAATGGTATGACACAAATGCCAGATGTGAATATCATGCTGGAAACCGGGGCATTCGATTGAAAATTGTACCAGATTCAAGAAAGCCGTAGAGAGGCTTATTGTGGTGGGGGTAGTAAAGTTCGACAATACCCCTAGTACTGAAAACCCGCTGCCAAATCATGGTGATCAAGGAGTGAATGCCATTGGCGAAACCAGTGAAAGAAGAGTGAAGGAAGATGTTGCTGAGGTGAGGATGCCTATGCAGGTGATCTGGCCGGAGATGATGAAGAGAGGTATGTTAACCTCTAAAAACGAGAAAGGAGAAATAAGGAACTATGGTGAGTTCCATGAGAAAGAAGGATATGAAACTCAAGACTGTAAAGAATTCAAGGCCTTGGTGCAAGGCTTTATAGACAATAAAGAACTACTGATTTTTGAAGGTAGCTCTAGTAAAAAACAAGTATGTGTGCTAGAGGATGAACAGCAAAGAACCAGTCGGCCAAAGATTATTATTTCCTTGCAGGGGAATAATGAAGTAAGGGCACAAGTGGTGCCTAAGGTCATAATCTATAAACCTGTGTCATTTCCTTATAAGGATAACAAGAGGGTACCATGGAGTTATAACTGCCATGCGTCATTGCCGGAAAAAGAGGATGTAGCCAGTACGTCCAAGGATGTACAAATTAAAAGTTCCCATAGACGGAGTGGGAAGCGGTATGATACAGTGGGCATCAAAGAAGAGCCCATAAAAATAATAAATGCTAGTGTGGAGAAGGAAAAAGAAGCTGAAGTGCCTGTCAATGAGCCAATAAAGGAGGAGGAGGCTAAGGAATTTCTAAAGTTCCTTAAGCATAGCGAGTATAGCGTGGTCGAGCAGTTGCGTAAGCAGCCAGCTCACATATCAGTGTTGGCTCTACTTCTGAGTCCTGAGGCGCACAGGGAGGCATTGATGAAGGTGCTTAACAAGACATATGTCACCCATGACATATCCATTAACAAGCTGGACCGGTTGGTGAACAATATTAGCGCGGATAATTTCATCTACTTTAATGATGATGAAATCCTACCAGGGGGCAAGGGGTTAACTAAGGCCTTGCACATCACCACTCGATGCAAAGGGTACACACTCCTAAGTGTGATTGTCGATAATGGATCAGCTCTAAATGTTCTACCATTGTCTATATTGAACAGATTACCTATTGATGATTTTCACATGAAAACGTGTCAAAATGTGGTAAGAGCATTTGATGGTACAGAAAGAAAGGTGATGGGAAGGATTGACATCTCCTTGGAAATTGGGCCGAACATATATGAAGTAGACTTCTTGATGATGGATATCAAGCCTTCCTACAATTGCTTGCTAGGAAGGCAATGGATACACTTAGCGGGAGCAGTGCCCTCGTCATTGTACCAAAAATTAAAGTTAGTGACGGATGGACGATTAGTAACCATCAATGCAGAGGAGGATATTATAGCCGCAGTCACTAGTAAGGCCCCTTATGTCGAGACAAACGAAGAATCTATTGAGTGTTCTTTTCGCTCTTTAGAATTCGTAAATATGACTTTCATTTCAGAAGGGAGTGAGCTACTGGTACCAATGATAGCAAGAGCTACGAGGATGGCTCTACAAATGATGGCAGGAAAGGGAACCTTACCAGGAAGAGGTTTAAGAAAGTATCTGCAAAGAGGGACCCAGATCCCAAAGTTGATTGAGAAGAAAGGCCACTTTGGTTTGGGCTTCAAACCAAATTATAAGCAAAGAATGAAAAACATCGAGAAGCACCAAGAAAGGAGAATGGCGCGTTTAGATGGAAGAGAAGTGGGGTGGGAATTGATGACGTTCCCTCCTATATCCAAAACCTTCATATCAAGAGGGTTACTTGTAGAGAAGAGTCATCAGATTAATGCTGCACACAATGAAGGATCGGAGCAAAGGAACCTTGAGGGCATTCGCCCTTACGAATCGGGAAGCTCTTTGAACAATTGGACTGTGGAGGAACTTCCTGTAGTCTTTAGGAATTCTTCAGAGTAATTCTCGAAACATTCTTGTTACTTTAGAGCCTAGGAGTAAGAGGACTACATTTGTGAAAATAGGCTTACGTTCATCTATTATTATTTAAATAAAACATAACTTTTATCAATTTCAACGAGTATTGTTTCATTTTTACCAACCAATATTCCGTTAAAATTTTAATTCTCATTCTTTCATTCATAGTACATAAATAATCATTTTTCAATTCATTCATTCTTTGTATATTCTTTATACCTCACAGGTCCTTAGATATCAATGACATGAGCATTGATATTACAAATCCTGATTTCTCTCGCGAGCAAGACATGTGTCTAGAGGAATCTCAGGATTTTGAAGATGTCTAGGATTGTGATGTGTCTCCAGGTCTATTGAGAATGGTAAAATAGGAGGAGAAACAAATTATGCCCCATGAGAAAGAGGCAATAGAGAATGTGGCTCTTGAGGAAGAAAAAGAGGTGAAAATTGGGACACTTATTACCAAGGACACAAGGCAAGGTACGAATGAGGCATTATGGTGCATCGTCTTCCAATAAAATAATATTGTAAGCCAGTCCAACAGAAGTTGCGGAGAATGAGGCCAGATATTGTTTTGAAAATAAAGGACGAAGTTAAGAAGCAGTTCGATGCGGGTTTCTTACAACAGGTAAAGTACTCGGAATGGGTAGCTAACATTGTGTCTGTTCCTAAGAAAAATGGAAAGGTACGAATGTGCGTTGATTATCGAAATCTGAACAAAGCTAGCCCAAAGGAAAATTTTCCTTTGTCACACATCGATACTTTAGTAGACAACACGACAAGATATTCGTTGTTCTCTTTCATGGATGGTTTCTCGGGGTACAATCAGATAAAGATGCATCCAGAGGACATGGATAAAACCACCTTCATAACCTTGTGGGGTACCTTTTGCTGCAAAGTGATGCCGTTTGGATTAAAGAATGCGGGGGCAACATACCAATGGGCCATGGTGAATTTGTTCCATGACATGATACGTAAGAATATTGAGGTGTATGTTGATGATATGATTGCCAAGTCGCGAACAGAAAAAGAGCACATTGAGGTTTTGAGAAGATTATTTTTTAGATTGAGAAAGTTTCAGTTGAAGCTCAATCCAGAAAAGTGTACCTTTGGAGCTAGATCAGGAAAATTATTAGGCTTCGTAGTCAGTGAAAAGGGAATTGAAGTTGACTCAGACAAGTTAAGAGCTATACGAGAATTACTTCCACCACAAACTCAGAACAAAGTTCGAGGATTTCTAGGAAGACTGAATTACATTGCTCGGTTTATTTCACAACTAACTGAGAAGTGTGATCCCATCTTTCGCCTCCTTAGAAAGCACAATCAAGGTACATAGGATGAGGAATGCCAGAATGCTTTTGAAAAGGTCAAACAGTACTTGTTGAATGCTCCAGTGTTATCTCCGCCCAGTCCAGATAGACTACTAATATTGTACTTATCAATATTTAGCAATTCCATGGGATGTGTGCTTGGTCAACATGACAAGTCGGGAAGAAATGAGAAGGCGATATACTACCTCAGTAAGAAATTTACAGAGTGTGAGATGAAATATTCGCCAATTGAGAAATTGTGTTGTGCTTTAATCTGGACGACTCGAAGGTTAAGACAGTACATGCTATATCATACTACGTGGCTTATTTCAAAACTTGACCCTTTGAAGTATATGATGGAGTCAACAGCGTTGAATGGGAGAATGGCGAGATGGAAAATTCTGCTTTCAGAGTTTAACATAGTCTATGTGAGCCAGAAGGCTATAAAAGGAACTATGATAGCAGATTTTCTAGCTAGTAGAGCTCTAGAAGACTATGAGCCATTGAATTACAATTTCCCAAATCAGGAGTTGATGTGTGTAGCTACCACAGAGAATTGTCCTTGGAAGTTGAGCTTTGATGGGGCATCCAATGCAGTGGGAAATGGAATTGGGGCAGTCCTTATATCCCCAGATGGCGATTATTATCCATTCACATGCAAGTTGGATTTTGATTATACAAACAATATAGCCTAGTATGAAGCATGCATTATGGGACTCCGAGCGGCTATAGAGCAAGGAATAAGAATCTTGGAAGTATATGGAGACTCTGCGTTGGTAATTTACCAGCTTAAAGGTGAATGGGAGACAAGAGATCCTAAACTGATCAATTATCGAAAGGTAGTTTTGGGGTTATTTAAGGAGTTCGATGTCATCACTTTCAATTATATCCCACGAGATGAAAATCAGATGGTAGATGCTCTAGCAACCTTGGCTTCAATGATCAAAGTGAATAAAGAGGAGGAGATGAGACCCATTCAGATGAGTATTTTTTAGGCTCCAGCTAGTTGTTGTAACATCGAGGAAAAAGAAAAGGATGACAATCCTTGGTATTTGGATATATTACGATATGTGAGAGATCGTAAATACTCAGAACAGGCAACTGAAAATGATAAGCGAACTTTAAGGAGATTAGCTTGTGATTATGTTTTGGACGGGAACATCTTGTACAAAAGAAGAAAGGACCAAGTACTATTGAGATGTGTTGACGCCGTGGAAGCTAAGTTAATCTTGGAAGAAGTTCACGAGGGTGTTTGTGGGACGTACGCTAATGATTTCACGATGGCTAGACAAATCATGAGGTTTGGATATTATTGGTCTACTATAGGAGGGGATTGTATCAATTACGCCAAGAAATGCCATAAATGTCAGATTTATGGAGACAAGATTCATGTACCACCTTCACCTCTACATGTTATGACTTCTCCATGGCCTTTTTCTGTGTGGGGCATGGATGTCATTGGGCCAATATCACCAAAAGCTTCAAATGGACACCGCTTTATTTTCGTGGTCATTGATTACTTCACGAAGTGGGTAGAGGCTGCTTCTTATGCAAATGTTACTAAGTCAGCTATAAGTCGTTTCTTGAAGAAAGAGATAATTTGTCGGTATGGGATGCCTGAGAGGATCATATCAGATAATGCATTGAACTTGAGCAACAAAATGATAGCAAAGGTTTGTAGTCAGTTCAAGATTAAGCATCATAATTCGTCTCTATATCGCCCAAAGATGAATGGGGCAGTGGAAGCTGCTAACAAAAACATCAAGAAGATAGTGGGGAAAATGACTGAAACCTACAGAGATTGGCATGAGAAGTTATCATTTGCACTCTTAGCCTATCGAACATCCATCAGAACTTCTACTGGGGCAACTCCTTTTTCACTAGTTTACGGGATGGAAGCAGTGTTACTTATTGAAGTTGAAATACCTTCTCTTCGAATTTTGTCAGAGATAAAACTGGATGAGGCAGAATGGATTGAATCGCGATACGACCAGTTGAACTTGATCGAAGAAAAGAGGTTAAAAGCTATTCACCATGGTCAGATGTATCAGAAGCGTATGATGCGAGCTTATGATAAGAAGGTTCGTCCAAGAGAATTCCATGAGGGGGGCTTTGTACTAAAAAAGATCCTTCCCATTCAGAAGGAATTTAGAGGAAAATGGATGCCAAATTGGGAAGGGCTGTATGTAGTGAAGAAGGCTTTCTCTGGAGGTGCATTGATTTTGATAGAAATGGATGGGAAGAGTTTACCCAATCCAGTGAATTCAGACTCAGTCAAAAAGTACTTTGTCTAAAGGAGGGGAGAATCCAAGGTGAAAACCCGCAAAGGGCGCCTTGAATTTTTGACAAAATAATAATAATAATAATAATAATAATAATAATAATAATAATGGAGAGGCCAAGGTGAAAACCCGCAAAGGGCGCCTTGTGACCAAAGGGGTTTTGAGTTGAAAACCCGAAGAGTCAGCTCAAATTTTGAAAAGCACACGGTAATCTTACGATATTTGATTCAACGAAGAGTGAAGCGCGTTGCATATTGGGGCATCAACAAAGTACTTTGGATCTTTTAAACACATGTTGAATTCAAGAAAGTCTTCATGGAGTTGGCATATAAATGCTCAAGCGGCGATATCTAGGGCATCTAACTTTTGTCCTGTTTGCTATCTTTAGATTCTTTTTCTTCTCAAAGATAGGCTTTCAGATTAATTTCCTTTGTATTTTTGACAAATTTATTCAAATCTAATTATTCTCAAGATTAAATTCATCTTCCAATATTCTCAAAGTATGTTGCATTAATATAATGAACTAAACAATTTTCACAAATGAAGTTTTGATCATTACACTATAAGTTTCTAGAAAATACAAGAAACTAAAACAGAACAATTGTTCAAGGAATTCACGTAGGTGAGATTCGAAAGAACTCGAGGGAATTCTTTATTTGGTCCAAAATGATGGTTGGACAAATCAAACGATTCGATCCTAAGAGAGGATTATCTTACAAATATCTTTGATGGGTCATAGCATTTGAAGAATGGTACAAACCCATGGGCTGAGTAAAGAATGATATTTCGAGAGAAATAAGGATGAGCTTGGATGAAAGAATGGGTAGTGACGTCTGAATAGGGGTCATATTCATAAACATTTTGCATTATAACAGGTTTAATTAGGTGCATTTGACCCATTTTAATCATAAGCATCCTAATCAATAGGCATGAATTCATACACATTATACAGGTTGTGTCCTTCAAGGGACAATAAAGATTGGTGCGCCTTAACCCCCTAAGCAATAGGGTAATAGGCTAAAGCAAAGCAGATCTGACCTTCAAGTATTTACACTGAAACAGATCCAAGATGATTTGGAGTCTCTGTATTGTCAGGGAGCAGATCGAAGAAGATGATTTGGCATCTCTGTATTGGCAGAGAGTAGATCGAAGACAGAGCTGATCTGGCTTTCACGTGTTTACATTGAAGCAAATCTAAGATGATTTGGCGTCTCTGTATTGGCAGGGAGCAGATCGAAGACATAGCTGATTTGGCTTTTACGTGTTTACGTTGAAGCAAATCTAAGATGATTTGGCGTCTCTGTATTGTCAGAGTGCAGATCGAAGATAACAGATTTGGCATCTCCATTTCGACGGAGAGCAGATACATAGCAGATCTAACCTTCAGATGATTTTACTGAAGCAGATCCAAGATGATTTGGCATCCTTGTGTTCACAAGGAGCAAATCGAAGACATAGCAGATTTAGCTTTCACGTGTTTACGCTGAAGCAGATATAAGATGATTTGGCATCTCTGTACTGTCAGAAAACAAATCAAAGAAGCAGATTTGGCGTCTCTAAGTTCGACGGAGAGCTGATCGAAGATATCAACATGACAGTCTTGAGTTTGCAATGAGCAGATTGAGGACCATGATCCGTTAAAACCTGGCAAATTTGGTCTTTCTATGAGTCTTTGCTCGATTCCTGTTACACAGTAATGAGCAAAGAGGGGCAGCTGTAATAGCCCAAATTTACCCGGGCTTGCAAGAATTAAATTAATTAAAAAATAAAATTAAACAATTCCTTGATAGTCCATTTACAATAGCCCGTAGGCCCAAAATTAGAACTACCCAGCAGACCCATTTACACCCTACCCCTGATACTCTAAACCTAAGATTTAATCGACCCAATTGGCCCAATCTGCCTTCAGCTTCAGGGAACCCTAGTTAGGCTTCAAAAGTACCAACTAAGTGATCAATAGTGTGATGAAGTTTCCCAACGATCTCCGAGTCCGAGCTAGCTTTGATTATCTATAAAACAGGGAAGGAATACACAAAGTAAGCTTTTAAAAGCTTAGTAACCTCGTATGAAATAAATCTAATCCAATCACATAAATATAATTCAATTTATTAAAACACCAACACATAGCTCATTAGCTAACAAACCTTCCAAGTGCTCAGTCATAAAATTATATGCTTTCATCATCGTTTTTCTTGATTCAATGCTCAAATAGCTCTTTCACATATCTTTATCATCTCGTACGAATTCCATACACATTCTCATCTTTCTTTTACCTATTGAACCATTCGGAATAGAATTCGGATACACAGAGATCTTACACAATAAGTATCTATACCATGGTCTGAAACCAAATCAATGTAACTTATCCATAATTTTGATATCATGGCCCGTAGCCAAATCAACCGATATGCATGACCCGAAGCCAAATCGGATTATCTCACACCCGTAGTGATATATCATGGCCCGAATCCAACTCAAATGTCCCTAATTGCATTTCACTAGCATCCTAAACCATTCCTAAGGTTTAATCGGGCTTCCAACTGTCGAATCATCCTTGACCCACTTTCAAACTTATTCATAATCACATAATCACAATTCATGCTATAGCAAAGTAGATAAAATGCATACGTAATGAATTTATAACATACAAACTTACCTCGCACTCGAAATTGACAAATAGGATCGATTACTCGACAACTTTCGATTTCCCCCGATCTAAATCTGATTTCTTTCTTTTTTGATCTATATACATTCAAAATTGACTCATTTAATCACCTATTCATTCAATTTCATCCAAAAATACCTATTTTGAAATTTTTACACTTTAGCCCCTAAAGTTCCACATTTATTCAATTTAGTCCTTATTTCACAAAAACATAAATTACACTAAATTTGACAAAAAAACATGCTTAGATGATTTATACTTGAGTCCCTAGACCCAGAAATTTCATTTATTTCACATTTCAACCCCTCAATTTATACTTTTCACAATTAAATCCCTAATAGACATTTTTACTCAAAATCACTTAACAAAACTTGATAATTTATCATTTATCTTTCATTTTTAATCATAAACATTCAAAAACATCAAGCTATCATCAATGGAAACTTACAAGTTCATCAACCAATTCAAAAATTAGGGTACGGGCTAGCTAGAATACGAAGCAACGATTACAAAAACATAGAAATCATCAAAAACCGAGCTCAAACATACCTTAATCAAGCTATATGCTAGCCGAACCCTAAAACACCAAAAATGGATTCTTCTTATTCAATAATCGGTGGTGGAAAATGATAATAAGGCTTGTTTTTGTTTTGTTTTATTAATATTAACCTTATTAACCAATTTACCATTTTAACCTTAATTTAAAACAGTTTAAAAACACCTAATACAAGCCCATTTATGTCAAATTCCACTAAAAATGGTCTAATATCATCATAAGGACCTTTCATTTAATAATCCATAGTAATTAGACACCTTTATCAAATAGAATGCAACTTTTGCATTTTATGCGATTTAGTCCTTTTCTCAAATTAAGCATCCAAACGATAAAATTATTTCACGAAACTTTCAAACATATATAATCAAATTCTGTAAACACAAAAAATAATATTAAAATAATTTTTCAACCTCAGATTTATGGTTCCAAAGCTACTATTTCGATTTAGCTAAAAACCGGGCTGTTACAATTTACATATGGTGTAATGATGCAAACTTAGTTAGAAGTTAATAAATTATTTTGGCCAAATTGAATACATGGTTATACATATTTTAATGTTTTCATTTGAGGTGCCTTTGGGCATATTGGTTGGATGTTATTGTACCGTATGTGTTTGGCTTGATTATGCATGGTTGTGGTGCCTTTTGAGGACTTAGGTATATGTACAAAAGGGATTATAGGTATATGTTGAAAAAAGTGAGGAAAATGGCTTGTAAAATAGCCTATTTTCGTCCACACAGGTAGAAACACAGGCGTGTATCTCAGCCGTGTGTCCCCTGTAGTTTTCAAAGGGTTGCAAGTCAAGTTTTACACGGCCTAGCACACGGTCTGGCCACATGCCGTGTGCCACTACAGTTTGTAAATTTTCATCTTTTCCCTGAAATTTCTATATGTTTCTGATTTAGTCCCGATTTGTTTCTAATGTGTTTTTATGGCCTCAAGGGCTTGTATAAGGGACAATATGTATGCTATTGATTGGTTTTGTTGTGATTGGTTATATGAATTAAATGTACTAATTTTTTTTATAGTTCTGATATGTAAACTCTGGTGCATCGTAACCCTATTCAGACAATGGATACGGGTTAGGGGTGTTACATGCATTCTTCTTCTATTCAGAGTTATCCTTCTCTAACTCAATTAGAACTTTCATGGAGATATTCACCATAACAAGTTCTTCTATTAATTTAAAATTCTTAGATTTAACTATTGACAGAGCGTCATTCATTAAATCTCCAAAAGTATCTCCAAGCTGTACACCATTGTTAGCCCCACTCGTCCCATTTGGGACACCAACCACTTTTCATACCTATTCTCATAAGTATTCCCATCATGCAATAAACCATCTCCTATGTCACAGTTTTCTCTTTTCTGATCTCTTACACAGATAGTCATTGTTATGCATGCTACTGTTTTTAGCTCTACATTTGGAGTCGATATAAGTTTTTTTTCCATAACGCCACCATTCTAATTCAGCCCATCCACTTCCTGCAACTATTGATCAGCCAACTATTGATTAGCAGATTCATTTAGTGTCTTATCGCCCATTCTAGCTATCACAGCTTCATTTTCTTTCTTGTTCATTGTGGAACTACCCATCCCTACAATTTCTTCAAGAGTCTTTCATCTGACAAATTCAGTCTATTCACTTCCATTCTTCAATTTTCAACTCTTCTCATTGATTTTATTAGGCATTTATGTTCTCTCGCCTTCTGTCATCGTACCTTTTTCTAGCGACTTTTCAACTTAGCCTATATCTTGCATATTCGACTCAGAAGCAACTATTTCTGGACACCGTTCTAACGCTAAAGCCCAATGGCGTTGATTTGGTTCATTCCTTGTAACTAGACCTGTGATTTCAGTAACTCTAACATGATAACTTTCTTCACTAAACTAGAGAATAATGACCTCATCCACTCTCTGTAATTGTTTAGACAAGATTGCTAGAGCCATTTTACTATAACCTTTCATAGAACATATATTTTAACCCAACGAAACTGAAGAACCCCAACTCTCTGCAATTCTCTTAAATATGATATAATTCCACATATTAATTGGTACTCCAAGTACCTCAACCCAAGTGATTCTGTTTGAAGCACAAAAAAAGTTAGACCACCGAATGATCTCCTTATGCCATAACTAATACACAACCTATCCTTATGCCAGTCATGTACCCAGATTTCAGGACCAAAAGCATATCAAACAATCATATTCATATTCATACACCCCGTTAATTCCACATATCATTTTTTGTTCATTTAAGTGTATTTTCTCGTGATCTTCCAATTTGATTTGCAATATAGTTGCCCTACCGAAGGCATCACAAACATATTCCCTTTCTTCATCTCCACATGTCACACCTCACATATTACACGTAGATGATACTAGCTTGAGCATGAAAGATGGTATTTACTTCATAATAAAGACAATTTATACTCACACTGATGACATTGAATTGTCACCACCAACACAAACACCATTCATACGAAATTGAGAGACATTACTTACCTCATACAGTTTATACAACGATAAAAATAACAACATATGGAAGTAAGGAGAAACTTATTAGAATTTTTAGTACAGTTCTCTACATAGAAGATCCTTTTCCATTATCGTTGGTACCTTCGTTAATTTCTTGGGCTAAAAGAAATATACAAATCTCTATGAGATTATTAAACTATCGAAACTTAACATGCATGCAAGAATCGATATCAAACAACCCAGAATCAAGAATATCAAACAACCCAGAATCAAGAATTTTTCTTCCTCACGAATAGTTTTAACGTCTTTGCATGCAATATAATAAACACGTGAATTTCTTTGATGATAACCTAAGGGTTTACCAAAAATTGACAGTAAGTTGGTCCAAATATAGGTGTTAACCAAACACCACAAACCCTCTTCGATGAAGATCTCTACACTAAGGTTTTTTAGAAAGTTACAAAGTAATTCAGGGAAGAAGAAGATGTTAAGGTGACTCATGATGGCCAGCGATATCCTTATATACTCATGCAACGAAGATAAAGTTTAATGGGAAAATCATATAATCCCACTAACACCTTTGATTCTCATGATTGAACGTACTTAACAAGTTTTAAATCTAATCATCTACAGTATTCTAGTTCAATTCTAACTAGGTCTTAACTAAACTCCAACATGGCTAGCTAAGTCATCAAGCACTGAATACAGAAACAAATTTGTCAAAAGTGCAAACTTAACAAGTTCCTCCAAAACATCTAGGGTAGGCAGACACTTAGCAGAAGAGTATACAAAACCATAGAGTACGCCAAATGAAAAACCCACAAAGTTCGCCACTAAGCCAAAACAAATACTTTACTTACTCAATTTTACCCTTGACTTTACCAACTAATACGCCAAACAGTATCTTGATATTGAGTCTCTGCCGAGCGGGTTGTTATAAAGAGACTTTTGATAGTGAAGTGTAGAGGTAATTTCTTTATGTACGGAATGGTTTGGACTATTTGCTACAATGATTGTCTGAGTCTTTATCTCTGATTGTTGAGTCTGTTGTTTCTATTAAGCTTGGTGTCTTGCTTTCTACTTTCAGGTTGTTTTGATGTTTTTTTTCTGAGTTCTTAGATATATTCGGTTATTAGGGTGTATTCGAGTATGATTTGTGTTTTTAGAGTTTTTTATTATCTTTGAGCCTTTTTTCTTCCTGTTGTCAGGGTTTTTCTCTTTTTGATACTATAACAGCCCGTTTTTAGTGGTGTCGAAAATAGTGGTTTCGGGACCACAATTTCGACGAGTGAGTAAACATGTTAATTTTCATTTATTGTTTATAGGGTTAAATTAGAGTCATATTAAATTTTCGTTACGAAATTTTAAAGTTTAAATGGTTAATTAGGTAAAAAGGACTAAATTAAAAAAGTGCAAAAGTTAAATTCTAATATTTAAATGGATTGAATGGCCTTGGAAATGTAAGTTGGTAGACCTATAAGGTAATTATGCCATTTGTATTGGTGGTGGACAATGATGGACATGGGTTGTTTACTTTATAAGTTTTAATTAAAGGGTAAAGTAGTAAAACAATAAATAAAAGCATGTACAAGTAAAATAATGCTATCATCTTTTTCCATTTCTTGTGTTTGCTAAAATCACCATTGTTGAGCTTGAGAAAATTCAGCCAAGTTTCCTTTGGTGCATGATGAGGTTTTTGAACCCCGTTTTTATTATTTTTATGTTTTTGAACTAGTTTTAGCTTAATCTACCTAGCTTAGGGTTGAATTGTAAAGTTATAAAAATTTTAGGGTTTGTGATGAATTATTTAATAATATTTGTGAATTTTTTGATAGATTATTAAGTTTAATTGTTAGATAAACATGTTTTGTTAAGTAATTTTTGATGAATTTAAAGTTTAAGGACTTAATGGTGGAAATAGTAAAATTCATGGTTAATTTTGTGAATTAGAGAAAGTTAGGGGCTATTTGGAACCTTAAGAATATTTGGGTATTATGATATTTTATTTTATTGGTTAAATTATAAGATTTAGATTTAGGGGCTAAGCGATAAAAGTTAAAATATTAGGGGTAATTTTGTAATTTCACGTTAATATGGATTATAGTTTTGAATTGGATAATTGTAGTCAATTAAAATATTTAATTGAGTTGAATTATTATTTAGATCAAGAAAAGAATCAACCGGACTTGAATCGAGGAAAAACAAAAGTCTCAGATTAATTCTCGATTTTTGTTGATACAGTTGCTGTGGTCAAGGTAAGTTCGTATGAATTTTATATTTATTAAATGTTGTTTTGGTTGATTATTTGTTAATATTATATTATTTACAATTGATTTGGTAATAATTCAATAATTGAATACTTGACGACAAAAGTCTCGTATGAACCTAGAGAATGCTTAGGATACAAATGACATGTCATTAGGGATTATATGTTTGGGTGATGGTCTTGGATGTCCTACGGATGGCTGAGGTCCTGCATTTGTTGCGGATTCTCCACAGCTCATGTGAGCAGCATCGTGTAGCTAACATCCCGACCCACAGCTCGTGTGAGCTTGCTCATTTCACAGCTCATGTGAGCATTATTGAAAAGGTTATGGTTATATGAAAAGGTGTTCCCAAGTATCCGATGTTATTCTATACGGTTCAATGGGTAAGTAAAATAATGGAAAGGTTTAGATATGAAATTATGGATATCGATGATTTTATGAAATGGTAAAATGAGATATGAAAACGAATGAATAAGGGCATTAATCACATATGTGAAGTAATGTGAGTAAATGTAACTCGTTTCATGTTGCATCTTATGTTTCATAGATGATGAATTGTTAAGTTATTTACTAATGATGTGAATTGTGGTGTTTAGGAAAGTCAAGTACTATATGATTTAATGAGCATGATTGAATGATTAAATATTAAAGAACGACAAGTTTAAGTTTCTCTTATACGAACTTACTAAGCATTAAATGATTACGTAGTTGTTTTCCTCTGTTCTATAGATCATCGGAAAGCTTAATTGGTTAGAATCCTGTCGGAGCCTATCACACTATCCGCTGATCATTTTAGTAGTTTTTGAACATTTTGGTTACGGTTATAAATGGCATGTATAAGGCTCATATGTAATAGGTGTATTTGTATATTCTTGGATACTTATTACAAATTTTATGTATTAAGCTTGGTATAAACTTACTTGTGTTTGTGCCTTTAATCTTGGTGTGAATATGTTTATATAAAGTTGTTTTGGTCTTTTGATATAAATCTTATTCAAATGGCATGTATAAGGCTCATATGTAATAGGTGTATTTGTATATTCTTGGATACTTATTACAAATTTTATGTATTAAGCTTGGTATAAACTTACTTGTGTTTGTGCCTTTAATCTTGGTGTGAATATGTTTATATAAAGTTGTTTTGGTCTTTTGATATAAATCTTATTCAAATATTTGAATCATAGTAGGAATGAATGTGAATGAATAAGAAGAAATTATAAGCTCGATATGAATTTTATATATTAACTTATAAATTTGAATGCAAATTAGTTGATGTGTCATGTGAATTGAGGTTGATAATTGAATTGTGGTGTCAATGAGGACACATTGATTAGGCACTTAGATTGATTGTTTTGGCATGTTTTAGGCTTGTTTAAATGTGTTTTTAAAGTATAGAAATGGTTTTTTTTATTTGGTTTAGTACTAAGTTTTGAATGAAAGCATGCCGTATTTTTGAAGCTTTTTAAGATGCACACAGCTTGGGCTTATCCACATGGCCGTGTGTGACACACAGCTGAGCAATATGCATGTTTATCACATGTCCTGCTTCAAAGAACCTGCTACTGTATGTAACTTTTATTGGAATGGTGAAAATGCTGAAAGGAGGGACTGGTTATGTAGCCCAAAGGGGCCCTTAAGAAAGCCAGGCTTATGAATCAAGCCTGACGTATTTTAATGGAACAAGTTAAATTGTTCAAAACACTATGGTACAGCAAATATAATTTTGATAGGGTTGAATCCAAAAAGTCAAGCCTCTTAAGTTTGGAGGAGTATACTACATGGAAGGGACGTGTAGATATCGCACCAATTGGCAGTTATGATGTCAGATGGGCACCTAAGAGAATGGGACAAGACAGTTGCGAATAAGATTAGTAATGCTACAGGTTTGAGTGTACTAATAAAAGGTGGAATATAAGTAGACTGTCAAACATTGTGAACATTCAGAAATAGCTTTGGGTATGAATGGAGTTGATACTTCCAGGAAAACCAGGAAGAAACACACATCATCTTTTTTATTACTCGTCAATTGCTACGACATTGGAAACTTCATTCTTTGAATGATTGTTAGATCAGCTATAAACCCTATTATGGCACAAGGGCCTGAGATGGATGCATGTGATGTATAAGGCTGCTTAGGTGGGCGAGTGTGGGAAGGAGACTTTAGGCAAATCAACTTGGACAAACAGCCGGAGCATAATGTGTTTGAACCAGCATACCATAATTGTGTTGCTTTCATTTCATATCTAGGGAAACAGGTAATATGCGACGGCATAACATGGGGTAATTCAACAGGTTGCTAACTGCACAATTGCAATACCTTGCAACACACTTCACAATTACAGAGCTCCTCTTATATGCGAAGCTAGTGAAGAAAAGTTTTGACACAGACACGATCCTTCAACCATTGATCCAAGGTATTAAAAAGGAGGCTGAACAATGCAACACTAAATTTATGAATATTGCAAATATACCATCACATCCATCACCTATAAGCGAGGAGTTTTACAAAAGCTATAAAACCAAGTTAACATCATAAGTTAGCCCTATAGTCGCAAAAACTACATGTTCCTAATACGTACATAGGTTGACCAAAGTCATATATTCAGGAAACTGGTCCTAAGTAGTCACCTTCCAAACTCACCAACGCCTGAAATTCCCTCTCGGCCTCCATCCATTTGGTCCCAATCACGATAAACCTAACGATCACATCTTTATCAATCTTTGAGTGTTTGTCGTTCATGAATATACCATTCTCCCCGGGCACATAGTGGTAGTCGGGCATTTTTATGTGAGACAAATATATGTTTTGGACTGGGCCACACCTCAAAAACACTCCATGTTTTAGTATCTTATGTACAACCCCTTGCAGAATCTCTCCTCTGTACATCTTGAATGTAATTCCGCTGAAGACAACAGGGAAAAGCACATCTCCTGAGTTCTGTCTAACTCTGCCCTCGCCAATGCTCTCTAGGGTTGTTACAGCCATGAAATATCCGAGATCCTTGGTGGCCTTCTTGCAAGCAAATTCATCCATAAGGCGGATCACTATTGCCTTTTTGAGCATCAAGCCTTTGGCATCCAAGCTGTCAGCAGGAATTATGACATTCCATGGCATCTGCACCTTGAGAAACATTCTGCAGAAAACAACATTAAAAACAAAAAAAAAACGAAACTCACAATGAAATTAATGTCCTTCAGAGCCAAAAAATGGTATACCAATCTAGAAGAATTCAAAAACTGAAAAAGGTTCACCTACAACTTAGTTTTCAACCACTTAAAACATTACCCAATTGTAATGAATAAACCCAACAATGCCCGTTTCACATCATCACTAATTCTCAATTCCATAAATACTGATAACACCAAACCGATAATCAAACATGAAGCAACAGAAAACAGATACTATGAATGGAAAACCATGCCATTTCCTTCAAAAGAAATTGAAATTTTCTAAACAAAACAAGGTGAGCAGATTCAGTAGGCTCAACGACCCACAACTCATAACTAAATTTTCATAGTCATTGACAAATCGGAACATTACCATTGAAATTCTTCACAAAACAAGGGAAACCCTTTTAAAAGCAAAGTAGTTCCAAACGAATGTGTATGATTAACAAACTCCCAGAGGTGTTATACCTACGTTGCTCTGACTCATCTCTTTTTTTGTTTGTGTGAATTATCCATGTTTGCCATACATCCGAACAAGGGTATGGGATCATAACCTCAAATGATCCTCCAAATGCAAGGGAAAAAATAAGAAAAAAAGTGAATATATCATGCATATATGGGTGTGGGGTTCTGAACCTCCAATGGTCCTCCAAATGCATGAAATATTTGAACATACTGTGTTGGACACGTACCATATCCGGCTATCACACTCGAGTCCAAGTAACATTGATCTAAACTATCATCATTACATTACATGCCCGATTAAACAACAACAATAGTGATAATCCATAAACACAAACGAAGGCAATTTTCTGATCCGCATCCACACATACTACCAGGCAGAATTCGTGATTAAATCCTGAATATAGAATCTCACCCAACTAATCAATCTTCTCTAAAGAAAAACATCAACTTAATTCAATACAGAAACCAAAACATAAACTCCATGTTAACATCCTCTTAATATTAAAACCCACAATTTTATCATTAAAAAAATTCAAGAAATGCAAAAAAAGAGAACTCAACTAGTCGAAATCACAAGCCATTCGGAAAACAATCAAAGAACAAGAAGAGAACCACCTTGAAAAACTTTTCATCTGTTCAATCGAACATGCAATAGAATCAGTCAAAGAAAAGCCCAATGGAAATCATATATCTCGAACTAAAAATGAAATACTTTAAAAAGAATCAAAATTAGGAGAACAAAAGATTCAGATCAAGACAAGGTAAGTGGATGAGGTTTATTTTGGTGAATAATATAACAAATATTGCAGATTAGAGGTGAAGCAAAACTAACCTGTAAAATAAACAAGGAAAGAGTGTGAGCTGCTAAAGAGTGAAACTGGTAATGACCTGTCAGGCTGCTGTGGACTTAAGAGTAGAAAGAAAAGAAAAAATGATCTTCCCTGCCCTAAAGCTCTAAATTGTTCGCCTAAAATTGGGTTTAATTTGTAAAACCGATAATGGACCTTGGACATGGGCCTTTTTTTAAAAGAATGTCACAAATTCCGGTCTACTGTATTTCTCTCTTTTTTTCTTTTTAGTCTGTAATTTTTTGTTTTTTATCGATTTAAAGCTTTTTGCTTTTTCCTTTGAAAATTCAAGTTAGAACTATAATTCAATCAGTTTATTCTTGATTCAACCCTACTATACGTAGATGTATAGTTACTCACGTATAGTTACCCATCAAAAAGTAATGAGGGTGTAATCAAGAGGTGACGTAAACGTCTTATTCTTGATGGGATTTGAATCCCTGACTTATATTATTGTTAAGGTAAATGATACCATTTGAGCTCCTTGAAAATGTCAGCCTGATTCCTCAACAAATCCATCTATGATTTGACAAAAAGAAATTGTCTATAATTTTTTTTCTACATTGCCAAACAATAATTTAAATAATAAAAATTAAAGTTCAATAAAAATAATGAGATGATTATTTCTTAATTTTCCTTTTTAACGTGGAGCTAATATTTTTAAGTTAAAAGGTATTAGATAGAAAGAAGGGTAAGTCTAAATTGCAACCGCAAATTTATTTATAGAAACGATGGGAAGTGTCACATGCATAACAAATAATACTGTGAACTATTTTGTAGCTGTCTTTTTCATCATGCCTATCGTATTTAAAAGAGTATAATCAAGAGATTTGTGCAAAGTCTACTAAAGCTTAATACTTTAATCAAATAATGTACAAGCCAACTAAATTTTTTTATTTATAATATATTTTTATTTTTAATTAGTATTAAAAATTCTCAATTACACCTCAACTTTAAATATAAATAGTTTAAATATGAAAATTAAGTTAATTTTTATTAGGTAAAAAGTAAGACCCAAGTTGAATTTTTAACTGAAATCGAGCTTAAGCTCTAGAAACAAAACTTGAATTTAAATTTAAATTCAAGTTTTACTCGAGTTTTTTTAGTGATCACATTTATCAACTTCTAATCAAATAAAAATTTCCGATAAATATCATAACTATCATAATAATATTCATTATATACCTTACAAAAAAAAGATTACATTCATAACCACAATCTAAATCATTTATTAGCATTCTACTTTATTCGCAAGGTCAACATAAAGGTTAATATAATTTTGAACCCTAAATTTAATTACTAGATCCATTTTAATATATATATTGATTTTAGTTCTTAAACTTGTCAATTAAGTTCACTTAATCCTAAAATATTTAAAATATATATAAAAATTTAATAATGTGATACTTTAAAACTATGCCACATCATTACTTAAAAAAGATTGAATCTAATGACATAACACAATTTTAAAATGCCGCGTTATCAAACTTTTACACTCTTTCAAATTTACTAATCAAAATAGATCCAAATACCAAAGTATCAAAATAAACTAAAAAAAAAGGTAAACATCAAAGTGGGCCAAAATTCTACTGAGGAAGCCACATGCTACTTACCAGAGCACTTTTAACTCGTTCCAAATCCATAAATGTCGAATACAAATGAGTCCGTACAGGTATGCAATTTTTTTTTCCTTTTAAAAAAAATCTATATATTTGAAAGCTAAAAATCTCAAACTCAAGTTTGAATGTATGGCGAGTATCTTAGGAAAAATGAAAGCCAGGTAACATAGCTCCAAAGGCTCAAAACAGCTGTACTTGGCCATGGTATGGTTTCCATCTCATATACACAACTCAAATGTGATTATGTAAACATACAAAGAGAACAGAGTGATTTAAAGATGCCATAAAGAAGGATGAAAGAAAATCCAGTTGTTTTCTCTTACAAGGGAGTGATGAACTTATATTTCACACAAACCGGCTGATGCATATTTGCCATTTTCTCCTACGTCAAGCCAGATTTCAAGTCAACGCTTTCTCCTACTTCAAGCCGATTCTGAGTCGAACTACAGCCTATGCAGAAGACTTGGGTATCTTATACTGCTTCTTGACAAACTGGGATGCCTCTGAATCAGCCCTGTGGCATAGTATTCTCAGTAGAGTCTGGTTATCAGCACCTAGTTTGCCACTTGAAGATCTCAAGTCCTCGACCAATTCTCGAGTCTGCAAATGATAAAGTCCAAAAATAAATAACATCATATCTCCAATAAATTTGAAAAATACTCGTTTGCAGGAAATCTAAAAGATAGTCCTTTGCAGGAAAAAGAAATGGATTAAAAATAAATAAACACTGAAACAGGAGATAAATGTAGTCACTATGGTCAGAATATTTTTATTTGTTATTAAACTACCAGGTAAGAATTTCTCATTTTCTTAGTCTTTCACCATAGTACTGGTAGCCTATGTTTCTAAATTTTTTCATTTTTCTTTAAGACCCTTGTCCGACATCTGTGCTCAACGGATATTGGACATGAATATGGGAAATATAACCCTCCAAAGACCATCCAAACACATGGAATGACTTCAAAAAAGTAAAACATACTCGTATGGGATACATGCTCGTATCAGGCACTCACCCGATATTAAGATAGCTAGTAGCAAATGTACCTCCCACCGTTTTGAAAAGGGAGATTTGAGACAATAATAGTCAAAGGCTGCATATCTTACCTCCAATCCGTGCAACTTTACAACAAGCCGAACACGAGCAACTTGATTTTCAACGACTCCTCGAGGAAGTCCATCACCTCCAGAAATAAAGAATTCCTAAGTAAACCAACATTAATGTGAATAGATCAGTGTCAAATTGCACAGAATAGAAAATGAAATTGAAGTAGTAAGTCCAATCAGTTTATAGCACCTTTCGCCAAAATTATTGTGATGGGAGGATTTTATTGCCAACATAAAAATGGTTCATCTAAAGGTCTAAGTTTTTCTAAACAAAAAAAGGCACTCAAATCAGGGGAGAAAAATATACAAACTTCTAATACTGCAAAATCTATGTTCAATATCATTAAAATCACATCACCATAACATTGTTAATTTGATTTAAGCAGCCAGTCTGATGATCACCTTTAAGATTTCCAGATCCTCTTCCAATAGCTTAGCATCAGTTGGGTAGAAAACTCGTGATGGGCCTCCGTCTAACAAAACCCTGAGTAAGCCTTCCTAAAAAAGAAACCATTTCAATAAATAGAAATTCAAGGAGCAGTTAAATTTTTTGGGAAGAAGCAGGTTTTGGGAAAGACCAGTGATGCTTGAAGAAGACTTGTCACTACCCGATCCCTAAGTGGCTCCACAATAATATCACATAGTTGGTTTAGCTCCTGCAGAAGTTTCAGCGACATTTCATCATCAATTATCATACATATTTAATAAACCTATATTATCACATCAATAAATCTATATAACAATTTCATAAAGAGCAAAACAAGCTGTTTCACTCACTCAAGCAAATTTTTTTTATTTTGAGGGAAAAAAGGACTTACCACATCAAGTGGTTCAATAACTGCTTCCAACCTAGATTGAGAAACACTAGGTTTATACAAGTTCTCAATAAATGGCTCCCTTAGATCCCAGAAAATAATTTTAGTTCCTGCAACAGGCAGAAAGCACTTAATCAGTGATTAATTCTGTGCCTTTAAAATAAAAAAAAATAGGTATTACCAGTAAACTCCCGAATGCGGTCAATAGCAGCATTTATATCTTTCCTGCTTCCATCAAAGGTGCCTTTTTGGGTTGAACATTTAGATTTATCATCCATGGATTTCCCTACACAAAAAGTGGGTAATTTCAGTCTGACAAGCAAAAGGTCAAACTGCTTCATTACTGAACAGTTAGACCAATTGAACATGTACAGATGGCAATTTTATATATAGCATGCAGATCTGTAAGAATTACAGTGGAAAAACTCCACCATGTGAGATATGGACGCTGGTCTATCCCCAAACAATAGCCAAAATCAAGAATTTCAACCATTTGAAAAACATTCCAATTTAGGCAGTAAGAAAATGCTTGTCAACTATTTGGGGAAGCAATCAATTCTCCAGATCATGTTTAGCCTACTATTTTTCTTTTCCATTTCCATTAGCTTTGAAAGTCAAAGCAGGCTAACCATTTCAACAAAATATATTAGTTGCACAAGGTAAAGATGCAAGAGCAACATGCATAGTCTTATTACTGAAATGGATGAAAATAGATCATGTTACTATGGACTTCAGATACATACTGATATAGATTTTTTCAATGGGCATTTTCCTTGTCCAGTGTTCCCAGATGCTATCTTCCAACTTGTTCAGTTGATTAATAGCATACTGCCAATAGCAAAAATTCAAGTCAGAACATATTCTGATAACAACACCAGCAAATAAGTCCCAAAATCAGACAGTACATGAAGGGAAACAGAGGGACCACGAGATTATGATTTTAGCACAACTTAAGGGATGACTTGGAAGGACATGATTATTGGTCAGGAAGAACATCTGATTTTGTTGGAGAAAAGCATCTTTCTAAAGCAAGACTTGAAAGATTGTGTTTTAAGCTCTCATTATTCTCTTTTTTCGGTCATGTTATCCATACTCTTGTTTTTTTGCTGAACAGAATTTTGTAATAATATTATAACACTATAATGTACATACAGTGACATAGCCAGGAAAAAAATTAAAATTTAAAATCAGTGGCATATATAGACATATATCAATCCACATAATCATTTTTATACATTGTATTATTAAAGAAGCTCCAAATGTTTTAAATATTCAAAAATTGAGTATATTATTTCAAGACTTCAAATAAAGAAAAAAAAATCTGGCTACAAGATAGTATTTCCTGCAATCATGCCTAAAAAATAATCATCCATGAAATTTTCAAGTTAATTGTGTATCATCTGAAAGCTACTTTTTCTATTTACGAATCACTTCCGAAAGCAAAAAGCAGAAAGCATAAGAAGCATATGGATTTTGAACATAATAGGCACATATTTTTGATAAGTTGGAAATAACAAATAATAACATACATACTAGAATGCCTGATTTTCTTTATTGCTGCAATTCACATTTTAATCAAAGTCACATGCATTTTCCTTTCTTTCTTTTTGTTTCCCTTCCGACAAAGTACGACCATATTCACAATACAAAGTACAAAGACCTTTGAAGGTTTTCTTGAAATCTACATATTTACTCATTGTTATAATATCAATAGGAAGGTGAAAAATATACTTATTTGACCCCTTCTTTTAGCTTTTTCTTAAGTCTAATGCGGATGATATGGGAAAATAATAAAAACTCTTCCCTAACATCTATATATAAAATTAACTTTTCTAGAGTTGACCCCACTCAACACATTGTAGCTACGCTGTTAGTATCACTTAAATTTCTACTCAAACTAGTTCATATGTTTCCCACTTCTGGGTATCCAGTTCAACTGCTTTTCCATAGAAGGCTAGGAAGGGTGACTGCAAATCAACAGATTAATGAGCTGCTTAAGACTTCTTGGAGATATTATAATATTATTACTTATCAATATACCACAACTTAGCTTTTCTGGTTTGATAAAAAATTAAATTGGCAGAGTACATAAAGTAGGCCTTACAAACACGAGGAAAATTTAAATGATTCTTCCACCAGTTATAATGAATCATAGGAAGATTATTTCGACCATGGAACAAGCAGTAGCAACTACTGAAACAGGAATATTAATTAATCAATATTGATAAAAATAAAAAACCACTTCAACCAATCCTATGGACGCCCCTCCCTCCCTCCCCTACCCCCCAAAGTAGAAAAAGTAGGAGAAATAAATAAAATCATCCACACACATGTTAAGCACAAAATGAAGCTTGAACTCACATATAAAGTGTTTAACTGAACACATAGGGTTGGCGTTGTCAGGACATTAATATTGATGGACCTTCTCTGATCCGGCAGCCGAGAGTCAAATAGCTCCTTCTTCACAAACGCCTTTATTCCAGCTTCTCTTCTATATCGGGTGAGAACAGGTAAAGGTGGAATTAGATCATCTTTGCTAGCTGCATTTGTGAAACTGACACATCAAGGTCTGCATTGGAGGGAATGCAAAGAAAAAACAGCAGAAAAAAGGATAGAAACAGATTGACACCTCAAAAAGAACTCAAAATATCAACAGCAGCAAAAGAGATGCAAAAGAACAATGCCATACGGATTTCATTGTTGTTGAGGGCACAAGGTGAAAGAAAGAGCTCGCCAAAATGAAGCAAGGTGCAAAATGCATTTCTATTCTGTATTTATGGATGTCTGTTTGTGTGTGTGTGCACGCATATATAATAAGCTTAGGATATATGATGATAATAAAATCTAAGGAGTGGTCTAATTTATCTACAAAACATGAAAAAAAATTGTTAGCCAATATTCTTTTTTTATGCCTTTCACCTTATAGAAAATTTGAGCTGCCGTGATGTAATTAATATAATCAAGCAATTAATAACCTAGAAATAAACAGAGAAACAAGCACACATAAACCAGAGATTTTAGATTAAGCAATTTTCCCAGAGTAGAGAATGGAAGAAAAAGAAAAGAGAGGAATATAGCTTTCTAGCCTACCCTTTTTTATGTTTTATTGCTTTCTTAAATAGAAGGCACAGAAAATAGATAGAACAGAATCTAGGGAATTTTGTTTTCTTTATTTGACAGTATCAGACCAATAACCAAAGAGAGCTTGTACTTCATCAGAAAGGAAAAATAAAGGACACAGCACTATAATGTAGGAATCTGAGGATGTCCACTGAAATCAATCAAGTTGAAGACTACAGCACCGAAGTATAGTCAGATAGTCAACCAACAACATATAATGTTGCCAAGATACAAGGATTAACTGATTTAAGAGTATTTCGTTTGATAATAATTTCTGGATTTATCCAAGACTACCATCCATGTTAAGAAGGGATGGTCCAAAAGCACTAAAAAGTACCGACAATGCTCATTCCACAATAAACTTGCAGAATCCAGATGGCAGAAGATATTATCAACAGTGAATATATCATAAATCTTCCATCAACCTCTTTAGGTCCAACTTTTCACTCAAACTGAGATACAATGCTTATTCACAAGTTTTATGCAACAGTTGTCAAATTGAAGCATGATATCTAGAGTCCAATTTTTAGCTTCAGGTCATGATCATCTAGCTGCTGAAACTTACCTATTATATAATGTCATTCAAGCCCCTTTCAAGGGGACATTAGAGGTTGGTCCTAAATTGTTCCATGTTTTTAACCAGTCTAATAAGGCTAACAGATCTAAAGAAACATTCAAGGTCACTGATGTAACTCCAGTGATTATTTTTTCAGTTCTATTTTACCACAAAATAGAGGGAAAATTATATTGACTACCACCAATGCAATAGTTTCTTTCATATTAATGACAATGAAGTCCATCAACTTAGAATATTATCATAAAGGATACTGACCTAAATTATCCACAATATGATTTGCATATACTTGAAATGCATTATCAATGCCACGAAACAAAGCATTCAGTTCTGTAAGCCTCATTGGAACTTTAATGCCAAAAAACTGATCCACTGTCTGCACCCAAAAACAGAAAGAAAGTAGAATATACTATTAATATCTCCAGAATGAAATAAACATCTATATGGAGAAAAAAGATATAAAAGATACAAATCTTTTTTCAAAATTATGAGATTCCAGATTCCAAGAGCCTGTGAAAAATGTTCCCTAACTGATAGCAGTCAAATATTTGTTAGAGATATTAACCAATGTCTCCCATTTCAATAATATCAAACTCCAAATAAATAAATAAATAAAACTAGTGAATCATCAAAATCCATACCATTACCATTTACCATATTAACAACCAGTTATGAGCTAATACTGAACACAAACAAGACATTGATTCAAGTCTGGAACAAAACCACTCATCTTTGGTAGTAAAATATTCAATGGATAAATAAGTTGAAACAGATAAAGCAGAGAACATAGCTGGAGCTAATACTTTGGAGACATAAAAGCAAACATGTCAGTGTAAATGACAATAAATTTAGATAATTTTCCAATTTCCTTTTGCTTACTACCATTGTAGTTCCTAAGAAACAGACAGAGTTCGCTGAGAGCATATAATCAAATTATTCAAATCTATTATATCTTGAGACGGTCCAAGTAGGCTGGTACTAAGCAAACCTTATAGATTCCAAGAGGATTAAAAGCCATCTTATAAGGCAAAATCATAACAGCTACACCTGTTGTCCAAGGACTGTGATACAGACTCTAAATGGATAATGAATTCCAAATTTGACACCACATAATAAAACCACCTATAGCAAATGTCTATAAGTTTCAGAATTTTATTCATAGATTCTTTTTCTTTTTCTAATTAGCAAATAGTAGAAGAAGAAAATGCACAAGGGATGAATGACTGCAAGTAGACAGACAATATAAGGAGGATACACAAGAACTATCCAGAATCTGGTGATCAAAATGTATAGTTACAAACAAACTAAAGGATGATTGCAAGTGTAAAAGTTTGGGACATGTGTAGACTTGTTCCAAGTTATTAGTTCTGATAACTTTTTTCTAGACAGAGTGAAAAGGTTTTCCATTGTTTTCTAACAGAAAAATAGGTTTTGAATGGTTAAAACTGAAAACATGTTAAAGAGAGGGAAAATAATGGAATATGACGAAAACAACAAAAGCTGTTCTCACTTCTCCGAGGCAAAAGGGTTATGGAGAATAGTTTCCCTGAGATTATTTTAACAAATAGTGAACCACACAATGTTCAGAGCACTGAAAAATAGCAACCTACAGGAGGAATCCTGATAAATATCATTCATCAAATAATCAACTGCTTCATTTAAAGAGACTGGGAATCTATTGAAAAAGCAACTTGAATGTTCATACCTCCTCAACAATCCTATAAACTTCCACAATCGAACTCCCATGCCGCTGTTGAGGTGATATGGGGTCCCATCGCTGAAAAGAGAAAATAAGCTTTATCAACACTGAAAGAATCAACCAAGATAAAAAAAAATCTGGAGAATATACATTTAGCTAATTCTAACAAAAACTTCCTATGAATTATGGAAACAATAAACTTCTAACAAAATCAGGTCAAAGGAACTCAACTTGAGGACAACTACCATTCTGCAAAACATCACAACTAAATCTACATTGCAACCATTTCAGTTTGTTACCACACTCACATATTTTGTCAATTCTTAAACACTTTTTCAACTTTATTAGATCTACCCTGGATTGGGTTCATGAAACACTATGTACCACAAGGGTCCATGTTCATTAACAACATACCATGCCTGAATACACTAGCTTTACGCTTTTACCTCAATCAATTGTTAACCCCATCCCACCATTAGAACAGTAAATAGAAAAAGCTGTTAAATATATATATGTTGCAACAACAGAAGCAAGAAGGACAATAAATAAGAATATTCATTTCTAAATCAAAGAGGTGAGAGAGAGACAGGTGGCAAAACAACAAAAGAAAGGGAAAGACATGGCTTTTGAAGAGAATAAAGAAAATTTTGTTTACCTCTTGTTGAAGGGTTCGCTCCACCCAACCAACAATTCGTCCTAACTGTGAATTAATCCATCGCATCACCACTGTTCCAGAAACAGATTCAATCTGAAAAAGGAAAAAGAATATGGATCTTAGGAGGGGAAATATGTACGCACTATTCTGACCGGAATCTTTTTCCTATCAATATTAACAGACAATTCTTTCAAGATGATCTGGTGGTAATGAAAGAAAAAACTACTTCAATCATATAGTCCCAACGGAGAAGCAACATCATTATGTACTCAAAACAGCAACAATGATGGCTGCCCAAGCATGAACAAACACCTATATTTAGCCTTGAAGTAGCCAAATGAAAACCTATAAACAAAGTTGAAACTATTCCTTCCATAATTTCTAACTAATTAGTTATTCAACCACATTAAAGAAAAAGAATCAATTGCAGCTTTTTTTATAGATACCTGAAGAGACATGAATGAAACACTTTCAAGTTCAACAAAACTCATCTCCAAGGACCAAAACAGCAGTCACTAACATAATAAGTCTTTATTATGTTAGGAATATTTCAGTCAATCAATCAAAAAATACATATCAGGCTCTAATTAATTGCTGTTTCTGTTATTTTTCTTTATGAGAAGAAAAAACGGGTGATACAAAAGCAAACAAGTTTTTAAATAATTAAAAGAATTCTTTAAAAAATGATAAAAGGAATAACTTTCTTTCCTTTAATACCGAACAGTTAACTGCAATTACTTTTAGACAAATTTTTAATAAAAAATGTCATGTTGAAATCATATGATTTTGTGCTTTAATTAATAAACTACATATTCTTTTCTTAAAAATTTTGCGAGCAAAAAACAGCAACCAAACAAAATCTGAATGACATCACCGGAACAACTAAGTATAGGAATTTCACCATGTGAAAGGTATTTCTTTTATCAGTTTCAGTTCTAAAGACTCAGTGTCTCTCCTAGCTATAGAAAGCTATTCATCTTGTTATTATTAGAATAAAAAATTCGGGCAATAAAATCCAGCTATCTCACCTGGTATGGGTTTAGCTTCCTGAAATGGATCTCCACATTCTCACCTTCACAAGCAGACTTTATGAGGTCCAGTATATACTGCTCAAGGTTATCAGCAGCAGGAAATACAGATACAACATCCTCAGTCAAATGTTCAGCACTATCAACAAAAGGTTTCTGGACAAGATAAGTCTCATTAAGAACTCTAAGATAAAAGTAACAAATAATCAAGCTTATGAAGTACTACAATTGAGCTAGATAAACTAAAACATATATAGAGTTGGTATGTATCAGCTTACCAACTTGTTCCCATAAAACTTGTGTAGAAGTGAAGCTGAAACAATAGTTGCATGTGGATGCCTCCGACATAATATTGGCATAAACATCGTTGAATCTTTTTTCAGAAGTTTCTTGACCTCCTCTGCAAGCAATGCCAAAGGATGTTCGTCCATTGTGTCTGATTTATCAACAGCTTGCAATATCTGTCCAAAGCAAACAAAAATGCTCAAACTTGTCATGCCTTCATGGGATGGAAACAAAGATAGCATGAAATTTTGAAAACCTGTGGGTTTAATTTACTTGTAAGAAAAGGCTTCAGGAAATACAAAAGCAAACACGGCAGTTGCTCATGAGGTTAAAGTTGAGACATTGTCATTAAAACTTTAGCTTCTTGAGCATGGACTTGAAGTTTTGGAAAAATATCTTAGGGTTGGTTTTCTGACTAAGGTATAGTTTGATAAACTGAAAAATTAAGAACTGAAATTTTAGTGCTGAAATTTACAAGTATCGAATTTATATTAGAAAGAAGTTTGGTAAATTAGAAAAAGCTAAGTACTAAACATGATTATGTTGTTTGATAAAAGTAAATCTTAATTTTGAAAATTATTCATTTCTTAATTTAATCTTATTAATAAAATATTTATATTATTTGGATAGTTTGGATAAAAGTTAAATATGGTAATTTGAATGTCATTTAAAAAAAGAGAGAGATAGTTTTTTGAAATATATTTTTTAAAGATAATAAAATCGACTAGACATTTTCGAACAATTAAGTGATAAGTAGCTATTACATACTTTATCTTATTCAGCACTTTTTTTGAAATTTTATATTAAGTAAAAAATTAAAATGATTATCAAACACATTTGAAATATTGAATGTTCAAAATTTTCATTGGTTTATCGAACATACCCTAACTTAATTTTGACTCTCAAAATAGGAAATGCACATGGATAAATGATTTATGAATTAAGTTGGATTATGTGCACAGGAGGGATGATTAGTTTTGTTCGAATATGATATGCTCAAATTATTTGTATGGGTCAATCAAGTAAGCTATTATGGAGTCAGATTTTCACATGCTTAGATGTTAATGCTTGCATCAAGAGAAATAAATTATATAAACTAGTTTGCTACAGTACAAAATTTCAGCATGATTTATCAACGAAAAATAATTTATTTTGGTCAGTCTTTAATGTTTATCACGCACTTGTCTTGATTTTAAGTCATATATATTCCATTATTCTGGTTGTTTCACTTACGTGCTATGTTACAGCAGTTTATACATATGGTCACCTTGAAAAGAACAGGTATTTGAGTTTCACCCTACAAAATTATAAAACTAAGATGCATTTGAACGTGCTCACGCTGTCTTCGATGCCAGAACCCTAGTTTGGGCAATAAACATGTACAGTAGTAAATCCGTTTACTATAGGGGTTATACAAGCCATGCACCTATAGTAGGCATAAAATTTATCAAGGTTAACATATGATTCCTATGGTAGGAGGAAATCAGATGCAGACAAAAAGGAAAACTCTTGTGAACCATAACGGATTTCATGTTTTAAGTGCACTATCATATTTATCCTGTTATTCAAAATATTCTGAGCCTTTGCAGTTATCTTTGTCTCTCTTTGGCATCTTGATTATGATAGTCATAGAAATATATGAGTTAGAAAAATATAAACATTGGGCTAGAACACTTACCCTAGCAAATGAATTCTTAACTGAAGAAGATATATATAATTCTATTTGATCTCTATCTGAGACAGTGGAAGATTGCACAGGCTGCAGAAAATATTGAAAGGTAATTCTCAATACTCAACAGATAAAAGGAAACAACAACATAAGAGAACTCGATACAAAACACAGGGTATCTTGGACTTGCTCATATGAAGTGAAAATGCAAATTAAAGAGTAGGTGTACAACATACAATATCAGATTCTTCCAAAAGAAGTCTTCTAACAATCATTGCAACTGTTACTATATCCTCCATTACCATTGATCCCTACAAATCAAATGATAAGTATTACAATACCAACATATCCAAAAAGTTCTATAAGAAATAAGGATAAGGATAATAAAATATCATTATAAAGATACATCATGAAGCAACAAACAGACTTAAATTCAGAATAGCTAAGAAAACAAATGTCAAGTTGCTTGTATATATGTACCCAAGTTTGCACGTGTGCACGCATACAGATATTATTGACATTATCGGCACAAGGTCTTAAAGCATTTTAAAAAAAGAAATATAGACTTTGAGCGCTTCTCATATCTTGCCTAATTTTTAAACAAATACATTACTATTTCCCTAAAAGATATAAGCAGGGCCGCATAAACACACCAATTGCTGTTGAGCTAAATGAAAATTGCCAAATGTTTGCCCAACCATACTTAGCATTAAGCCTAAGGTCAAAAGCTAGAAGCAAAAGTCATATGGGAAATAAGTTATATGATATCCACACAAAGCTCCTTGTTGACCCCTTTTAAAGCATGCTAAACGCTTAAATAGCAAAAGATGATTCTAGACAAGTTAATATGGTAGTTACACCAGAGAAGACAATTTATAACATGATTGATTATTAGAAGCAAAGAAATTTCAGTTAAAGAATTCAGTAAGTTAATAAACATTATCTCCAAGTATAGTTTTCATTACAAACCATCAATTAGCATATATTTTTGTAATATGCTGTAAAAATTTTGGATCCAATGTAAGATTCACAATGTGCCCAAAATACAAGAAAATCAGAAAGAAATTGTGAATGCAACATGAAGAAATGCTGCAAATAAGAGAATCAAAAGGAAACAAAAGTTATGACAAGACATGTACAAAAGTTTTAATGTATAAAATTGCATCATACAACAAATAACATATACACAAAACAAGCATTAAAAAGAAATTTTCTTATGAAGAACAACTAATATAAATCGCATTGTTATCTAGGTGTATCTCCATGAAGAATTAACCAAACCTCAGCAAAGTTCAAGTGGTAGTCTCCTAGTTGCTTATCAGCCCATTTCTGGATGGGAGATAAAAAGGATTGTAAGAAAGAAACATCGCGAGAGCCCTCTTCGCCATCAACTCTGACATGCAAGCTTTTTAAGTGTAACCTCTCCTGTGGGCCTCGTTGTTCTTTCAACGGTATTTTCTTCAACTGGTCAATGGCATGTCGCAAAATCCCTTGCTCACTTGTGATAACATACTGTGATCACAAAATCAATATCTAACACAATATCAATAGAAATTCTAAAACATGGGATGAAGTAAGTCAATCAGTGGTACCTGACGAAATAAAATCCATGCATAGCAAGTGTAGTGGATGGTCTCTGTTATTCCCAAAACACGCCAGGTTGACTTTAAAAGCTCAAGAATTTCTTCCACTTCCTACAGTACAATAGGCGAAAGTCGGTTCCACTGTGAACATATTTTAGCTACAACAAATGATGTTATCCTTTTCAAAGAAAACTTTTCGAATCATGATCATTATTTTATTAATATCCTTACAGTATATATACGAATCCTACAGATTACAAGATTCCAGTCAAACACTGACACCTTTGTCCAGATAGGTACTTTATAAAAATTAGCCAAAGATAAAAGGGAAAGGGAGGCAGGACAACACATCAAACTTATCAATCAGTAAATTTTAAATTGAATGAAAGAAACAAGACAAACAAGCTGGAAACTTCAGACAACAGCTTCTGTGGTATATTGTCAAAATTGGTAACCAATAAAGTACCAACCTCAGTCAGCTTTCCCTCATCTAAAACATCAAACACGCTGACAAGCAATTTCTCATAAAGTCCGACATTCAGATGATAACCATCTGCCCAGTGGCATACTTCTCCAGTTAAGTCACCTCGGGCCGGCCTCTCAGCAAGAGGAAGGGCAATATCTCTTAGAGATTTCAAACTTTCTGTCCTTTGGACTTCACCAGTAGAAGGTGGAAAAGCCTAACAAGGGAAGGAAAAATTCAAACCAAGATGATAATGAACATAAGTAATAGGATTACCAAACCAAGTGAGCTAGCTCAAAATAACATAAACTGAAATATGGTTAACCACCGAAGCTAAGTAGAGATATTATACACATAGTTTTTTTTAAGAATAATACCAGGGAAAGGAAAAGTACAGTCAAATCATTAGAGAAACCAATGCTAACAGGTTAAATAAGTCAACTACATTATAATGCCACATAATATCACAATATACAGCATAATAAACCATCTCAATGCTGAGACAATAAAAATTACCTCAGATTCCTCAACCTTTGCCAAAAGAATCCTAAACTCACTGGTTTTGCGTCCAGATTCCCCAAATCCAACAGCGGGGTGATTAACAAGACCCTCTGCCAACATGTTCAACTACAAGCCAATCACTCAAAACATTATTTGCCAAATATAGACTCATATCAATAACATTGCATTTTGATGTAGAAGAAAGCTTGAAAGGCCAAGAAGGAAAAAGAAAAGGACACAAAATGGGAAAATATTTACCTGCCTTTTTTGCCACCTTATATATGCTTTCTTGTCAGAAAATTCTGTTCGTGAAATACAACACAATAATTCCAGGGGAATCAGTAGTGTGTCCATCCTTTTTCCAACTTTCCCAGAAAGGGCATTAAGCAATCCTTGTCTTGTCCTAATGTCCATTGCCTCAGAAATCTGTATAAATCAATATTGAAATGGAATAACTATTAGGCACATAATCAGTTGGTAAAGTGTTGGACTTTTAGTCCAATGACCAAGGATCAAACCCTGGTAATCTCAGGGATCCCAAAAAAATCAAAGAATTATAATATAAAAATAATTATAATATAAAAATAGTGCAGCTTAATGTTACATAGACGTTAGCATAAGAAAAAGTAACTGTAGAAGCATTTTATTTAATCCATTGAAAGATATCTAGAAAACAGTTTGCATCTTACAAATCAGAATTACAATCTTTGAGCAGAAAAGAGAGAATGCATTACAAAGGGGGTCAAACAACGCTACTGAAAAATGTATCATAATAAATCATCTACTCAAAAACTAAGCTGAGAAGATTATTATAGAAATCTTATGCTGCTAAGAAAATGTGTACTCACAAATATATTGTTATGCATATGTACAGATTACAGAATTTCCAAATCAAAGCCTTTGATCCGAATCTAATGGTAAAGACGCCAATCATGATCCTAGTCTTTTACTTTGAAAGATTAAATAGACCTCCCCCCCAAAAAAAAAAATTCCATCGAATCTCAAAAAATGAAAAGGTGTAAACAAAGACTTCAGGAAAATATTCAATGCAAAATAAAGGTGACCTGCCTCCACATGCAAAGTTCTAATAACATCTAATGCTTCGACAAAAAACCTTCCTCTTCCTTAAACTCATGGGAGTATTTCTTTTTCTTTTTTTTTTTTTTTGGGGGGGGGGGGATACTGTTTTTGAATGCCAGATGGATTTTCTCACCGGTGTACACCGTTAATACTACTCACAAGGTCAATACTAATACACAACATCCACCACCTCTACAATCGTTCATATGTTTGAAAGCCCCTGAAGATGTACAGTACATCCTCACAATTTACTACTCCAGGAAGGAGAGGAGATATTAAGGTGAAGGCCAGAAAACTTTTAGAAATAACTGTACAGGTTGGACCAAATGAAAGTCATTGTGGCTTAAGTGTATGGAAAAGCAAGTTAATACTTTCCAGAATCACTTACAGCCACATATACCTTATGCCAGCAAACAAAAGAAATGGATTATCTTTAAAGGAAGAACAACAACGTTATGACTTCTGCAATTGCACCTTTGGGTGAATAAAGTTATGTTGTCACTAATTTCTACTTTCAAATTGTTTTACACAACAAATGTGTATTGAATCATAGAACTTTATTCATGCATCTCCAAATGACAGCTAGAAAATTCTGCATAGGATATCCCAATGTAGAAGAGATATTGATAAATGCAACAATACGATTGAATTAAGTTTTAAATACCTCCATCTGGACACGCATCGTTTCCAATAAACCAACCAGTCCAGATGCATTTTGAGACTGCGCCACAATATTCTCATTTTTACTCCGCCCAAGCTTCTTCATCAACTTGGACCGCTTATCTTTCTTCTTCTCTCTTGATGGTACAATGAGACCCCTGATTTATAGGTGAATTTTGAAGAAAGTGAACATCAAGAAAAAAGAAATTAAAATAAGGTAAAAAATATTTAGGAACTTCGTATAAAAGAACATCAACAAGTCCAAAAAGGGAAACCTACCCAGAAGCACCAGCACAAGCTAAAAGAATTTCATATGCCGTTTCACGGAGATCATCATCTGTTATACCTGAAACAACAAAGTCCTCCAAATTAATTGCATTCTTATTGATAAAATAACACAAGAATTGCAACTAGATAAGAATACGCATATTGATCATAATATTAAAAACTCAGAAATACTTCTCATTTGACATGGAACCCCCAACAATAGTCATCATCGTAGAGCAGCAAAAGAACATTTTTATTAACAAGGAGATGCAGATCTACGGAAGTGACATCCATATGCATGCTCCAGCTATTGGCTGGGCCATGCATGTTTTCAGAACCATCATTACCTGTAGCAAAAGAAGGCAACTTCAGCATAAGATCTCCAACATCATTTGGATTCCGCCTTGAAATTTTGAGACTATTAACTTCCTCAAGATCATCATCATCCTCAAAATCTTCAATGTCATCTACAGTTAACTCTTGAACTTGTGTGGAATCGAAAGACTCTGATCTTGATACAGTTGAAACAACAGGCGATGGAGCAAAAACAGGTGCTGATGGTGTTGGCATTGATATTGAATCAGGGATAGGTGGCGGTGCCCTTCTTGGAGGTGAACCTGAGAATTCAGGATTTGTAACCAAAAAGAATTCACCAGCAGAATCACCACTATTCTGAAAGAAAAAAAGAGACTGAGATGTAAAAGATAAGCAACCAAAAGAAATGTATAAATGCGTTTTAAAACCATCCAACAATATCTAGCAGACAATTTATAGTTAGATTTATGTTGCTCTGACTCTTCATTTTTCTCTAAGTCCTTGTACCCAACACTCATGTCCGATGCATATTTGGACATGGGTGTTAGCATATACCTCCAAGACCCTTCAAATACATGGAAAAACTTTAAAAATAAAAATAAACCTAAACATACTCATGCCAAACCCATATCCAACACTCATCCTCAAGTTCAAGTAAGAAGTAAGATAGATTATATTATTACATTTTATTCATATCAAACATCTTTATTTTCCAAAAATGGGTCACTCCAAATAGCAAATGAATATGGTCCCATTTGTAATCAAAATATTGACAAATGGAGTAAACCAACAAATGAAGAAACTAGTAGCAAAATCAATGCATGCCCTTGTGTCTGTCCACACTTGTTTCAACAAAACTGTAGCCATTATTTTAGATCATGAATACCATGTTTGCCTCGATCTTAAACTTGAATACCCTAGATCAAACTCCAAGCCAAGGCTCATCTTGTTGCTACTTACTATTTTCCTATTCGCGTTCTGCTCCCTAAAACTTGTCAGTATAGATTATATTATCATATTTTATTCATATCAAACATCTTTATTTTCCAAAAATGGGTCACTCCAAATAGCAAATGAATATGGTCCCATTTTTAATCAAAATATTGACAAATGGAGTAAACCAACAAATGAAGAAACTAGTAGCAAAATAAATGCATGCCCTTGTGTCTTTCCACACTTGTTTCGACAAAACACTAGCCATTATTTTAGATCACGAATACCATGTTTGCCTCAATCTTAAACTTGAATACCCTAGATCAAACTCCAAGCCAAGGCTCATCTTGTTGCTACTTACTAATTTCCTATTTGCATTCTGCTCCCTAAAACTTGTTAGTATAGATTAACAAAAAATGATGAAATAAATAATTAACTAAAATACAACATCAATCTCAACCACGTCCTTAACTTTTATAACTCTTCCAACTATTATGTACCTCTATTTGCTTTCTGCTTTGCTCAGCAAAAGACAAGTAACGAAATCAATAACAAAACAACACCATAAATAGTGCAAAATATATGATGCAACAGAAGTAAATTATTACCATTTGGGGTAACCCCGTATGATCATGGTAATCTCTAATAGCTTCAGAGAGCTCCAACGTTCCACCTAAACTTAACAAAATAGTTAGCATCAAAATTAAAAAAAAAAAAAAGAACTAATCTCATATTGCATTACAAGAATCCAACAGAAACAGAAAGAAATTTTTGCTCCAAACAAACCTTTTTTAATGCAACTTAGCACGTAATCAATACTAACTTGATCCAAATCTACATCATCCAGCGTAACAGCACCGGGAGGCATTACCACTTTCTTAATTAAGCTACCGGAAAGTATAAAATCTAACAGTATTCGCCTGTCACGCCTGTAACGCTGTAGAAGCTCCACAGCACTTTCCCTATTTCCAACGAAAACACAAATTTCAGTAAACAAACTGCATATTAACTATATTTCCTATAAAATGCGGTACAACGTGAAAGCAAATCCGGAAAACGACACTAGTTCTAACAAGATTGCATTACATAAAGAATCAAAATCATGTCTCTTATTTATTCAAATAAATTTCAACTTCCATTAAGAAAAAGAAAGAAACGTTGATATTTTTTAGACTAAAATTAGGGAATGAACTAGAAGAAAAGATACTTACTCTTCCATGGTTCAGGAACTAACAATCTCTGCAGAATCTAATAGCAATGTAATTGCAATTTACAGCAATCCAAATAAAAATGATTACCAGGTATAAGATCCTGGTAAATCAGCTTATGTTTAATAAAAAGAAGATTAAACTGAACCAAATCCAAAAAGAAAAATGCAGGAAAAGTAAGAGTAAATCGAAGAAAATTTTTGTTACTTAGAATGAAATTGAAGAGATCTGGAAGAGTCAAAGAGAAGGGGTATTAAAGAGAAGTAAAAAATGAGGAAATGAATTGAATTTGAAATGGTCAGTATATAGGGCGAATGTTGATTCCTTAGAAGAGCGAAGCGAAGAGCGAATGGTGGGCGAAGTAAATCTGAAAGTTTAGCTATTTTCTTTCGTCTTCGAGGTTGGTGAGATGAAATGTCGAAAATGACCTTATCATTTTATATTAATTAATAAACACTTCGACTTTTAATTATTATTTTTATTATTTTTATTATTTTTTAAGATAATTATGACATTGATAGTCTGTGGTGCAAGAACTTTGATTTGTATTTATTTCTCACTTGTATTTATATGTAAAATATGGGTTTTTTACTGAAATAATTTAAAAAAGAATTATTTACTAAAATAAGTTGTCAGTCGGATTATTTATTAAAATGGGTTATTTTTTTATTTTTATATTAAAAAAATATTTTTTAAATAAAATATTATTTTTTTATTTTTATTAAAAATATTTAAATATATATACAAGTAAAAATACGGTCTAACGGGTCAAAATATGGATAAAAACGGATCACGCCTGTCAAATAGGCGCGATTAATCGAACCTGACAGGTAGGCTCGAATGGGCTGCCCGCACAGTCCCCCTCCTGCAGCAGCAGACCGCCCACCCTGCTGCCCCTTCTACCCACACAATAGATCTCCTGTAGCCTCTGTTGTTGCATGCATCTAATTTTTTTGTTATTAATTATTAATTATAAAATATTTATGTTTAGTATTTATACTTTTGGATTAATATTTTGTATGAATGCAAATTTTTTGTTTTTTATAATTATTTGAAAATTAATTTGTTAGTAATTTAGGACTATGTTAAAATTTTCTGTGTTTGTAATTATTTTAAAATTAATTTAAATACTTATACCTAATAAAACCGAGTATTAAAAATAACTTTATAATATTACCAACTTTCATCAACTATATAATCCACAAGTTTGCCTTAAATATAAATGTCCACATATTTCATATGTTATTAAAATGCATACTTTATCCGGATGAAGTATGTATTAGCAGATTCACTAATATGATTATATATATATATTTACGCATATATCACATTACAAAAACAAAAATTTAAATACTTATACCTAATAAAACATGTATGTCATTACAATAATAGTTATTTTTCAAATAACATATTGTTTTATAATTTTATTTCTTATTTAATATTTTAATTTAATTTTAATAATGCATACTTTATCCAGATGAAGTATGTATTAGCAGATTCACTAATATTTCTAGTGTTTTGTATTTTAAGCAACAGAAGTTCCTGTGGATCCTACCATTTTCCGCCTCTAAGATAGGCACGATTAGTCGCGCCTCTGAGAAAGGCTCAATTAGTCGCACCTCTGACATAGGCACAACCTATATTCGTATCTATACGCGGGTCATACTGATCCAAAAATAAAAAAAAATCAAATTTTATTTAAAAAAACAAAAAAATTTAATATAAAAAATTGAATCGTGCCTGTCAGATAGGCGCAAATGAGAAAAACAACCCATTTTAGTAAATAATCAGGCTGACAACTTATTTTGATAAATAATTTTTTTAAATTATTTCAATAAAAAACTCGTAAAATATTATTTAATTAAGTAGAAAGTGAAGGTATAAATTATGATTTATTGTATTTTAAAGGAAAATTAGGCTTAAATATGGGAATCAATATTGTTAGAAAAGTTAGTCACACCTCATCCCCTCAAAATAAAAAAAAATTCATTTAAGTCCCTTTATAATTTATAAAATTTTAAACTAATAATAGTAAAGTTGCACTTTAACCTCTTAAAAATGATAAAATTTTGATTTAATCCTCTAAAAATTATAAAGATATAAACTACTAAATGATGAAATTCCCTGAGATTTATCACGAAATTTAATTTTCCATTATGATATGATATTATCTTAACCATGATATGTATAAATATTAAAATTAAGTTGTGAATTGTAACTTTACAAGCTTTTCTTGACATGAAATTGTACCCAAAATCTCAAACATTTCAATTAACCCTACACCATTTTCAGTTAAACTTTAACCAAAGCGAACCCAACACAATCTTATGTGAATTAAAGAAATTACAAATAGTAAAAGATTATATTCATGTTAAAGATGGCATTCCATAAGCATTAAAAATATTCTGAAGTAACCTTAATTAGAGAAAGTACAAATAGTAAATGATTAGTTTCGTGTTTAAGCATTCTCTATAATGCAATGCTTAAACACTTACGGAATATCATGCTTGAACATTAACCAAATCATCTATGATTTATTCCTTCTATAAATCCTATAGAACATAATTGGATCAACTGCAGTTAAAGTTTAATTAAAATAGTTGAAATTTTTTATCTGACAATGAATTAAAGCTTCGCTATGGTAGAGAAAAATAACTTCGTACGTTGACTTTTAATTGAATTAGTCCAGAAGATTTTTTTTCTTATATGAGCAACGCTTACATGTTTTGTTAAAGACTAAGATTGAATATGAATCTAATTATTTATGATTTATACCTTCTCTCATTCTTACGAGATAAGATTAAGTTAGCTTCAGTTGAAGTTTGATTGAAAGGGTTGGAGTTTGAAAGTGGTGAACAAAAATACTTTATATATAATATAAGATTGATTCAATTCTTAAAAAACTGGTTTCAGCCAGCTACTAACAAGTTTGTTTGATGTTGTAAGCTAGTGTACAGTATTTGTATCAACGAAAGATTAACAATTTCATATTCTACAATTTTCTCTCTGTTATTATTATTGTTATTATTCTTTTTAGATTTTACTTTGTTCTTTCATGGTTGTATATATAGAGAGCTTTTCTGGTACATTTAACTAAGGAGAAAATAAATAAGAAAATTAATGAATTTATATCAAACAGATGAAGAACGCTAAAAATAACTAGAAACAGTAAAATCGGTTCTTAAAAATGTTGTAAAATTATGGGAAATTAAGGAGCACGATATTTGAATTCTAATGAACCACAAATCACAGTTTTTTTTTTTTAAATTCTGTTCGTAATCTATAAAAGAATCTAAAAACTTTTATAAATGAACCCAGAGACAATCCGCTTCGCTACTGGGTTCCTTTCTTGTTTGGAGTACTTGTAACCAACATTGTGAACGGAGGACGAAGAAGAAAAATTGGCTTCTTTATTGGTTAAGTTTTGAAAAGAGTTTCTGTTTAAGTTATTTACTAATGATAATGGAACCCTTGAGTCTGGAATAATGAAAAATGTACAATTTGTTGAACTTTATTTGCATTTTCTTAGTTAGTAAACAAACAAGATGAAAGAATGAAAAAAATATATATGTTTTTGAAAGTTTTATTGTTACAAATATATGTTTGGTCAATTATAATGTAGAGTAAAATTAAATGAATAATCAAATAAAACTCATACATTGCATTCACACACGATGGGATTGCAAATCCAAGTATTATTGTTGTGTATGATGGGACTCGAACCTAAGTGCTTAAAGAACAAGACTTCTTACTTAACAAACAAGCCAATGCCTCGTTGACAAATAAAATAGTTGAATAGAAAAAAAAAGATAAAATTTGAGAAGGAGATTCAAAGTTATCCGATGTGTGCTTATTTGATTTTGGTTTAAAATATTAGACAAAATAACTTTTAATCCTCATGTGTGACATAAGTGTTTATTGGCATGCCGTGACAAAATTTTTACGTACCATATTGTGATTTGTCAGCTTTCACACCTTTAACATTGTTAGGTTCAAATACCACAGAAATAATCTCCAAATATTAAAATCAATATTTTAGAAGTGCATGTATCACAGCAGAACATTTGCAAAAGTACAAGGATCTTATTGTATCATATTATTCAACTTAATTAATAATTTTAAAATATAAACATATTTATACAAACACATTTATGATATATTTACATATACTAGTTATATATAATATATTTTATTAAAAACTAAAATTTTATTTATAAATATATAAAAAATTTAAAAATATCAACAAACTTAAAATAGAGCACATACTAATGTTTGAATAAAAAATTAAAATTTTAATATTAATTAGAACTTGTTCATAAACAGGACCAGATCCACTCCATACCAAAAAACTTTTTAAGCACAATCTTGTTTTCTCACTGTCTCATAAGCTGTTTTAATTGTTGAAAAAATTAAATAAAATTTCAAAAAATTTTGTTAATATTTTTATAATTAAATTTGAATCTAAAAATATTTTCTATTAATTAAATTAGTTTAGTATCAGATCAGCTTAAGACATAAAAAAATCATTGTCTAAGACCAGCCCAAATCGAGCCGGGCCTCCCATGGACAGCTGTACAATTTACCTCACAAACAAGGTAGGGCTTGGGCCGTATGTCTCAAGAAAAGAGGCCCCTATCGTATCTAAAGGCAGACAGGTTTTGTTAGGGTTTCTGTTTTTCCAGCACAGGGTTTAAGGTTTCTCGCTTTCTCTGTCTTTCTATTTTCAGTAATTGAAGAAACTAATGTCGAAGAACCTGATGGAAACCGAAGAAACCAATCGATTAACTCGAGCAGAAGAGGAAGAAGAAGAAGATGATGATGAAGACAGTAGGGAAGCTTGGACTGAAGAAGAAAATGAAGAAGATGGTGATGAAAATGACGAAGATTTAGAGTTCCTCTGTTTGTTCTGTGATTTCAAGTACAGTTCATGCGATTCCCTGTTCGACCATTGTCGTTTAACTCATTTCTTTGACTTCAATGGAATCAGAAAAGATTTGGGATTGGATTTTTATGGTTCATTCAAGCTAATCAATTGTGTTCGTTCTCAGGTCAAATCCTAATCTCGGTTACTTTTTCTTTATTTTTTCTCCATGTATGATTTTTTGAATAATTGTTAATTTTATTATTTACATTCTTTTATCGGGAAAAATTAGAAAATGAATATTTAAATATTTTTAGAGGATAAAAAAACGATACGTTTGCTTCTATATAGAATAATAATTAGGTTAGAATTGGTTTTATGTTTTAGTTTAATCAACTATATTTTTTGCTTTCTGCAGATTTCTTTTATTATAGCCAGGGTGAAGCCAGAACAATTTTTTAGGAGCCCAATGAAATTTTAATTTTGTAAGGATTAAATCGAATTTTTATAATTTTAGGGGGCCAAAGTGTAATTTTAACTTTATTAATTTAAAATTTTAAAAAAATTTCAAGGGGGTAAATAATAATTTTCCATTTTAGGGGGCCAGTGCCCCTGTCACCCCCTAGATTCGCCTCTGATTATAGGAAATTAGCCATTGTTAGAAATAGCAAAAGAAAGAACTGCATTATTTTTTGCCTTAGTTCGAGATTCTGTTAGGCAGCCAAGAAATTTGTTGGAAACACAGAATATAGAGAAAACGGAAGTTAACTGATTTGGTTATCATTTGATAGATGGTACATATATACTCAATTTCTTTTTTAAAAAGAAAATAATTGTCTTTTCAATTATAATTTAATGAGAAATCCAGTATTCCAGTTTCTAGGATGTTAGGTTCAGCAAAATCTTTACGCTGTGGTATTGTTTTTATTATGAAAAACAAGTTTGTGGGAACCCAGTTATGTTTTATTCAGATTGGGCGCCAGACTACTTTTTCTATCATCAAAGGATCCCTCTCATAATTTTTTAAGAGTTCAGACGGGGGTGATATGATGTGTAGCTGTTTCAGCGAGCTAATATTTAGCGGGTCGTATATATATTGTTTTACATTTCTTTTGACTGACTTACCAGGTAGCAGATAATAGATGTTGGAGTTGCGGAGTCTGCTGCCAGTCTAAGCAAGATCTACAAAGTCATTTGCATCCATCTGTCAATACAAAAGATGTTAAGCTTCTTTTGGATGACGATAAGTATCTCAATCCTTTCATGCAAGAAGATTCACTGCTTTACAGTTTTGACGGAGGTGAAGAAGATGAAGATGAATGTAACACATCATTTGAAAAAGAGGATATTGTTAAGGATTTTGGTAGTGTCTGCATTGATGACGACGATACTGCAGAAGAGACTGAGTTAAATGCCGAGACCTATAACAAAGATAAAAAAATTGTTATGGCATGTCCCAATGGTCATTTGAGCTTGGCAAGTTCTTCTAAGAGAATAACAGAAAATGGAATGGATTATGGAGAAAGTGCTAGGTCAGTAGAAAGTGAGCCGAAGGATAAGCAATCTAGAGTTTATATTGCAGATGTTGTTGAAAAGGATATTAAAAAGGTCAACGATAGTTATTTTGGGTCATACAGTTCATTTGCAATCCATAGAGATATGATAAGTGACAAGGTATAAAGATTACTTCTTTTACTTCAATTGAAGCTTTGGAAGGTTTGACTAGCAATTTGATGCACATATCTTTTGGTGCTACAGATAAGAACAGATGCTTATAGGCAAGCTTTATTGAAAAATCCTTCTCTCCTGAATGGTGCAGTTGTTATGGATGTAGGCTGTGGTACTGGCATACTAAGGTAACATTTTCCATCCAGTTTCCTTCTAAGTTTTATTTAACTATAAGTGTTTATTTTCTTTGTTCAAATCAAATGTTTAAACTATGTCATGTGCAGTCATGGACCACCCCACTGTAGCATTTGATATTAGTCTATACCATTGAATCCTCTACCATGTCTTATGGTTATAGCTTCCATTTTATTTTAGAAAAGTTGTCCATTTTCCTATTATATGAGTATCCATGGATCATTGTGATGAAAATTTATTGTTTCTGCTTTGATGGTTGCGGTTCATACTATATATGGCTTCAACAGATAGACTCTTCTTTAGAAATAGTAAACATACCAATGTTGCCAGGTTTCTGATTTTCAAGTTCTCTCTTTTATCAGTCTCTTTGCAGCTCAAGCAGGAGCATCAAGGGTAATTTCCATTGAAGCTAGCGAGAAGATGGCTACAGTGGCAACTCAGGTGAATTTATTTAGGCTGGTAGTGTTGAAAAGGCCGTGTGATTAGCTTCTTTTAATTTTTTATTTTGTTAATTGCAGATTGCAAAGGACAATGGCCTTTGGCGGAGTAAAACTGACAGTGAAGGTAATAAAAGTTGTACCGGTGTAATTGAAGTGGTTAATCGTATGGTTGAGGATCTCGATAAATCCATACAAATTCAACCTCATAGTGTTGACATATTAGTAAGTGAATGGATGGGATACTGCCTCTTATATGAGTCCATGCTCAGTTCAGTGCTCTTTGCAAGAGACCGATGGTTGAAGCCTGGAGGGGCAATACTTCCTGATACAGCAACTATTGTGAGTCGTTTACAATATTTCACTTGTCCGTATAGATTCTAACTTCTTTGTTAGTCAGCTTGGGTGTGAATACCGGGTACAGTCATGTGTTTGACATGGGAATTTTCATTTTTCTGTGTTTTTACATGTATGTGGAGGATCTTTGGAAGGTTATATCCCTTCACCTGTTTTTGGATATGCATTGGACATGGGTACTTAATGAAAATTGAATAGTTGGAGTAACATAGACTAACTTTGTTTACATTTTTTCTTTTATTTCCATTTTAGTTTGTTGCTGGATTTGGAAAGGGTGGTACCAGTCTTCCGTTCTGGGAGAATGTTTATGGCTTCAATATGTCTTATATTGGAAAGGAAGTTGTTGAAGACGCCGCTAAATTTCCTATTGTTGACATTATTAATCATCATGATCTAGTAACCAATGCTGCTGTGCTTCAGGTTAGTGACTTCTATAGTCTTATGTTTGTGCCTTTACAATTCTTTTGAAAAATAAGTAAATAAAAATATGCAGGTCTTAGTAGGTTGTACCTGTACAAGGCAAGTCTTCTTTTGGTTCTTTAGCAAGAAGTTTTAGTAGACTAGTCTGCTGTAGAGTAGTTCCTAGCTAAAAGGAAAAATAATAAAGTTGCTTATATATTGCTTCTGTCTTGACAAATAGGTGGACAGTTTCATATCTGGTTTTTATATCGTTGAAGTGATTTGTCTAATTCCTAGTCTTGAATCGACTTGGAATTCGTTATTGACAAGTTCTGCATGTATCTTGTGTTAGGGTCAACATATAAAAGGATTCCTGAAGTTTCAGCTATAATTTTTTTTTCCTTCAATATTTTGACAATTTAAGCGGCTTGACTTTTGCTAATGATCCGTGGTAGGAGCATGTGACCAAGCTTCTATATGGTTGTCCAATCCACCTTTACTGAAAATTTGTCTGTCTTTTACTTAGATAGGCCAGGGTAGAAGCATATTAGTTAATTCAGAAGGAATGTTAATTCAGTTGATTAATCCAAGATTTTCCAAGTTTTCCTGTGAAATGTTTTATGCATGCATAAGTTTGTTAGTGCTGTGCCCAACCTGTCTTAACAACAACTTTTTTATAAAATCTGTCTTACCTTTCCCGCCATTTTCTTTTCATTCTTTTCCTGATCCCCATATTAATTAATTCGGGTTAAGAAGTTCTGCTTTGCATTTTTACCTCTTTTCTTTTTAAGTGTTTTAGGGGCTTGTCTGGAACAACATGCTTTGGCATCGAGCCGAGAGTTTCATTACATGTACATTATGATGGCTAACCATAAATGCTGTCAGCTAATATTTTGCGACTTATTGTTATAAGATTGGGATAATATATTGATACGGACTATAAAAACCAAGCAGCCTTAGCTCATGTCCACTTTGTATCCTTTTTGGTATTATCCTAGATTTCATTGAGTATGATATATGTATTTGGGTTGTGACCGACTGTGTTTTACTTCAGAGCTTTGACCTTGCAACCATGAAGCCTGATGAAGTAGATTTCACTGCAACTGCTGAGTTGGAAGCAAAGAATGATACTTTGGATCATAAGGCAACCGCATGTTATGGGGTTGTTTTGTGGTTCGAGACAGGATTCACCAGCCGATTCTGCAAAGAAATGCCAACTGTTCTATCTACATCGCCATATACCCCTAAAACCCACTGGTCACAGACGATCCTCACTTTTCGAGAACCAATTTCAGTGGCATCAAGCAAGTTCACTGCAGATGGATCTGCAGCTGTTGGAACAGATGCTTGTCCGGCTTCAAAAATTCTTTTGCGAATCAGCATTGCCCGTGCAACACAGCATCGGTGCATTGACATATCCCTCGAAACTGCTGGAGTTGGCTCCGATGGTCGGAAACGCAGTTGGCCAGTGCAAATGTTTAATTTAACATAATAAGTTATCATAGAAAGCGTATTTTCCTACGTTTATTTTTTGGTGGAAGAGTGTAGAGTTAGCTAAGAATTCAGGCTAATGCTAGTAATATTGCTTCATTTATTTCCTGAGAATCATTTTTATCCCTTTTATGGTGAAAGTTTGAAAGCTCAGTATCTTAAGCATACGATACCAAGCTCTTCTAAATTCGTGCTTTGCATTCAATTATTAGTCACTTCACCCATCTGTTGTCTAATGAACGGGCTACTCACTTAGGCCCGACTTGTTTGAGCTAACCCTTGTACTAAGATTGTTTTCAACTAGGGCTGACCCGAATTATTATTTTAATAATTTTAATAATTTATGTTTTTGTAATAGTGAAAATGGGCTCCTTGAGTCGCCTTGGTTTTTTTTTCTCCTCAAATTCACTTATTCCTCATTGTGTAAATAAACTATAAGCAATAACCAATGTCTACCTATGTAGCGGATTCGTCCACAGACAGGAAAAGACTGTTAAACATCTCATCGGATATCTCGCCAGACCATACCAGAGCTCTGCCTAAGACCACGATTATGCCAAGCTCATGCGTTATCATTTATCATTAATATATCAAGTCATATAATTAACTCAAACAACTTCACCATATCAAGTCATATAATTAACTTAACGGGATACCTATAATTGAATGATAGCCTGGCAACTAAGGGAGGATGCTTGGCTTACACATGTCTCTCTTAAATACTTCTTAACGTCAATGTCTCTCTTAAATACTTCTTGACAAAGGATATCAATATTAATAATCTCTCTAACTTCTTCGACTATTCAAACACTCTTTTTCCTTCTTCATATTTAATCCATCCTATGGCTTGATTCATTGAACCTTCTTCAGGAGTTAGTTGGTAAGTTTGGATTGAACACAACTTATAATGCCCTATAAGCTTTAAGGCAAGGATTCAAGTCTAATCATGTGTAATGCGAATTGTTTGTCTTTTTAGGCACCCGATGAGGTGCTACCATTTTGTGAACATACTGCTTTCTTAGGTTCTTAGTAAAGTTAGGAGACAAAACCCCCCATTAAAATTAATATTGACTCTTGAGGGGTTTATTAACTTTCAATGGATATGTCATTTGCAAATTTTTCCAACAAAGTCGATCTTCTCTCAATAAAAATTCAAACTTAAGTATGATACATGACTCTAACTACCTATGTCTATTAAAAGAGATTAAAATATTGAAAATATTTTTATATTTATAATTATACTTTAATTAGAAAAGAATGTAATTGTTAAATATAAAAGAAACTATCCTATTTAATTTTATTTTAAGTACGCATTTTCAAGTTTTTCTTAAATGGGATTGTTTTAATGGTTTACCTTTTGACATAGCACAATAAGTTCTAGTTTTATTTGATTCAAAAAGGAAAAAAGAACTGTAATATCAATATCAATATATTTTAATTGTTAATGTTTTTGTTACTTTGCATTAATAATTAATTTTATGGTTTAAATCATAGTTGAAGTGATACGTTGCTAAGTTTTTGTTGAAAATTATTAAAGATTATTAGTGCTAATTACAATTCACAACTATAATATCAGTTGCAATTTAAGGAAAAATTGTCAGAATATAACTTCACTTATTAGATTCGCATTGTTTGACCGGAAATTTAATTGTTGATGTTTCAAGAATTTTTAGCCCCACACGTGTGTGAGAAGAGGTACTCATTGGTCGGCCCATGTAATGTATTTAGACAAATTTTTTAAGCTTAGATTTTATCTGAAAAATGAGTTTTTTTTTGTCCAAAATTAACCCAAATTAAGAAAAGTAATTTTGGACCCTACTTGGCCCACCTATATTTGATGTTTTAGATTAATTTTTATTTAATTTTTTAAAATATAATACATAAAATGTAATAAAAACATTAAAATAAAAGTTTTTTAACACATTAAAAATTATTTATATTAAAAAACACTACCATAATATTTTATTATATTAAAAAACACAAATAAATATAATAAATATTTAGTGTATTAAATATAATTTTTAAAATTTTATATTTTGGGTTGGGTTATTAAGTTTTTTTTTTTAAGTTTTGGGTAATGAGTTTAATTGTTATCTGATTAGTGATTTAATATAAATATATATAATTAATATAATATTGTCTTATAACATAATATTCAGGTCGAGTTGGGTCAGACTCGAGCCAAAAAATCTTGAACAATGCTCGATTCATATAGAAACGGGCCTTAAGCTTTACTCAAGTTATTTTTTAGGCCTCGTATTTTATCCAAATCTTTCTATATTTTAAATAGACCTTCGAGCTTAGATGGATAACTCAGTCCATGAGCTAGGAATGAAATACGCCATGCAACACCATTTTTTTTATTAAGTATATATCTATTTCATAATACTAAGTAATGAGAATTTTGAAAAGATAAAAAGAATGGGGACGTGGTGTAAATAAAGAAAAAGGAATGAAAGAACATTGAATATCAATGTCTAAAATAAGGTGTAAATAAAGAAAAAGGAATGAAAGAACATTGAATATCAATGTCTAAAATAATTGTGTAATAAGTTGTTTAAGACATATTGCATTCATAAGTTAGAGCTTGAGAAAATCTTTTAGGGTGGATTCGAATGGACGGTGCGTTTACTTGTAGTTAATATAAAAATAGTGATGGCGATGAGATTAGATATTATAACAATACTGTAGTGTGAGACAAAAAGTAAGCTAAACGCACCTCAAGGCACATCCAACCTCACCCTTAATGTCATTGCAGTAGTTGTAGATCATGTAGTTTTTCTACACCCATTGCAACCTTTGCTGAATCCATCTCTTGAGAGAACCATCCATTGTTTATTGAACCTTCCAAACCCCTTGTGGTTCGGTGGTCAGCATTCCACAAGCTAGAGTAAATTCTCATGGGTTGGTTCTTAGGAAATGGGACACCATGTTTTTGAACTCTCTAACAGGAAGGAACATACCAATATAAAACACTTGGTCAACCAATCAATCAATCAACTTGAAAACAGAAATCTAGTGGGGGGTTTGTTGTATGACACTTAGATGATACGTTGGGGATTCCAGAGGATGGAATTATGGAAATCTGCAGTTGGGTCAAACCAGAGATAGAATTGTTGTTCTCTGTTACCCTTGCCTTGACTGACCACATTTGTGTGAAGAATGTAATGGTCACCACGTAGATTTCCCAGGACTCCGAAATCAATTTCATCCCATATTGATCCTTTCGAAGATAGCTGCAATTCCAAACAGTTAACGTAAAAGCCACTGCATGCGGTCTGTTAATTATGAATTCCATTAAAAAACATAGGAGGATTATTATTATTTATATATATTACTGATTTTCAAAAACAGAAAAAAAAATTACTATCACACATATTTGATTTATCCGTTAAACAATTGCCGGAATTTTTTTAATAAAATAATAAGAAAGTATTTTTATCATTTTAAATTATATAAAATTTAGAAAAATACACTTAATTAAATTTGAATTTCTCAAATAAAATTATAGTTAATTTTTAACTAATTTATTACATAATTTTTTCATACATATCATAAATACTCCATAATATAGTATTTATTACTTATTTTCAAAAAAGTGTATATATAAATATATATATTACTAAAGTATGCTTACTCTTTAGTCTTTACACTTCATAAAAAAAACATATTAAAATTTTAAATATTATATATGATATATATAATTATTTAATTCTCAAATAAATAATTTTAAATTTTAAATTTTAAATTATTTGAAAAAAATATGCAAACATGAAAATTGAAATATGATAGAAAAATCAAATAATTAAAAAATTATCATGTCACAAAGAAACATAAAAAATATATATAAACATATAAAAATATTTAAAATGAATTATTAACATAAAAATAATCAGGTTAATATTTTTAGTACTTACAGTGTACTTTTTTTATTCTATAAGAAGTCTTAAAAAACTATCATATATCTCTTATTTTTAAAATATTTTTTTAATATATTATTATATTCTTATAAGATATTTATTAACTTCGTGATTCTATTTATGAAGTCTAAAACTTCACTAATAGTATACCAAATTTTTTCCCTAAATAATTATGTAAATTTATAATACTTTACACATGAAAATATAATGAGAACACGATATGAACACTTAATTTTTTAAAATTGAATTAACATATTAAATCGTGCATAATTATGTTATGAATTAAAACATGAAAAAAACAAATCAAATATTATCAAAATTAAAAACACAATAATAAACTAAGATAAAACACAGAAAAAGTAACGCAACTATTACTCACATGCACGAAAGTGCCAAAATTTACAAAAAATAATATATAAACATTTATATAAATTTATAATCTTCTATATTTAAGAATTATAATAGACAAAGAATTATAACATAAGTTATAATGTTTTAGATAAAAAAAAGGCATAATTTAAAAAAAATCACTTAACGTTTGGGGCTTTTGGTTTTGTGCCCTTAATATTTTTATTTTTTGATTGATACCATCAACGTTACGATTTTTTAAGAAATTAGCCCAATTTTAACGGTTAACGTGAGTTGACTGTTAATCAAACAGTTGGTCAACATAATAACCCATGTGACATGCCACATAATCGCATGACATCATAAATGACGTCATCTATTTAACAAAAAAATTTCTCTCATTTTCTCTCTTGCCAAAGACTATTTTTCTTCTTCAAAATATATGGTTGGCAACCTACTAAGTTCCTGCTCTTTCAACCTTTCAACTTGCTTAAAGACATCCCATTGAAACCAGGTGATGGTATCTTCATCTGTAAACACTCTAACCCTACCAAACCCCCCACTTTCGATGGAAACAAATTAATTTCATTTGCAAAAAACTTCAAATTCCTTAACCAACTTAACGCCCCAACCGATTTCGGAATCAAATTGAATACATTCTTGTACAAATAAAGCCCGTCCACGGACTCCTTCAAGTCCCCCAATATAGAAAACTCCATGCTTTTCCCGGAAACATCGAGAACCAAGTCTCCATCGATACAATCATTGCTACGGTCGTTGTTTTCATCGTTGCCATCGACGGCGATGGTTTCGGTTGTGCTATTAGAGTCATTATCGTCGGTGTTGTTTTCGTCTTTAGGTTGGTTGGGTTTTTGGTCGAAATTCTCTAGGAGGTTGTCAATGATATCGGTGGAACCGGGGAGCTGCATTGAGGTTGGGACGCTAAAGCTATAATTTTAGAGATGAGGAATTGAAAAAGAGAAGAAGAAAAGAGGGGATTGGGCGAGAGAAAGAGGGTTGGAGACAGGAGTATGAAGAAGGGATCTGTTTGGTAGGAGGGAAAAGCATAGGGCAATTGGCGAGAAAGTTGAAGGAAATTGAAGGGAAGGGAGTAGAGAGAGAAAACAAGTTGGAAGGAACTGCTCCCTTGGCTTTTTTAGTAGAAAATGAAAGAGAAACCCAAGAATTTAGAGGAACTGTAGTACTTCTATAGTTCAATTTGTTCTTTCTTATCTGTTTAATAATTCTTTTTATTTTATTCCTCATTCGTCAAATGCAAATTTATTTATATTTTTATGTTATACTAAGGGATCTGTTTTTGTGTTTTTATGTTCAAAAATGGTGTTTGGCAAGAGAGAAAATGAGATAGAAATTTTTTTCTTAAATAGATGACGTCATCTATGACGTCATGCGCTTATGTGGCATGCCACATGGGTATTATGTTGACCAACTGTTTGATTAAAGGTCAACTCACGTTGACCGTTAAAACTGGGCTAATTTCTTAAAAAATTGTAACGTTGAGGGTTCCAATCAAAAAATAAAAAGGTCAAGGGCACAAAACCAAAAGCCTCCAAACGTTGAGGGTTTTTTTTGCAATTATGCCAAAAAAAACTCAAACATCATACAAAATATTATGTAAGATATAGATGGAAAAAAAGTGTTTTTTCCTATTTTTCCAATTTAATATTGGTCAAAACAAAATAATAAACAAATAACAGTAGATTGAGTCTTAGTTAGATTAATATCGGCATTCTTGCTAATGTAAGAGGATGTGTGCTAAAGTGCGTTGAAGCGCATTATTCTCCTATTTATGAGTTGGGGAGGGACTATGGATATTTCTAGGCATTGTGTCAAAAGAGTAAATATGATCAGAACCTATAACGAGATACTTATTAAAAAAATCACAAAATATTTAAGATAACCTTAGCCCTAAGTTTGATAACCATATTAACTTTTACTTAATATGAAATTTTTAACAAAAAATGTTGAATTTGATAAATGGATAACTGTTTAAAAATATTAAGTTGATTTTATTTTTTAAAATCTTATTTTTGAAATAAATAATTTTCTCATTTTATTAAAAATTAAACTATTTAAAATTTATCTTTAATTACTTTTATACAAAACTAGTAATATCATATTAATAATATTAAAATTATGAAATAATGAATTTTCAAGAATCAAATAAAAAAATTATATTCTTTGCATAATTTTACAAATATATCAAATAATTTTATAATATAAATTTAGTGCTTATAAAATTTAGTACTTTCAACAGTTAATTTTTTGGTTTATCAAATACATTATAAATCAATGACTTATGTTTGCTTGATTGTGAAATAAAAATTTCCTATGTTTCGATTTTTGATAAATTCGAAATAAACTTTTTTTTTACCACCATTAGATTTGTGATAAAATAAAAAAATAAAAACTTTTTTTTTACTTATATGTCTATCAAATCAAGAATGAATTTTCATGTAATTTATTAATTTAAATTCCATTTCATAAAAAATGCAAAGTAATTAAAGACAAGGGCTTTTATGAATATAAATTAAAGAAAAGATGCTTATTTAGGTATAAAAACACTATTAGGGCTTATTTAAATAGGTCATTATAGTTTAAGGGATTTTAAATAAATAAACCTATTATTTATAATAATATAGAAGCCACAGTTTTTATGAAGCAAATGATCTTAATAAAAAATATATATTTATAATGGAAAACTATTGAAATCTCCCGGGTTTGAAAAAAAAAAACAAACTATTTAAAATACTCACTTACCTTTAAGGTTTACTGAAAATCTACTAATTCGCCAAGGTTTATCTATAAAATGAATTTTTTTTAAAAATAACTTTTCTTTTTATTAATTATTATATTATTATTTTTTGTTAAATCTAATTAGTTTTTTAAAGAAACACCTTCTATAGTTTTCATCCATCAATTTAGTATAATGTCTCATCCATAATAATTTACGTTAATTACATTTTTTATTAATGGATAATACTATACTAAAAATATAGAATAATGTTTAATATAATTTAGTATTGAATTTATCCATTGCAAAACAGGAATTGATGTAGTAAATTAATGGAAAATTTATATTAAATTATTAAGTTATATTCAATATTAAATTTTTTAAATTTTTTATTCGAACATATTATTAACATATTTTGAATATTTAAAATTTTACACTTTTTTTTAATTTGCCATCTAAGCTTTTTTTAATCCATTTTAATACTTGGACTTAACACTTTTTTCTAATTTGATAACAATTTTTTTTCAATTTGGCACCTGATCTTGACACTTTTTTACTTAATTTGGTACCTAACCTTTTTTTTATCCAATTTGACTCCTAAATTTGTAAACCGTTATACAAATTACTCCAATATACTACTAGTGTTTTTTATGAGGTAGTAAAAAAATAATGTATGACCGACATGTAGTAGACAATATAATGAATTTTTTAATTTAATTTTTTAAATGTATTTTAAATGTTCAATTCCTTTTAATTTAATTTTTTAATTTAATATAATGAATTTTTTTTTATTTTGAATTTTTAAGACTATTGTTTTTTTCTTCAATATCTATTCCTTAAGCATATCTCAAAGCACAATTCTTGAACATGGATTTCTTATGATACTAAAGAAAATTTTGCGGAATTGAGGGAGTTGTGAAGACCAGGACATGTTTTAAGCATTTGGTCCCTTTTGAATCATTCGCACCACTAACAGTCAAGGTAAAAATAAAATTTGAGCATATTGTTTAGCAGAGCATAAGAAACCTCAAATAAATGTAAACATTCTTGCAATTAAATTCAACCTTATGTGTCACATGTTGGTCATACATTAACTATTTATGTCCTCTCATAAAAAATTAACCATTCCACATAGTGCTATGGAGTAATTTGTATAATATTTGATAAGTTTAAGCACCAAATTGGACAAAAAAATCTTAAGTACCAAATTAAAAAAAGTGTCAAATTTAGTGCTAAATTAAATAAAAAAGCTTAACCACCAGATTAAAAAAAAACCTTAAATACCAAGAAAAAAAAATCAAATTGGAATAACAAATGTTATACTATCACTTCTAAAACCAATGATAAAGCTTTTCTACCTATAAAAAGAAAAGAAAAATAAAAATCAATGCAATTAGAAAATTTTAAAGAAAATTAATTTTGGTTTTACTTGGATAAAAAATCAAATTGCATACTAAATGGGGAGATTACATGAAACATTAATTCTTGCTAAAAGAGTAAGTTTCTTCCCGAGTAGTCAAAATATTAATGCAAAGTTTAAAGGAACAGAAAAGAAAAAAGAAAGGCATTTAATAATTAAGCAACATTATCTAATATATGGTGAATATATCAACATGCTTAGAGAATTGCTAATTATCCCTTAAAAATATATTAAAAGGCAAAATATTCATTTAATACTCTAAAAATAAAATATTAGTCAAATAATAAATAAAATAAATAAATATTTTAACACTACTTATTTCATTAATTAATATTAAACATTATATCACACGTGGTGAAAAAAAATACAATTTTAATAATGTGAAAAACACAAATATTAGAATACGTGAAAATTAATATAATATGAATTATTAATGTATTAAAATTTATATAAATACATAATATATTAAATACAATTATAATTTATAGAAACATTTAAATACGAAAATACACAAATCGACACATTTTAGTTTACAAATTCCAAATTCTCCAAAGTTCGATAATCAAGTTTTTTATTACATAAAGATTATTAGTGATTGAAGGGAAGGTCCAAGAGCCTTCCTTGAGGAACCCATGAAGGAACCCAAGCAACAGCAATACAAAGACATTGAATTGGAGACGGCTCCCTTCCACAATTATTAAGATGGTGAGCGAAATTGGAAGGTTGATATCGATGATCCCCAACACATTAGCTCTTATCCCATTACAAATACAAAGGGCAGCTTCAAGATCAGCCAACCCTCGAATCAGACTACAACATGGTTCGGTAGGCACACTACCGATCTCGACATTCACTAAATTAACATTATCTAATTGCTTACCTGTTCAAAATATAATTCAAAGATAAGTTTTGTCCACAAAAATTTAATTCAAAGAAAACAATTATTTATTTATAAGAAACATATAATTTTATAAGATTATGAAAGAGATAAATCTCAAAACTATACATTAAATTAGATAGATTGTGCAATTTGATGTTTGAACTTTGATTCAATGCAATTATATTCATGTACTATGTTCTGCCTTTCCAGTATTTTACTGGAGGCTACACCATGAATGGTTCCAAATCATACCAAGTTGTCATGGGTCTCTACCTCATGGTCTTATACCCATTTCCAATCAGTAATGTGTCAGTCTGGTTTACATTATAACTGTCCTACTAAAGGCTTCACAATGGTACAATTCTTATTACTTACTTACCCAGACGTGATTATATTCCTGATTGACATTCTTTTCATATCACAACTATACCTGCATTCTTACCAATCAATATTCTTCTCAACAGAATCATACATAGATAATCATAACACCTTTTTCATCATCACCATGATCATGCATTTACTGATCACTATAGATTTCATTACCCTTTATATATAAATAGTTCTACTTGAAGAGTTTATACAACAGAGTTAGGGTAGAGACTCACTTGATTCTCACCTACTATAGTTCTAAACTCCAAACCAGATATCTCTCTCAAACTAGCAGCAACCACTGCTTACAGAACATAAGGTCACTATTACAACTCAATTACATACGATTTGTTATCATCTTAATCACTGATAACCCCTATGCAAAACCTTATCATTACAATCTTACTGTTCACATACCCTATTCAAACTTATTCTTTCAGAAGCATGCAGAGTTGAAATACTTACCCTGAGATGGAATAATCACTGATTAAACCCAGAATCATAGCTTCTAGTTTAGCGAGGAAGAGATAAAAAAGAATTAGAAAATAGTATTTTTGGAAGAAGAAGAAGAAGAACCTCCTTCAGAACCCATTTTACACACATATATATAACCCAACTAACTTAGTGGAGCTTAACAAGTGTTACACGTTTCATAATTTGCCTTCTTAATAATCTACAATTTCGAGGGAAACATAACTAAGTTCCTTATATTCACAGTTATCAAGTTAGACTATTCAGTTGATTTCTAACTAGATTACTTATAATCTAATTAACACAGTATTTCAGGCAAACCAGGCATACTATACCTTTAGCAAATACTTATTCCATACTTACCCTTTATCACTTAACACGAACTTTTCCTTAATATAGCAGAATGTCATGAAATCAAATCCTTATTTTTCTATGTAGCAGATATTGAACACCCACACAAGTACGCCAAAATAATCACTTGGACGGATAACACTTCGCGAGACAAACCGTTTACTACTACACGCCAAAACTTTAGACCTACTGGACCTCGGGTATTACATTTTATTTAGAGGAAAAAGTAAGTTTTAATATGTACATCTTGTGTATTTATAATCTACTAACTATAACTAACTTAACTACTCAACTAACTTGTTAGGCTCGAAAATACCAAAAGGGAGGTGAATAAGTATTTTAAAATTATTTGCAAACTTTTCTAAATGATAAGGAAATGGAAGAAATTTTGAACACTTCGATTCATAGTGGTTCAGCCCCAATTGGCTACCTCTACTACCTTGATATACCTCAACCAAGTATTTCTCAATTCATTATACTTGAATCATTAGCTTTCAAGGAAAATGTATAACCTTTACTATCCCTATCTTTTTCACAAGGCTAAGATAAAATATTCCCCCTAGTTTTTATGGCCTAACTAGAACCCTTCCTAGTTTTGTAGCTCAACTAAAACCCTTTACAAATTACTTTAGGTTTTATACCTCAATAACCTTAAGCAACCTTTTGTAGGTACAAGAAAATATGTAAACAATAAAAGCCTCTTAAAGGTGTGTGTTTACAAGCGTTTAGCTCTCTCAAGGAGTTGAAATGAGAATGATAAAAAGATCTAACAATAAACGCCTAAGAGATATGTACAAGAGAAAATGAAGGAATAAATAATCTGATGCTTTTCTCTTAATTTTTATGCTTGGATGTTCATCTTTTCTGTTTTCAAGTGTTCTTGACTTGAATATATACTCTTTAACTGATTTTTGGACATTTGGAGCTGTTGGAGGGAGTTTTTAGCTATTGGGAGCATTTATTTCATGCATTTAATGTAGCCTACAGTTAGAGACATATAACCGTTGTCTCGAGATAGGAAGAACAAATATGATCATTGGAGCTTGAGGTCTCGAGACACAATAGGCTTGTCTCGAGACAATCAATCGATACAAAGCTCCCTTGAAGCATACCTTAGCTTTGATGTTGGCTGGTCTCAAGACAATATGCCTTTTGTCTCGAGACAAGGTTCCTTTAAAGCATTTTTAGCTTTGATGTTGGTCTGTCTCAAGACATACATGCTTGTGTCTCAAGACAAGACCGTGAACCTTAAAAAAATGTGGCTTAAAAACATTTTAAAGGAATGGGGTTTCTCAAAAACTCTTGTAAAAATTTTAAGTCATTTAGAAGCTTTGTTTTTGAGTTTGTAATACTTGAAAATATATTTGGATAAGATTGAAATAATTTATACAAATTTGATTAAGGAATTTTATAATTAAGTTTGTTATATCAAAACAATTGAAAATTAAAGCTAACATAACTATAACTAACTTTCTAACATATCATTTATTAACTTCAACATATACACATGCAATTCCACCGTCAGTATCACAAATTTTGGTTATAATTTGCAACCATAATTTTCTTCAACTAGCCATGAACAAATTTGTTTTCTTTATAGTCTTTCTTTTATTTTTCTTTGTTTTCATCTCATCATCTAATGGTGATAGTGATTTAATGTTTTAAAATTATACTCAAATCAATCTTAATCATGTTATTGGACTAGAAAATATTGTCTTTGATTGCAAAGGTGAAGGTTCATATGTCAGTATATTTGACAGAAGAATATTAAAATGGAATGGGCCGAAATTTGGTTGGCCAGAATTTGTTATTCCTTCACATTTAGGAATATTCACACATTATTCGTTTTTATCTATTTTTCATCAAAATATTTTTAATTTTTAATTTCTTTGTTGGACGAGAGAAAGGAAATTATGTGATGGCATAAGAGATTCAAACCTTGAAGCTATGGTGCCCCAAACCCAGCCGAGATGGTCCGACTCGAATTCCAAATATCACATTAGCCACTAAAAAGACTCTCCATTAAAACCCTCACAAAGCACACTGACAACCAAACACACCTTATATAATTATTCATGGAATATTTGATAACCTAAAGTCATGCTTCCGTTGGACTACTTTGATCATCAAGTTATCAGCATAATTCGTAATTTATGTTAAAGTTGTGTGGCAAGTCAAGTTAAACAAAATATATTTTCTTTCTAAAAGATTTAGTATTTATGAGTATAATATATTTAGCATTTATTAGCATAATATATTTGACTTTGATTAGAATTAGGTTTTTTCAACCTATAAATAGATGTAGTTGAAACTCCTCTTGTAATCATTCGAATTCGACATAGTGAATTTTCTTCTCCTCTGCCCGTGGTTTTTTTCTCGAAAGGGTTTCCACGTAAAATCTATGTTATTTTATTTTATTTTATTTTTCACAAATTGCTATCAGAGTTTCTGGGTTGTTCATCTCAATCACGGTAATGGCGTCTTTGAAGTATGAAATTCCGCTATTGGAATGCAACACCAGATTTGCGTTGTGGCGAATTAAGATACAAGTAATTGCGCAGATGGATCTGGAGGATGCCCTGCTAGGGATAGATAAGATGCCTTCAACATTAACAGATGAAGAGAAGAAGTGTAAGGATCGAAAGGTGTTAACACAATTACATCTGTATTTGTCCAACGAAATTTTGCAGGATGTGATGAAAGAGAAAACCACCGCTGCATTATGGAAGAGGCTAAAAAAAATATGTATGTCAAAAACTCTAACAAGCAAGTTGCATATGAAACAGTATCTTTATGCTCATCGTTTGGAGGAAGGTGCGTCTGTACACGAACACTTAACAATGTTTAAAGAAATTCTCTCAAACTTGGAGGCCATGGAGGTTCAGTATGATAAGGAAGATCTAGGGTTGATTCTACTTTATTCGTTGCCCCCGTCTTATTCAACCTCAGAGACACGATTTTATATAGCCACGAGTTTCTCACAGTTGATGAGGTTTATGATTCTTTGACCTCGTATGATAAGATGAAGCATCTTGAAGTTAAACCCGACTCTTAGGGGGAGGGTTTCATTGTTCTTAGGAGACAAGATCGGAATGCTGATGATGATCGTGGAAGGACACAGGAACGGAATCCTAGCGGTAAATTTAACGGTAGATCAAAGTCTTCAAACAGAGGTAAAACTTATAACTTCTGCAGGAAAAAAAGGGCACATTAAATCTGAGTGTTATAAGCTCCAGAACAAGATTAAAAGGGAGGCTACGAATCAAAAGGAAAAAGAACAAAAAAATTTTGGTGAAGCTGATGTTGTAGAAGACTACAGCGATGGTGAACTTCTAGTCGCTTCTGTCAATGATTCTAAAGTAAGAGAGGAGTGGATACTTGATTCAGGCTACACTTTCCATATGAGTCCTAATCGGGATTGGTTTACAACTTACAAAACAGTGTCTGAAGGTGTTGTTTTGATGGGAAATAATGCTTCATGTAAAATCGCAGGTGTTGGAACAATTAAAGTTAAGATATTTGATGGAGTTGTTAGAACACTTAGTGACGTATGACATGTTCCAGAATTGAAGAGATATTTAATTTCGTTAAGTACTCTTAATTCAAAAGGGTACAGATACACAGCTGGAAGTGGAGTTTTAAAGATTTTCAAAGGTTCCCTTGTTGTGATGAAAGGGTAGAGAAAGACTACTAAGTTTTATGTTTTGCAGGGTTCTACTGTTACTAGTGATGCAGCTGTTGCTTCCTCTTCCTTGTTAGATAATGATATTACTAAAATTTGGCATATGTGCCTAGGGCATATGAGTGAGAATGACATGGTAGAATTAAGCAAAAGAGGACTTTTTGATGGGCAAGGAATTTGCAAACTGAATTTCTGTGAGCACTGTGTTTTAGGAAAGCAAAAGAGAGTTCGATTCACTAGATAAATCCATAACACGAAAGGAACGTTGGAGTATATTCATTTTGATCTATAGGGGCCATCTAGAGTGCCTTCGAGAGGTGGAGCTAATTATATGCTAACCTTTATTGATGATTTTTCCAGAAAAGTTTGGGCGTTCTTCTTAAAGTAGAAAAGCGATGTGTTTTCCGCATTTAAGTCTTGGAAAATTATGATTGAAAAATAGATAGGAAAACAAATAAAATACCTCCGTACAGACAATGACTTAGAGTTCTGTTCTGATGAGTTTAATAAATTGTGCAAGTTAGAAGGGATCGTGAGACACTTGACAATTCGCCATACTCCACAGCAAAATGGCATTGCAGAACGAATGAACAGAACGATCATGGAGAAGGTTTGATGTATTTTTTTCAAATTCCAACTTACCAAAGTCGTTTTGGGCTGAAGCAGCCTCTACTGAATATTTTTTTATCAACAGATCCCCATCCGTTTCCATTGAGAAAAAGACTCCACAAGAGGTATGATCTGGTAATCCTGCTAATTATTTTGACTTAAATATCTTTGGATGTCCTATGTATGCTCATGTTGATAATGGAAAATTAGAATTAAGATCTATTAAATATGTTTTTCTTGGTAATAAAGCCGGAATAAAAGGGTATAAGTTATGCTGTCCTGAAAATAGAAAAATTGTGATTAGCAGAGATGTCATTTTTTATGAAACTGCTATGCTGCCTAACTTATCTCTTAAAGAATCTTTTAATAAAGAAAATCAAAAGTAGGTGGAGCATCAGATTAATACAGAGTTGACTCCTCAAGCCAGTACAAAAATTGAGAATAAAGTTGCTTCTTCCCCACAATACTCTATTGCTAAAAACAGAACTAGAAGAGAAATTAAACCTCAAAAGAAGTATGTCGAGGCTGATCTAGTTACTTATGCTTTAAATGTGGCTAAAGATAGAGATTCAAATTGAGAGCCATCCAATTATTCTGAGGCAGTTAGCAGTGAAGACTCAGAAAAGTAGATGTTTGCTATGCAAGAGAAGATGAAATCACTCTACAAAAATAGAACATGAGATCTTGTGAAACTTCCTAAAGGTAAAAAGGATGTTCGTTGTAAATGGGTGTTTAAAAAGAAAGAAGGGACTCCAGGAGTTGAAGAACCCAGATATAAAGCAAGGCTTGTTGCAAAGGGCTATAGTCAAATTCCAGGAGTGGACTTCACAGATGTGTTCTCCCCAATTGTGAAGCATAGTTTGATTTGAGCTTTGATTGGTATTGTGCCCATGCATGATTTGGAGCTTGAATAGTTAGATGTAAAAACTGCTTTTTTGCATAGAGAACTTGAGAAGGACATTTACATGCAACAACCAGAGGGTTTTACAGTCTCAGAAAAAGAGGACTATGTTTGCTTGCTAAAAAAGTCCCTTTACGGTTTGAAACAATTACCAAGACAGTGGTATACGAGGTTTGATTCCTTTATGACTTCTCATCATTTCAAAAGAAGTAGTTTTGTCAGTTGTGTTTACTTTAAGAAAAACAGTGATGGTTCTTTCATGTGTATACTTCTTTATGTTGATGACATGTTGATAGCAGCAAAAGATAATAGAGAGATAAGAAAAGTCAAAGCCCAACTAAGTGAAGAATTTGAGATGAAAGGTTTGGGACCAGCAAAGAAGATACTTGGTATGGAGATTCTCAGAGATAGAAAAGCAAGTAAATTGTACCTAAGTTAGAAGGGGTACATTGAGAAAGTTCTTTGCAGGTTCAATATGCAGAGTGCTAAGCCTGTTAGTACTCCTTTAGCAGCCCATTTCATACTTTCATCGGCTTTGTCTCCATAATCAGATGATGAGATTGAGTACATATCACATGTTCCATACTCTAGTGCAACGGGATCTCTCATGTATGCTATGATTTATTCACGTCCAGATTTATTATATGCACTCAGTGCAGTTAGCATATACATGGCGAATCCCAGTAAAGAACATTGGAAAGTAGTTCAGTGGATTTTAAGATACTTATGAGGTACTACTGATGTCTACTTACAGTTTGGAAGAACTAGAGATGGAGTCATTGGTTATGTTGATGCTGATTTTGCTAGAGACCCTGATAGAAGAAAATCTCTCACAGGTTATGTCTTTACAATCGGAGGTTGTGCAATCAGTTAGAAAGCAACTTGCAAACTACAGTCGCTTTGTCTACCACTGAAGCTGAATACATGGCGATTATTCAGGCTTGTAAAGAAGCTATTTGGTTGAAGAGACTCTTTAGTGAACTCAATGAAGACCTTCAAATCAGTATTGTATTTTGTGACAGTCAGAGTGCAATCTTCCTTACAAAAGATCAAATGTTTCATGAGAGAACAAAACACATTGAAGTTCAGTATCATTTTGTTCGTGATATTATTGCTCGTGGTGATATTATTGTGAGCAAAATTAGTACTCATGAAAATCCTGCAGATATGATGACTAAGTCACTTTCTATAACCAAGTTTGAGCATTGCTTAGACTTGGTTGGTGTTCATTGTTGAAGTTAAACCCTTAAGGGGTTTTATGGAAGAGGTGGAGAACTTGTTCATTAAGAGTTCGCGATGAAGAACTTGTTCATTGAGAATTCGTGTCAAGGTGGAGATTGTTAAAGTTGTGTGACCCAAATTCTAAGAGATTGCTTGCAAGTCAAGTTAAACAAAATATATTTTCTTTCTAAAAGATTTAGTATTTATGAGTATAATATATTTAGCATTTATTAGTATAATATATTTAACTTTGATTAGAATTAGGTTTTTTCAACCTATAAATAGATGTAGTTGAAACTCCTCTTGTAATCATTCGAATTCGACATAGTGAATTTTCGTCTCCTTTGTCCGTGTTTTTTTTTCCGAAAGGGTTTTCACATAAAATCTGTGTGTTTTTTATTTTATTTTGTTTTGTTTTTCACAAATTAAATTTTTAACAAGAAAATATTTTAAAAACTTCAATTGAACATTCATGCAGGTGATAGAGTATTTAAAATGTTATATTTGAAAGGATTTTAGAAACCGTCTTATTTAAAAACAAATGATTAGATCTAAATCGTAATGTAGTAAAATGTTGAAAAACATCATTTCATAAGGTTGAAAACAGTATAGCAGAGTGGTACGTATAAATCTTGTTTATGAAGATTCATTAAAACATCATGCATTTCTTCATAAAATCATCATCATTTAATTAGTTAATAGGTCACCTACTATTTACGTAATTTGTCCAATTTTATATTTCATGCATGCTAAACTCATGATTAATTTCCAAATCATACATAAAACATATAAGACTTAGCTTAATAATCAACGACTCTTCAACCTGCACTTACAAGTTAGTCGAACAATTAGTCACTTTTCCTCCTTATTTTAGCTATATCCTTGCATTGTTAAACATAGTGTGAGATTTTTCAAGCTCAGTGAGTGCTCAAAGATTGCTATAAGGCCTAATTTTGGCCTGGGATAAACAGTACAATTATTAACAGTCCTTTTTACAACTTAAAACCCAAACTTAAAACCCAATTACAAATCCCTAAACCAAGCCCAACAATGCAGCCCAAAATCAGCAAAAAAAAACTAAATCTTAGGTGCGTCGCACCTAGGGTCTTCTGATCAGCCGCCACTGGCCACCGCCCTTTGCCATTCTGACACCGCCACTGCAGCACCGTCAGCACCGCCCATTTACCTGTAAAAAAAAGCAGAATAATCATTTTAGTTAAAGCAAGTTGTAAATGGCTATAAAGCCATATGAACCCAATGTATTTTGATTCGATTTGGGACAAAAATACAACAAAAAAAAAACACACAGATTCAAACACACCAACAAAGAAAAACAACAAGTATTTGAAGAAGAATAGACAAAGTTAGAAGCGTGCTAAGGTCCTTCTTTTTTCCTTGTTTTTCTTTTTTACGAAACTGTTTTTATAAACATACATTTTTCCTTTTTTCTTTTTTTTTTAAAAACTACATATATATATATGAGTAAAAAAATAAAAAAAAAGAAACTTACCTTTTTTGATTTCGCAAGAAAATAGGGCGACTTTTGGCCTTTCGCCATTGTAGCCAGTGGCGCCGTCGTCGGCGGCCGGCGCAGTGGTTGGTGGCCGGACCCCTGGCCAGATTCTGGAGAGGGAGAGAGGGTTGAGAGGTTTTCTTTGCTTTTTTTTAGAAGTGTTAAAAATAAAATAAAAAAAAAACGTTGAAATTTTATCTTAAATAGCAACCACTAAACGGCGCTGTACAGGCCCAAATCTGCCCTGGCCTATACCAAAACCAAAATAAAATAACAAAATAAAAATCCAATATATGTCCATAGTCCAAATTTACATTTAACCCACATACAATTGAAGCCCAAATTTTTAACTCATAAGGCCCAATCTTAAAACGACCTAAATGGCCTGGGCAAATTGAAACTTCTGGAACCCTAGGGTTCCCTTGCGCTGCAGCTTTCACGAGCGGCCTTGCCACATCACACGTGCTGCTCCGTTCCTCCGTACACCCCCACAAACGGCCTCACCATGTCAGCAACTCCACGCCATACACACCTGCAATAGACTAACAAACAAAAAGGAAGCAGCAAATAACAGCAAGATGACAGCAGGAAAATTGGTATTTTTTTTTTTATTTTTTATTTTCTTTTCGGCTATAAAGCCAAGGGAAATCAAATGTAAAAGCGGGATACAAAATAAAAAGAATCAGCAAAAGAAATCTGAAGATGATTTCTGTTTAAATATCTTTAAATCTTTTGCATTTCCTGGCAATTTATTTTTCAAATCATTCGTTATTATGCGTTGAAAACTAAAGAAAAAGAGAGAGGGGAGCCTTATCTTGCAAATATGCCGAAGGTTTCTTCTCGCTTCATTGCAATCAAAGTTGAAAAGAGATCTCAAGGCTGAAAGATCATCCATCCAGGCTTGAACGCACCAGTTTACGGAGGTGAATCGGCAATCGAAGTGGGGGATTTGGGGCTTGACGAGTGAGAAAGAAAGGGATTAGGGATTTGTTTCATTTTCTGAAAAAAAAGGCAGAGTGCCATTCAAACGATTTTTTTTTCTTTTAGGTTTAATTACTAATAAAACGACGTCGTTTACTCTTTGGAATTTAGGTGCCGAAACAACACAGTTTTGTGTTGACCCGCGAATGAACCGACCCGACTTGGGGGAGGATCCGCGTTTAGCTGTTAAAGGGATAATTACGCAATTCGTCCCTTCCTTTCGTGCTACCACATGATTAGCCCCAATTCGAATTTGCTTTATTTTTAATTTTTTCTGGGAATTTGCGCGTTGTTTCAAATTAGCCTGCGTTTAAACGCTTCGTTTTAGAATTTGGTCCATTTGCATTTTTAATCATTGATCATTTTAGCGCATTTTGCTCGTCCTAAATTCTGTTTTAACAATCTGATTTATTTGTAAATTATCCTTCTGATCTTGTTTTTATTCCAATTAAGTTTCTTAGTTCATATTTGTTGTATTTTTATGAATTATTCATCATGCATTTTTTTGACAGATTATCTTAGTATATTATTTTGAATTATTTTATTAATTTCACTGTTCGAGTTTCATCTCCTTTTGTACATTTTCGTTTTGTTTTATTATATAACTTGTTTATGTCAAAATTCTCTTTTATGAACATTCTTTGCTTCAAATATTATATTATTTTTGTATATGTTATTTATATTAAACTATTTGTATTTTATGAACATTATTTATTCATATATATATTGTTTTGTATATCACTTATATTGTTTCATCACAAAATTATTTTTTACACTTATATATATATACGTAAATGTTTCCTATATCATCAGTTTTGAATTGTTGTTCATTATGTTTTTTCTGTACATATTGTTGATTTTATATTCTTTTATGTAAATATTTTCTTTTAAATATTTATGTATATATATATTTTCTTTTAAATATTTTTTGTGTATCTAATCTATTTACTTATGTATATTTTTTTTATATCAATCACTTTCACAAATTAGCATATTTGTATATACATTATTTACTTTAAGTTTTCAGTTTCATACATATCATTAGTTAAATCAATTTGTTTTATTTGAAATTATTCTATATATTATTATTTTGAATTTCTTTTTACACAATATATATTCTAATAATCATTTATATTTTACTAGTTTTACATATATATATAAGTTATTTCGAATTATTGCATGTGTTATTCCTTTGTATATGTTTCATATGATTTTTTAAATTGTTTTGCAATATATTGGCTCCTAGTTTTCATATTGTTCTGCATATTATATATGTCATTTTTTTAGTTTTTATGTTATTTCGCATATTATTGTTACATATTATTTATTCGTTTTTTATAGTTATATTAATTGTTATTTATCTATGTTTGAAAATGTGGTTATATTTTTCTTAGATTAGTTATATTTAATTGTTTGTTTTGTTAGTTGATTAATTAAATTATATTATCTTCAATCATCAAGTATTGTATTTTATGCATGCATATTATCCCATGTTTTCATTTTTTTCCTTTGGTTTACAAATGTCGCTTTATAATTTCCAACTCTTTAAAATAAACTATTCCATTGTATTTCAAGTAAAATTAATATGTTTTGAGTTTACAAATTTTTACAAAAATCCTAAAATAAGGCAATATTCAGTATTTAGAAATTCGAGAAATCGTGCCCTAACGTGCTAGGTTTCGATTTTTCGTTGGACTAAATATTTGGACATCCTTTTGTAATTTTTGACCTAAGAGCTTTTGGAAGTCAAAACTCAATCGTGTTCTCAAAAGTATAAAGGATAATATCCTATCGTGCTGGATGTGATGTTTATACCTTTGAAACGAGAAAGTTTTGACGACCAGCTTAAACCACTCAAATGTTTTAAAAGGAACCATATTTCAAATTTTTTGAAAAAAACCCTAGACATAAGGACAACACTTAATCAATCTGGTACCAGATTTTGGGCGTAGTGAGGGTGCTAACCCTTCTTCATACGTAACCGGCTCCCAAACCCATTTTTAAATTTACATAGACCAAAATTGAAAGAAAATGTTTTATTAGGTGATCCAATCACACCTAAACAGAAAGAATGGTGGCGACTCCACATTTGGTTTTAAAAATCGATCCCCATTTTTTCATTAAGTAAAAAAATCGTTTCGACAGACGCTGTTTCGAAAGTTGAGTTCAGAGGCCAAAACGATGTTGTTTTGGCCCCTGACCCGTGACCCAATCCATTTGCCCTCAAGATCCGCGTATTTTTAATCGGAAAGGCTAATTGCGCTTTTAGCCCTTCTGTTTTTTTTACTGTTTTACAATCAAGTTTCTTTTATTTTAATTTTTGCCCTTTAATTTATTTCGTTTACAATTCGGTCCACCTTGAAGCTGTGCGTTTTGGGGGGTGAGGATTATTTCCCATTATGGTCCCTCCTTTTTATTTGTGCATTCAATTTAGTCCTTGACCTTTTTTTATTTTCGATTTTATCCAAAATTCTGTTTAAAATTTCAATTTAGTCCCTCTTTTGTTGTTATTATATTTTTAGATTAATTAATTTAATATTATTATTCTCATTATTATTTTCCCTTTTTTTGCATTTCCTTATTTGTTATTATTATCTTTTTGTTAAATTAATTAATTTTACATTATCACTATTATTATTATATTTCTTTTTGTGTTTACTTACCCAACATTTTCTTTAAATATATTTATCTTATCATTTTGTTATTTATTTACTTATATCCTTTTATAATTTCAAACTTAGATTATTTACTTATTACTAATATTATTATTAGTTATTTATATCCTTTTACAATTTCAAACTCTTTTTTTCTTTTTTATTATTAATATTATTTTTTTAGCCTTTACATTCCATTTATTTTTGTATTTGTTTACTATTATTTTTAGTTTGCTTATTATTCTTTTTCTTATTTGTAATAAGTATATTAGTTTTGTTTATTTACTTATTCTCGTCCTTTTATTATCATTATTACATTTATTTTGTTATGCATACTAGCACCATAATTTATTTTTACACTTTACTACAAATTTGTGTTAGATTAATTTTTTTCCGACATATGTGATTTTGTTTTTATTTAAATAAGCAAGATTCCATATTTTGAAATTCGAAAAGTCGTTCTCTAACTTACAGAGTTTCGATTTTCTCGATAAATCTGAATAAACGAACATTTTTAAAGTATAATTTTTTTTAAATAATCTCGGGAATTACATGATAAACATGTTAATTTGCATATTTTTTGTGTTTAATTTGGTTTATTTTTGAACTGAACCCTGCTAATTAGTCAAAAAAAAGCTAAAAATGGCCAATTTGAAAGACAATCATTGAAATAGGGCCAAATCAAAAAGGTGGAGGAAGCCAAGGACACATCAAATATTTTGACTTTGTAGAAGCCAAAAATAGGAAAATCCTATTTTATTTTATTTTTTTATTTTTAATTTTATTTTTATTTTTATTTTTGATTTTATATTAAATTAGTTTAGGCTAAATTTAGTAAACACCATGTATATAAATAACGGCCTTAAGTTTTTAGGAAATCATCAATTAATTCTACTTTCCTACTACAATTTGGAATAGAATTGTTCTTTCTTTTTCTTTGGAATTGACGTGAGCTATTGCTATTTTCATTGGCATTTTGCTTGCTTTTATAAATTGAGCTAATTGTCTTTCAAGTCTTTCCATTCCCCAAATTCGTCCATTATCCTCAACCTACTTTTCAAAACATACAAAGCATGAATAATTTTATGCTTCACTAAATTTCATCTTAGCCTTGGGTCGGTGTTCTTTCCAGTTGGGAATCGTGAGATACGAATTCATGTTAAAAATCTATCCAATCGGTATTCATTTTTTTTCGTAAGTATTGGGATAGACCAATCATCCCTTAAAGTTAAATTCGATTTCAAGTCAAAGTGCATGTTGGGTTGGAGTCGTATTTGCTTACAGTTGGAGATTCGAGTTGGCCGTGCTGTATTCAGATCTCCGAGAACAAATCAAGGAAGAAGTGATTGGGTTTAAATGACCCACGCGGTTGAGGCCGTTAATTCGAGTTGGGTTCTTCAGAATGCAAGGCTGCCGGAATCTTGAATCGGGAACACGTGTATCTCAGTTAGATAATCGGTAAGGGTTGGTTTGCAGGTCGTACAGGAACCAGCTATTAGAGGAGGAATTGGTGGTTAGGACGTTCTTAACTGCTATAACCAGCTTATTGTTTGGAGGAGAAGATTAATTTTCAAGGATCGATTCTTGATACGAAATTTACAGTCTAAGACTAAGGCTTATTTTATCTGTTTACACAAGTCTAAATTTATTTCCAGTTTACATTTATTTTCAATAGTATTCAATCGTTTATTTAAGCTGATTAGATTATTTTGCTTTCTTATCCTCAAACTTCTCCGATTTAATTGTTTATTTTTGCAAGTACGTTTGAAGTAGTGGGCACGACTCTTGACACGACGCTTGACGCGATAAACCATCTATTCATAAGTGAACACAGAAATTGATTACGATATCCAATCCCTGTGGACTCGATCCTACTACCACTCTTACTACAATTTAGAGTTATTTTTGTAGGAATTATTTTTGGTGGTTTCAACGCCGATCAAATTTTGGCGCCATTGGCAGGGATTAGAGATATTCCTCTAATTTCTGTTTGTTTTCCTTATGACCAGATCAAAACCGAGAACTTTAGAGTTTGAACCAGAAATTGAGAAATTCGTCTAACAACTGCAGAAAGAAGCCATTTGACACGGTAAACAGCCAAATCTCGGATTTGAAACATTATCACATACTGAAGAAATTTTCTTGTTTGACGAACCAAACGAGATGGCTGAACAGATGATACGCCAACTCACTGCGGCACTGGATGAACAACAACCCTTATGTATAACCTATCCAGCAGGAGGAACGCCATTCAAGTTAAAGTTGAGTTTGATCCATTTGCTACCTCCTTTCCGTGGATTACAAAATGAAAATCCGCACACCCACCTTAAAGAATTTTATATGGTGTGCACAAGTATGAAGCTTCAGGGAGTAATCAAAGACCAAATCAAACTTCGTGCTTTTCCTTTCTCACTAGCCGATTCTGCTAGAGAGTGGCTATTTTATTTACCTCCGGGATCTGTCAATACATTGTCTGACATGTCTCGTTTGTTTCTTGACAGGTTTTTCCCTGCAGCTTGAGTGAGCGAACTAAGGAGAGACGTTGTGGGAATCTATCAGAAAGAGACTGAACTGCTCTACGATTACTGGGAGCGATACAAAAAGTTGTGTGCAAGTTACTCACAACATGGATTGACTAAACAGTCACTTTTGCAGTATTTTTATGAGGGATTGGGCCCGATGGAAATGAAAATGATAGATGCTGCAAGTGGGGGGCACTCATTGATATGACACCTCAAAAACTGAGAGAGTTGATTTCAACCATGGCTACTAACTCTCAACAGTTTCGACTGGCCATAAAACCCACGAGACGAGTTTATGGGTTAAGTTCTCTATCTCTAGAAGATAAATTTGATAAACTGACTAACATTGTTCAAACTTTGCTTACAAATAAAACGGGCCCAGCACGATTGTGCAGAATTTACGCTAAGCCAGATCATCCGATGGACTCCTGTCCAATTCTATATGAGGACTCGATAGAACAAGCGAATGTTTTCGGGAACTTTCTAGGACTGCCCCAGAGGCGGTATGACCCCTACTCAAACTCGTATAATATGGGGTAGAAATATCACTCAAATATAAGTTATGGGTTGAATCCTCAGTTCAATCAACCTTACCAACAAAGCTTGCCTCCGAATCAACAATTACCGCCCCCAAAGTCATCTTTGGAAGCCATAGTGGAAAGGCTAGTCAATATTACTGAGAAGTTCCAGCTAAAAATTGAAATGTATTTGTAGGAGTTAAATAAGCAAGTGAGCAAGCTTGCGCTCAAAGTTATCCGTTTGGAGTCTCAAGGTAAGCTACCGTCCCAAACTAAGCCTAATCCAAGACACAATGTAAGTGCTATGATGTTAAGGAGTGGGAAGGTTTTGGAGCCCGTACCTGGCATGAGTCGTGCCCACAACACTGGTCGAGATGAAAAGAAAATTGACACAGAGGCTTCAGTAGAGTCAGCACCAAAAAAATCATTTACAGTGCCACCTCTATTTCCTGGAAGACTTGTCTAATACAAGAAGGAGCAAGAAAAGAAGGAGATCTTTGACACCTTTCGAAAGGTAGAAATCAACATACCTCTTCTTGATGCAATTAAACAAATTTCACGATATGTAAAATTTTTAAAAGAATTATGCACAAGTAAGAGAGAGCTCTTGGGCAATGAAAAGGTGAGTGTCAGAGAAAATGTCTCTGCCATTTTACAAAGGAAAATACCACCTAAATGTAATGACCAATGTATGTTTTTCATATCTTGCAAAATAGGTAGTGTCGATATTAAAAAAGCCATGTGTGACTTAGGTGCATCAATTAATGTTATGCTTCTGTCAATTTATAAACAACTTAATGCTGGTCCTTTGAAGGAAACATGTATAATTATTCAACTTGCAGATAGATCTGTAGTGCATCCGGAAGAATTGCTGGAAGACGTTCTTGTTAAGGTAAATGAGCTAATATTTCTTACAAACTTCTACATTATTGACATGGAGGATAACAATTCGGCCAATTCATCTAAGATACTTCTTGGGAGACCATTCTTGAGTACCGGGCGAATGAAAATTGATGTTTGGAGTGGAACACTCACCATGGAATGTGACGGTGAAGTGGTTAGGTTTAGTGTTTATGAAGATATGGGACATCCCAATGATAAGCTACAAATCGTACCTTACAGGAATGTAGATCTCAATGTGAAGCAAGAGGAATTATCGATGATCCAAAAACCAATACATAAAGTTATCATGAAAGCCTCGAAATTAGATCTGAAACCATTCCCAGAACGTACAAGGATTCCGATAGAGAATAATAAAAACTTGAACGGATAAGCTCAAAGACACCTTAATCCATTAATGATAGGGGAATCCGGAAAGGGCTTCAAGAATAGTGGGTAAAGGTCGAAACTTTTCTGCAAGAACATCCAAGTGCACGAGATGGAAAATTATTTCTCAATGAGCCAAACGGATAACATTTATGGTCGTTGAGCTAACGATGTTAAATAAAAGCGCTTTTTGGGCACTTTTTGGAAGGCAACCCAAAATTATTTTCATTTATTTAATTTTGACTTTTAGTAAGATTTAGGTTGTAAATAAATAAATTTTTATTTAATCCAGTGAATTTTTTGTTTTTAGGAACGTAATAGAGTCTATAAATTTTTCCAAAAGTCGGATAATGATGGTGGCTCGAGCACGCCGTGCTAAATGCTAACAATTATTTCCCATCACCGACAATATCGTTAGAAACACATGGGGAGTATTTTTAACTTTCTCTTTGCTTGTTGTTTGAGTTTGAACTTTATTGTATATAAAACATGCTTGAGGACAAGCATAGAGTAAGTAGGGGGATCGAAAATTATAAATATGCACGGATGATTGATTGATTTTTGCTGCATGTTTTCCTTTTGCATACGCCCAATCTTAAGCTAGATTTATTCGATAGTTTATTTCAACATTGAGCCTATAATCTCATTACTTAGTCAATTTGGACAATTGGCCAATTTTTGAATTAAAGTGTTAAAAGTATCTAGATTAGTCGACATTTGTGTTTTAAGGTTGATTTATGTAACTAGACTTTTCATATAAATTGGTTGTTTGAAAAAATGTTTACTTGTACATAAATAATTTGATTGCACATAAGTAAATAAATAAAATGAATAAATAAATAAAGGCTCAAGTTATGAGTGAAAGTTTCAAAAATGTAAAAAGGTTCGAGTGACAAGTCGATAACTTGCAAACATTCCACTAACCAAGCCTTAAAAAAAAAGACTGTTTAAACTGAGTAACCAGGATAAGGTGCTTGGGTTGTCATCCTAGTTCGTGTAAAAATGTTTGACCATGTCTATATTTTTTTAATTAATAATGGCTAGCAAATTTTGGATTCAAACTCAATTTAGTGAAATTATTTAGTTCACATATTTCAATTTTATGACACTTGTTGATTAAACTATATATTAAGTTTAGAAAGGTTGTGGTCTAACTTAGGGAATATGATTTCTTTCTAAAAACTGAGATCAAAATAAATAATTTTAAGTGTTTATTCTCGTTTCGGAGATTTAAGATATTGTGTCCTAACTTACAGGACATAATTTTTTTCCTCGATTAATATGGAATACTCCTTTTTCTCAATTTTTTTAATATTTTAACAAAGGATCGTATTTTAAAAATCTTTTCAAATTCTCAATTCTCGACACTAAGGCATTAATTAATCAACTAGGTGCCAATTTTAGGCGTTACGAGGGTGTTAATCCTTCCTCGTATGTAACCGACTCCCGAACCCATTTTTTTGAATTTCGTAGACTAAAATCATAGTTTTAATAAATTGAACTTCTTATTAAAATGATCAAATTGGGAGGTGATCTGATCACACATCATAAAAAAATGATTGGTAGCAACTCTCATTTTTCATTTACATTTTCAAAATAAAAGTCGACCCCTTTTTCAAAAAAATGGTTTCGACAGCTTGGCGACTCCATTGGGGACCCAAATTAAGAGAGTCAAGCCATGAGTTGATTACTTTTTGTCCTTTTGTCGAAGATTGAAAACTTGGTTTAAATTTACGATCCTTTCGTTACATTTCATCTGTCTTTGTTGCAATCTTCATCATTTTGGTTTATTTGCTTCATTGGGTTGAGTTTTTGATATATTTCTGCACATTGCATGGCATAAGCGGTCGATTTTACTCTTTAAGTGAGAGTGAGAAACTATTCCTTTGTGAGGTTTTCACTTCTGTACAGGATAATGAATCGCTTTTGGGATACATTCGTACCTATATCTTCCTGAGATTTTCATCTCCGTATAGCCATAGGAAAATGTATTCCCCTGAACTGAACTCGGTCTGTATGAGCCTATAATGGGTGAGGATCGAAGTATCTGCTGGTTCAGGTACCCTTACTTTAGAACTAAATCGCATATAGTGAGCCTTAAAAGCCTACCCTAGGTAGAACTGCACCAAACCCTAGTGGTTACCCAAGTAGGTGCTTTACTTATTATTCTTTGCTTACTTTAAACTGGGTATGAAGTACTAACTTGTTTTGTTTTATTTTTACTGTAATTGCATGGCATTTTCATCACAAAAAAGGTGTTGATTCACATTCGGTTGCTAAATAGATAACTTGTCATGGAAAATAGGTTTCTTGAAAAAATGTAGGATAATGCGGCCGTCTGGATATAGGCCGAGACAACGCAACAAGAGATGGGTGATAGTCTTACAGAGGGGTATGTATCAGAGTTATGGGATTTCACTCGTATCAGCGCAACCCAAAATAGTCTTCAAGAGATGAAAGAAATATGTGATCAATGGGATGACGAGATCATGCAACTATTCTACTATAATTACGGTGATTTGCCCTATCTACTCGGTATCAAAGTGGATAAGCACCTATTTCAAACTCTCACCCAGTTTTGGAACCCTGCTTATAGTTGCTTTACTTTTGGAAAGGTGGATTTGGTACCTACTATGGAAGAGTACACGGCCTTGCTCCGTTGCCCGAAGATTAAAATTGACAAGGCTTATTCCAGAGCTGCCAATGTCTCAGCATTCTTAAAAAAGCTGATGAACATTACAGAAATGAGTGAACAGTGGGTTGCAGCCCGAATCAAGCAGAAAGGTAACGATAAGTGCATTCATTGGAAAAATTTGAGAGATTTGATCCTAGCACATCCTGATATAAAAAAAAGGTTGATGTCTTAGCGTTAAGCATTTACAGACTGGTTATCTTCCCTAAGGCCTTGGGGCATATAGACGAGGCTATCTCTGATTTATTTGACCGACTTGATAAAAGGGTCACACGCATTCCCGCAATTTTGGCCGAAACTTTTAGATCCTTGAACGCATACCGAAGAGCGAGCGAAGGAAGATTTATCGAATGTGCAGAACTCTTACTAACATGGTTCCACAGCCATTTTTAGAAAGTGGAAAATGTCTCATATCAAAATCTTTTCCGAAGACTATTCTCAACTGAAAGAGTTAGTGGCTATGCTAATATGAGATGATATTATGGAGGAGAAATGGATGATGATTCTCCAAAATCTACAAAAGGAGAACGTCGAATGGAGAGCCCCTTAGATGGTCCTTGATGAGATTTTATATCGATGTGGTGATTTTGATTGGGTTCCCTTTTTTGGAATATGGAGGGCTATCGGGTATGCTTCTCTACTCGTATTAAGACAATATAGGTCAAGATAGTTTATGCCAACAACACAAGGGTTAGTTTAGTATGAGTTTCTATACAAAGGAGATAATTACAAAAAAAAGTTCGTGAAATATTGAACGCATGGAATCAAACTCGCAAAATGAAATGGTTTGCTGCCAACCTGATGACTACCCCTGAGTATGACCGGTGGTGGGTTCAGAAAATCAACAACAACATCCTTACGTCAGACTAAAAAAACACTCGATCAATGGAAGAACACTTATAGGTGATCCCATCTGAGCTAGAGATCATCAAACAAGATTTTGAGAGAAAGAGTTTGGAACTAGAAAAAAGGATAGAGCAATTGGAGGAGGAGAAAATACAACTGGGACTGGATGTCGACGTCTAAAAACTAAAAGAGGAGAAGTTAAGAAGAGGAAAGAGTAAGGCTGAAGAGGATTTGGACAGTTTGAAAATAGACTACAAAAAGCTGCAGAGGTCAATAAGAACCACTGGTCTGGGAAAAACGTCAAAACAATGGCGGTAAGAAATTAAAGAGGAAAAGAGTAGAGCCAGCCAGTGAGAAAGGAAATTTCGAGATGCTTAAACGCTAGAAGACGTTCTACAAGGGAGTTTGGTAGAAAGTCAAAATGAGAAGGTAGGGGTTAAAAACTCGGGTGTCAGAGTTAGAAAGATCCCTACATCAGTATCGTAGTCGTAACTCTGTAATCGAGTTGAAGGCTAGTTAGAGCAAAATTGAAATGCTAAAAGGAAAGATAGAAGAACTTGAAGCCGTACTACAAAACTGTAAACTTCAAATTGAACTCCTGGAAGTAAATAATGAGCAGTGGCAAGAGCAGCTTCATCGATCTCAAAATTAGGTTAGGGATAGGGATTACGTCATGGGTGCAGCTCTGGCTCAAGTATGAAAGGTGAATGATCATTTACAAACCTTAGCAGTCCAAGCTGATGTACTGAGTTTGAAATATAAGTGAAAGTTAGATTGAGGCTGGGAGTTAGCTTGGCTTCTTAGGAAGGTCAATGCCTTAAGTATTAGGGCGAGACCTTATATGTAATCCGTTTTATGTAAAGAAAATTATTTTCTAGAAAAGTTAGTCTAATGAAATTGAATCAGAATCAATGTCTTTTTTTCATGCATTTCATGCAATAGCATTACATTGCATCACTTGCATTAAATCTCATAAAGAGACCTTAAAATCATGGCAATTACCCTGGAATATTGTTACGGTACATGAAGAAAAACTAAAGCAATGGACCAAAGGTTGGAAAGATTAGAGCAAACGCAAAAAGAAATGCAAGATCAGCTGCAAATATAGGTGCAAGAACAATTGGCCAAAATTCAACAAGACATGAGGGATCAGATGCTAGAATCCTAAAAGAATATGATAAGTCAATTAACCCAGTTGCCAACTAGAAGGCTAGAAAAAGGAAAAAACCCTATGGTCAATTACGGGGATGATAACGAGGACCCTGCTTATCCTCCAGGCTTTACCCCAATAAACACCCAAACACAACCAAGCGCATATCCACAAAGGGTGTCCGTTAACATTAGGCCCCAATATTAGACCGGTACCTTGGCACCAACAAGCTTCCCGACAGGATCAAGCTCCAACCCAGGAGACCATCCAGCGAATCCTGTTGTCTCTAATCTTGATGATATAGCAGAAATAGAAAAGGCGAGAGTGGAGCTCCCAAAGTAACTTGAAGATCAATGCAGATGGCTAGAAGAAAAATTCAAGGCATTGGAAAGCGCTGATTACCATTATGGAATTGATGCTAAAGACTTGAGTCTGGTTCCAGATCTAGTACTCCCGCCCAAGTTTAAGACCCTGGTGTTTGAGAAATATAATGGGACTAGCTGCCCCAAAGCTCACATTACGATGTTCTGTCGGAAGATGACAGGATATGTCAATAATGATCAGTTGCTAATTCACTGTTTCCAAGATAGCCTAACAGGGGTTGCGGTCAAATGGTATAATCAATTAAGTCGTGTCCAAATCAATTCATGGAAAGACCTGGCACAGGCCTTCATGAAACAATATGGCCATGTAATAGATATGGCACCCGACAGAATCATACTATAAAACATAGAGACAAAGCCAAGCTAGAGCTTCAGGCAATATGCTCAAAGGTGGATGGAAGTCGCCACGCAAGTCCAACCACCTCTGTTAGAAAAGGAAACGACAATGCTCTTTATTAATACCCTGAAGGCTCCATTCATTAATCATATGTTTGGAAGTGCACCTATGAGTTTCTCGGACATAGTAATATCCAGTGAAGTGATAGAAAATGGAATAAGGTATGCAAAAATAGAAGCCGAGGAAAACACCAGGAGAACTGCCCCAAAAAAGAAGGAAAATGAGGTAAATAATACGAGTACGTACGACAAGGGTTATGCAAAGGTGATTACTATAAGTCAGCCAAGGGCAGTGGCTACTAGCCATCAAGTCCTCTCAAAGCAAGAATCCAAGACAAGGTAAAATATGGAGAAGCTTCAATTTACGCTCATCCCAATAACATATAGAGAGTTGTACCAAAATTTGTTTAATACATATGTAGTGTCCCCTTTCTACCTAAAACCTAATGGTACGACACAAACGCTCAATACAAATACCAGGTGAGAATCACGGGACACTCGATCGAGAACCGCACCACTTTTAAAAAGTTAATCGAAAGACTCATCAAAATCGACATTGTGAGATTCAATGATCCATCTGGTACAGAAAATTCGTTACCCGACCATTCTGATAAAGGGGTAAATGCGATAATCGAGAATGCAGAGAAGAGAATCAAGATGAATATAGTAGAAGTGAAAACTCCACTGAGAGGGGTTTAAAAAAATAGTAGAAAGTGGATTAATCATACAGGATTTAGGGGGAAATCCCGAAAAGCAAGGAACTACTGCGAGTTCTATGATAATGAGGGTCATAAGATTCAAAGATGCAGTGAATTCAGGGCCCTAGTACAAGGTCTAGTGGATAATAAAGAGCTAGAATTCTTTGAGTATACCGAAGGCCCAAAAGGAGAAGATGTATGCGTCTCAGAAGAAGGGTCAACAGAGAAGATCTATAAAGTCAACCACCTAGTGGTTATCATTTCACGACCAAGAAGTAATGAAACCGGAGTACAAATTGCACCAAAAATCATAATCCAAAAAACTGTAGCCTTTCCCTACAAGAATAGCAAGAGGGTTCCCTGGAATTATAACTGCAATGTAATGATCCTGGGAGAAGAGAACCCAATTAGTGATTTAGAAGAAGGTTAAGATGTAGGTTTCTACACGCGCAGTGGGAGGCACTACAATACATCAAATGCAAAAGCTGAGCCTACAAAAAGAAAAGCCTTGGTGGTTGAACAAAAGAAAGAAAAGATGGCGAGACTTGAATCACCTGTTAACGAGTCAGCAACTGAAGAGGAGGCTAAAGAGTTTTTGAAATTCTTAAAGCATAGCGAATATAGCGTTATGGAGCAACTGCATAAACAACTAGCTCGCATATCAGTGCTAGCTTTACTCTTAAGCTTGGAGGCACATCGTAGCGCATTGATGAAAGTATTAAATGAAACTTATGTCACTAACAATATCTCCGTCAACAAACTAGACCGTCTGGTTAGTAACATAAACGCTGATAATTTTATCTTTTTTTAATGATGATGAAATACCGTTTGGAGGCATGGGATCAACCAAGGCTTTGTACATCACCATCCGCTGTAAAGGATATACATTCTCAAGGGTGTTAATTGATAACGGATCCACATTGAATGTCTTGTCCTTATCCACACTAAACAGATTACCAGTGGATAGCTCTCATATGAAGACTTGTCAAATCATAGTGAGAGCATTCGATGGTACCGAAAGAAAGGTGATGGGAAGGATTGAGATACCTCTTTTAATTGGTCCAAACACGTATGAAGTAGATTTTCTGGTGATAGACATCAAGCCTTCCTATAATTGCTTATTGGGGAGGCCTTGGATTCACTCGGCTGGGGCAATACCGTCATCACTGCACCAAAAGCTAAAGTTAATAACTGAGGGTCGATTGGTAACAATAAATGCGGAAGAGGACATTATTACATCTGTAACCAGTAACGCGCCATACATAGGGCCAGACGATGAAGCGATAAAATGTTCCTTTCGATCACTAGAATTTGTAAATGCAACATTCATTATCAAAACGAATAAGATCCCTGTGCCTAGAATAACCAAAGCTACAAGGATGAGCCTACGATTGATGGCCGAAAATAGAGCCATTTCGGGAAAAGAACTCAGGAAATATCTCCAATGAAGAGTCAAGGTACCAATTCTGATGGATAAACGAGATCGCTTTGGCTTGGGATATAAGCCAAATGCGAAGCAAAAGAAGAAAGAGTTAGAAAAGAAGCAGGAGAGGAGAAGAGCACAATTAAGTAAGGAAGAAGTCAGATGGGAACCGATGACTTTTCCCTATATATCTAGAACATTTGTGTCAGTAGGAATTATTCACCCTGAACGAAAGATGACAAAAAAAGAAACTGCTGAAGAAATGATGGGAAATCTGAACATCAAAGGCATATCTGAAGAGGGAATTTTGGAAGGAAATTTATCGGGCATTCGCCATTATATATCTGAAAGTGTTCTGAACAATAGGACTACAGAAGAGATTCCTGTAGTTTTTAGAGCTAATTCAGAGTAATGTTCAAAACACACTTGTTGCTTTAAGCCTAGGGGCAATAAGAATCCTCTTGTGAAATAGGCCTATGTCCAACATTTTTATTTCAATGAAATGTATCTTTCTGTCTTATTCCGAGCAAATATTCTTCTATTCTTTCATTTCATTCATAATCATACTATACAGATAATTATTCTTAGATTCTTTTGTTCTTTGGATTTTTCTTTATCCCTATAACAGGTCTCCAGATATCAATGATATGAGCGACGCTGCTACTAACTCAGAATCTCCATTTGAGCTAGAAATGTGTTTAGAGGAACCCTAGGACTTTGAAGATGACAGAGATTGGAACCTATCTCCTGATTTGTTAAGGATGGTAGAACAATAGGAGAAACAAATTCTACCTCACAAAGAGTCAGTAGAGATTGTGGTTTTAGTAGAACGAAAATAAGTAAAAATCCGAGCTTACATTACCGCAGAGACAAAGTGAGACCTCGTTGAGTAACTCCAAGAATTCAAAGATATTTTCGCATGGTCGTATCAAGATATGACTAGACTAAGTAGTGATATTGTGGAACACCGACTCCCCATAAAAAAAGAGTGCAAGCCAGTTCAACAGAAGCTCCGAAGGATGAGGCCTAATGTTTTGCTAAAAATACAAGAAGAGGTCAAGAAGCAATTTGATGTTGGTTTCTTACAAGTGGTCAAATACTTAGAATGGGTAGCCAATATCATCCCTGCCCTTAGAAAAAGAAGGGAAAGTACGAATGTGTATAGATTACAAGGACCTGAATAAAGTTAGCCCGAAGGATAATTTCCCATTGCACCATATCGACACCTTAGTGGACAAGACGACATGTTATTCATTATTCTCCTTCATGGATGGCTTCTCAGGATACAACTAGATAAAGATGCATCCTGAAGACATAGATAAGACCACATTTGTAACCATGTGGAGAACATTTTGCTATAAGGTGACGCCATTTAGACTGAAAAACGCAGGAGCGACATATCAGAGAGCCATGGTAACCCTGTTCCATGATATGATGCACAAAGAAATTGAAGTTTATGTTGATGATATGATCGCCAAATCCTGAGTAGATGAGGAGCATGTGCAAGTCTTGAGGAAATTATTCTTGAGGTTGAGAAAATTCCAGTTAAAGCTTAATCCATCAAAATGTACCTTCAGGGCCAGGTTAGGAAAACTACTAGGATTCGTAGTCAGCAAAAAAAATGATTGAGATTGACCCGGATAAAGTCAAGGCTATACAAGAGTTGCCATCGTCGCGCACTCAAAAAGAAGTTCGAGGATTCCTAGGAATACTAAATTACATTGCCCGATTCATTTCACAACTAACTGAGAAATGCTACCCCATATTCCATCTCCTTAAGAAACACAATCCAGGTGTTTGGGATGAGGAGTGCCAGAAAATGTAACACCCTGATTTTTGGGATTTTCGTAATTCTCGAGATTTTGGTAAATTTTGTAAAGTTTGGTATTTGGTTGTGAAATCCATAATTGGAGTATGTAAATGGGCTTATGGAAGGCCCATGTGTTGGCCAAAACCTGATAGAATTTTTAAATTTTAGACCTAAGGAGTTAGGGGCATTGGATAGGTGGCCTTATTAAAAGATGCGAGTAAAATGTAACACAAGAGAGCCCCTGGCAAAGTGGCTAATTGACGCCACTAGAGAGCTAAAAAGGTGGCGTGTAAGTGGTTGGGGGAAGCTAAGGTTCGATTCGCTAAGCTGGCAATTTTGTTGTTATTTTTATGCCTTGAACATGCAGAAGTTTGAAGCCGAATGGAACTCTATTGGAGAGAGTTTGAATCAGATGAATGCTTGAATTAAGGAGTGATAAGGGGAGAGATTTTAGGGGTTTGAAGGGAGGCATAGAGTTGGCCGAATAGTGGGGATTAGGGAGGAGAAATCGGCTTGGGGAGTTTGAGGGTAGTATTTCAGCATTAGGGGCTGTAGTTGTGCCGATTTTCTTCTGTTAAACACCATAGAGTCATTCTTTTCTTCCCTTTCCCTCTCTAGCCGAAAACACTACTCTCTTTATCCAGTTTCTTTCTCTTTTATTGCCAAAACCAAACCAATACTCCTTTTCTTTTCATCTACTACTTCCTTTCTTTTCATCCCCCTTGCCGAATCATCACAAGAACCGAAACCTTTGACGGTTGGTTGTGCCGTATGCTTTTGGACCAGCATCCTTCCTATTCTTCTTATTTATGGTGACCGATCCCTTCATCTGGTAAGTACTCATTTTCCAAACTGTTTTAGTGGTAAATGTTGAGAAAAGCCGAAACCCCCTATGGTTTAGGGAGGTTGTCAATTTGAAGCATAGGCCTTATGGGAGCCTTTTCTTTTGACCTGTATGGTTTGTGTAGTAAAATAGATAAATTTAGAGGAGCAGCAAGGCTTGGAGTATCAGTTTTGGATAAGCTTGAATCGAATCGTCGGACCCTGTGAAGGTAAGGAATCTATGGCTATTAGGGATTGCTTAGCCGAATATGGTAAGGTGGACTTTGGGGTTTGATTTCTTGAACTGTAAACTAAGTATGGTGATGTTTAATTGTAGGTTGTCATGGGAGACTTTTTTAGCAAACGTCACAAAGCTAGTGTGTAATAACCCTCGTAAGATCTTAAACTAATATTCGCTGAAAAGTCGAAATGCTTAAATCTGGCATTTTGGAAACTTGAGATTTTGCATGTGGTTTTAGATGCGATAGATACGACATAGTCGGTGTTGGGATCAATGGAACAGGTAAGAGCGCAAATTTTGTGCACGTTGGTAAGTTGGGCCTCAAGGGGCTGGAATTGGGCCCAATGGGCTTTCGGGCCATTTGGGTAAAATTGATAGATAATGGAAATTGGAAAAAGTTGCATGTTAACACAGTGAGTACTGTTGTAAAATTTGGGTTAAGAGGGCTTAGTGGGCTAAATTGGCATTCGTAGGGCCCATTAGGGGTTTTGGGCCCAAAAGCCCGATTTTGTTAAAACGCGTTAAAATCATAGTTTAAAGACTTGGAATTTGATAATTGTTAATGAACATGGAAAACCTGTAATATTTGGCAAATTTATCGAATTACCCTTAAAATATAAAAAATAACTGTTTTGCCCTTAGGTAAAAATGACTATTATACCCCTAGGGTTTAATTATGAATATGATGCATGAGATTTTGATATACATGATTTGACATGATATGCACATGATATGTTATGAGATGCACATGATACACTCATTATATGCATGGGTTGGGTTTGATATAAATGGAGGAAGTGCAAAAAGGGCTTTGCCCGAGTTTACCGAAAAGGCCTTTGCCCCAGTTTATCAAAAAGAGCTTTACCCCAGTTATTAAAAGAGGCTAGGCCTCCAGTTATGATAAACCAGCTATGCTGCCAGTGGAGAGTTTGGTTGGATGGGTTGAGTTATTCCCCACATGGAGAGCTTGGTTGGTACGGGTGGAGAGTAGCGGATGGTGGGTTGAGTAGTCTCCCCAAATGGGCTTGCATACATTCATTAATATTACATGTGATATTGAAATGAGTCTATGGGCCATACCGCTTACAGTAAAGGCTTCAGCCCAATGATATGAAATATGAAAGGCTTCAGCCTAGTATATGTTGAGACTGAATTTGGGCTTAGGCCCAGTATGCTGAGATTAGTTTGGGCTTTGAAAGGGGCTTGTTGCACACTGAGTTTCCAAACTCACCCCCTTTCTTAACCTTGCAGGTGAGCCTTGATGTGGAGACTTAGAGCCGGAGGGGATTCAGAGTGGCCGTGCTGATCATTTTCGAACTTTGCAATAAGTAACTGGTTTTTTTTCAAGTTTTATCGTAGTTATTATTATTTGGTTTTAGGTTGTAATAAGGCCTTTTTAATTATTCTTCTGGGATTGTTTTATTTTATACTCTATGTTTTACTGTTATTAATCTAAAATGGCTAGACTTATGGTGCGTTTTCAAAACAATACTTGTTTCCAAAATAACGCAACGATACAATCAATCGGTTAATCAAAACAACTATTCAAATGAATTACAACTCGATTTTCATACAAAACCTAATCTCGTGCCAAAGTGTGGCAATGGTTGTGAGCATGTCTAAGATTGGATCCAATTGAGAGCCTGGTACTTAAGTAGCCTTCATGGCTCACTCCTCTGTTTCGGATACCTACCTGGTGCTCAGCTTCCATTCACTTGGGCAAAGACTATCTTTTAAAACACTAAGAAGGGCATTGGAAGAGGCTTGGGTTTTCTTAAAGACTTCAAAGTGACACATCGAATTCGGCCATAACGTTTGGGCCAGGTTTGGGGTGTTACAGAAAACTTTTGACAAGGTTAAACAATACCTATCAAATGCCCCAGTGCTAATGCCACCTAGTCCAGATAAGCCATTGATACTTTATTTGATAGTATTTGATAATTCTATAGGGTGTGTGGTGGCCAACACAATAAGTCAGGAAGGAAAGAAAGGGCGATATACTACCTCAGTAAGAAGTTCACTGAAGGTGAAATGAGATACTCGCGAATTGAGATGTTGTGTTGCGCCTTAATCTGGGCAACCCAAAGATTGAAACAGTACATGTTATACCATACAGTGTAGCTCATCTCGAAACTAGACCCTCTAAAGTACATGATGGAGTCGACTGCTTTGAATGGAAGATGGCCCGATGGCAAATCCTGCTTTCCAAATTTGATATAGTCTATGTGAACCAGAAAGTTGTAAAAATGAGTGCAATAGCAAATTTTCTAGCCAGTAGAGCTCTAGAAAACTTCGAGCGTCTGAACTTTGATTTCCTTAATGAAGATCTAATGTACGTGGCAACCACTGAAGAAGGCTCTCAAGAAGGTCATCCTTGGAAGCTAAATTTCGACGGAGCCTCAAATGCTGTGGGTAACGGAATCGAGGCAGTTCTGGTATCCCCAAATGGAGATCACTATCCCTTTACTAGTAAATTGGATTTTGATTACACGAATAATATGGCAGAATACGAGGCATGCATCATGGGTATCCGTGCAGCCATAGAACACAAAATTAAAGTGCTAGAGGTATATATGGATTTTGTGCTAGTGATCTATTAACTCAAATGTGAGTGGGAGACAAGAGATACCAAGTTGATTGATTATCGAAGATTGGTTCTTCATAAAGAGTTTGATGATATCACTTTCTGCTACCACTTGTGAGAAGAAAATCAAATGGATGACGCTGTAGCAACTTTAGCTTCCATGGTCAAGGTGAACAAATAAGAGGATGTGAAACCGATCTAGATGAGTATTTATGAGGCTCTGACTCATTGTTACAACATCGAAGAAGAAGAAGAAGAAAAGGATGATCATCCTTGGTACCACAATATACTGCGATATTTGAATAATCATGAATACCCTGACCAAGCTACTGAGAATGATAAAAGGACGTTGAGAAGACTGGCCAGTGACTATGTCTTGGATGGGGAGATCCTATATAAAAGAAGAAAGGATCAGGTGCTACTAAGATGTGTAGACGCTATTGAGGCCAAGAAAATCTTGGAAGAAGTCCACGAGGGTGTCTGCGGAACACATGCTAATGGCTTCACAATGGCCAGGAAAATCATGAGATTCGGGTATTATTAGTCCACCATGGAAGGAGATTGTATCAATTATGCCAAGAAATGCCATAAGTGCCAAATTTATGGAGATAAAATTCATTTACTTCCTTAGCCTCTACATGTTATGACTTCTCCATGGCCTTTCTCTATGTGGGGCATGGATGTCATTGGGCCAATTTCGCCAAAAGCTTCAAATAGGCATCGATTCATCTTTGTGGTCATCGACTACTTCACCAAGTGGGTAGAGGCCGCTTTATATTTCAATGTTAGAGAGTCGGTAGTTAGCAAATTCCTGAAGAAGGAAATCAATTGTGGATATAGAATGCCAGAAAGAATCATATCTGACAATGCATTGAATTTGAACAATAGCACGATATTGGAAGTTTCTAGTCAGTTCAAGATCTGACACCACAACTTGTTACTGTATCGCCCGAAAATGAACGGTGTAGTCGAGGCAGCCAATAAAAACATTAAGAATATCGTGGGGAAAATGACTGAGACTTATAAAGATTGGCATAAGAAGTTACCATTTACCCTCTATGCTTATCGAACATCTATCAGAACCTCCACCGGGCCAACGCTTTTCTCGTTAGTTTATGGAATGGAGACAGTTTTGCCCATTGAAGTCGAGATTCCTTCTCTCCAGGTTTTGTCAGAATTGAAGTTGGATGAAGCAGAATGGATCCAATCCCGATATGATCAGCTAATCTTGATCGAAGAGAAAAGGTTGAAAGCCATCTGTCATGGTCAGATGTATCAAAAGCGAATGATGCAAACTTACAATAAAAATGTACATCCCAGAGAATTCCATGAGGGGGACCTAGTATTGAAAAAGATCCTGCCCATACAAAAGGATTTCAAAGGGAAATGGATGTCAAACTAGAAAGGACCTTATATGGTAAAGAAGGCCTTTTCTGAAGGAGCGTTGATATTGATCGAGATGGATGGTATGAACCTGTCTAATCCAGTGAATTCAGATTCGGTCAAGAAATACTTCACTTAAAAAAAAAGGAGGCCAAGCTGAAAAACCCATAAAGGGTGCCTTGAGTCCAAATGGGTTTTGAGTTGAAAACCCAGAAAAGGGCAACTCAAGTTTTGCTTGAATATAAGGCATGTAGTAGTCTTGTCCTCTCAGAAATAACAATGAAGAGGAACGTTACATCTTGAGGCACCGACAAAGTACTTTAGATCCCCTAAACACAGAATTGAGCTCAAAATGGTCCTCAAGAAGTTTGTACAGAGAAGCTCATGCTGTGATAGCTAAGGCACTGACTTTCGTTTTACCCGCTTTGTACTTTAGCAAAATTTGTTATTTTGATTAATTCCATTCATTTTGAGCTTTGCTTCTGATAAATTTCAGTCTTGTCCATTGTTACAATCTTTTTCAAGCATTTTTTATTAAAATAACGATTAATGGACTCATAATATCCACGTAAAAGCAGTTTTGCATATTGCTCTAAAAAGTTTCTAAATAGTAAAGGGACCTGAAACTGGACCACTAGTTAGAACTAACCAAACCTAAAAATTGGAAACATTTGAGAGAGAATAGTCTAAATTGTGACTATTTCTTCAGATTTTCTACCAAAGAGACTAGTTGAACAAGAATGCATGGTAACACATCAGTGATAGAACCTCGATGAGCAACAAGCAATGGCAACCTAAGCACTACAAAATAAATCATTCTCGAAAAAATGACATTCTGCATTCATACGAATATCATTCATACACATCTAGTTAGGAGCATTTAATTCATTTTGATCATGACATCCTAATCACTTGGCATAAATAGGCCCATGAAATGAATTATACTGGTCATGTTCCCCAAAAAATGGTTGACAGATCAGACGGATCACAAATCCTATACGCTTGAAGTTGCAGTGGGACAGATTGAAGTTGTTATGGTGAATCTTATCTCCTTGAAGTTACAGTGGAGCAGACCGAAGATAACAAATTTTATTTCCTTGAAGTTGTAGTGGAATAGATCAAGCTACAAGTCATAAATCCTATACCTTTGAAGTTGCAGTAAGTCGGATTAAATCTACCATGGCGAATCTTATATCCCTGAAGTTGTAGTGGAGCAGATTGAAGCCATTAGTCTTATCTCCCTGAAGTTGAAGTGGAACAGATTCAAGCTAAAAGTCATAAATCTCATACCCCTGAAGTTATAGTGGGACAGGTTGAAGTTATTATAGCAAATCTCATCTCTCTGAAGTGGCCTTACAGCAGATTAAAGCTATAAATCTTATCTCCCTGAAGTTACAGTGGAGCAGATTGAAGCAACAAATCCTATCTCTCTGAAATTGCAGTGGAGCAGATTAAAGCGAGCTAATCCAATACCTCTGAAGTTGCAGTAGGTCGGATTAAATCTACCATAGCAAGTCTTATATCCCTGACGTTGTAGTGGAGCAGACTAAAACCACAAGTCTCGTCTCCCTGAAGTTGCAACGGAGTAGATTGAAACTACAAGTCTTATTTCTCTAAAGTTGTGGTGGAGTGGATCGAAGCAACAAGATGCAGTGGGCTAGAATAAGGCTATTTGAAGAAGAGAAGTATTGAAAGAAGTCAAGACTCGACAAGACCAGGCAAAATTAGGCCTTTTTAAAATCTTTGTTTCGTTCCTGTTACACGACAAAGAGCAAAGAGGGGCAGTTGTAAGGCCCAATTTTGGCTCGGGCTAAACAGTCCCAAATAAAACAGTTATTAACAGTCTTTTTTTACAACTTTAAACCCAAACTTTAAACCCAAAAACAAATTCCTAAACCAAGCCCAACAATGCAGCCCAAAATCAGCAAAAAAAACTAAACCCGAGATGAGCCGCACCTAGAGTCTTCTGATCAGCTGCCACTGGCCATCGCCCTCTACCATTCTAATGCCACCACTGCAACACCGTTAGCACCGCCCGTTTACCTACAAAAAAAAAGCAGAATAATCATTTTAGTTAAAGCAAGTTGTAAATGGATATAGAGCCATATGAACCCAATGTATTTTGATTCGATTTGGGACCAAAAAAAAACACAGATTCAAACACACCAACAAAGAAAAACAGCAAGGATTTGAAGAAGAATAAACAAAGTTAGAAGCATGCTAAGGTCCTTCTTTTTTCCTTATTTTTTTCTTTTTTTACGAAACTGTTTATATACACATACATATTTATTTATTTCTTTTTTTTTAAAACTACACACACACATATATATATCTATATCAAAAAGAGTAAAAAAAGAAAAAAGAAACTTACCTTTTGTTGATTTCGCAAGAAAAAAGGCAACTTTGGCCTTCCGCCGTCGTAGACGGCCGCGTCGTCGCCGGCGGCCGACGCGGTGGTTGGTGGCCGGACCCCTGGCCAGATTTTGAAGAGGGAGAGAGGGTTGAAAGGTTTTCTTTGGTTTATTTTTTAGGAGAGTGTTAAAAATTTAAAAAAAAAACTGAAATTTTATCTTAAATAGAAACAATTAAACGGCGTCGTTTTGAAAGTTGAGTTCAAAAGCCAAAATGACGTCATTTTGGCCTCTAACTCGTGACCCGACCCATTTGCCCTTAAGATCCATGTGTTTTTAATCAAAAGGGCTAATTGCATTTTTAGCCCTTCCGCTTTTTAATTGTTTTACAATCAAGTTTCTTTCATTTTAATTTTTGCCCTTTAATTTATTTCGTTTCCAATTTGGTCCACCTTGAAGCTGTGCGTTTTGGGGGGTGAGGATTATTTCTCATTTTGTTTCCTCCTTGTTATTCGCGCGTTCAATTTGGTCCTTTACCTTTTTTATTTTTTATTTTACCCAAAACGCTGTTTAAAATTTTCAAATTAGTCCCTCTTTTGTTATTATTATATTTTTAAATTAATTAATTTAATATTATTATTCTCATTATTATTTTCCCTTTTTTGCATTTCCTTATTTTTTATTATTATCTTATTGTTAAATTAATTAATTTTACATTATCACTATTATTATTATATTTCTTTTTATGTTTACTTACCCAATATTTTCTTTAAATATATTTATCTTATCATTTTATTATTTATTCACTTATATTCTTTTATAATTTCAAACTTAGATTATTTACTTATTACTAATATTATTATTAGTTAGTTATTTATATCCTTTTACAATTTCAAACTCTTTTTTTCTTTCTTTTTTCCTTTTTTATTATTAATATTATTTTTTTAGCCGTTTACATACCATTTATTTTTGAATTTGTTTATTATTATTTTTTAATTTGCTTATTATTCTTTTTCTTATTTGTAATCAGTATATTAGTTTCGTTTATTTACTTATTCTCGTCCTTTTATTATCATTATTGTATTTATTTTGTTATACATATTAGCACCATGATTTATTTTTACACTTTACTACAAATTTATGTTACATTAGTTTTTTTCCCGACATATGTGATTTTGTTTTTATTTAAATAAGCAATATTTCATATTTTGAAATTCGAATAAACGAACGTTTTTAAAGCATAATTTTTTTAAATAATCTCGGGAATTACGGAAAGGTTGTGTTCTAACTTACGAAATATGATTTCTTTCTAAAAACCGAGATAATTAAACATCTTCCAAAATAAATAATTTTCTGTGTTTATTCTCGTTTCAGGGATTTAAGTTATTGTGTCCTAACTTACGGGACATAATTCTTTTCCTCGATTAACGTGGAATACGCTATTTTCTCAAAAAAATTAATATTTTAACAAAGGATCGTATTTTTAAAATCTTTTCGAATTCTCAATTCTCGACACTAAGACATTAATTAATCAACTAGGTGCCAATTTTGGGAGTTACGAGGGTGCTAATCTTTCCCCGTACGTAACCGACTCCCAAACCCCTTTTTTTGAATTTCGTAGATCAAAATCATCGTTTTAATAAATCGAACTTCTTATTAAAATGATCAAATTGCAAGGTGATCCGATCACACTTCATAAAAAAATGATTGGTGGTGACTCCCATTTTTCATTTTCGTTTTCAAAATAAAAGTCGACCCCTTTTTCAAAAAAAAATGGTTTTGACAATTGCCACAAGTAGTCAAAATATCCAAAGATAAAAGGAAGCATACCATCACAGTTAATCATGGTAAGCAATCAAGCACAACTCATAGCGTTCTCATTGATATGTTGCCACAATGTGATCATGAAGCATCTATACAAAATATATTACATTAGATAATCAGATTTCAAATATGACCAATATAATGTGTAGCATAAAGCTATCTCCTACCAAACACAACCAATTTACCCTCCAAACAGAACCAAACATACCCTCCAAGCACAACCAAATTTACCCCCCAAATGCATCCACTTAAACATGTATACTTACTATTTTGTACACACTTTCACATGTCACGCAACTTATGTTCATATCACATATTCTAGTCTGATATCATGCACTTACAAGTGCTCACATTATGCTCAAATAACCGCAACATATAGATCTCATATAGTGTACATAAAATCAACAAGACTCATATCATATTCAGTCATAAACACAAAACATTTTCATTGTCATCTCAATATACATCACATAACATATCACATTTAAGCATCACTTGCAAATCATCATTAGTTTAAGTAAAAGCACTTACTCATGGAACTTAGTATAGGTGATTAGGCCACCTAAGCTCCCCTTTAACACTTTGATTTGTGCATAATTATAGCACACCAAGCCACTCACCTTGCAACCTTGACTTTAATGGCAAAAATTCAAATAAGCCTTTGCTTGCCTTTGTCCTTGCTTATAGAACCTCCAATGAGTCTAGCACTTTGCATTCACAATAAATACATTACAAACACATTATAAATAGCTTCAAACAGATTTAAATAATATAAAAATGTAGACCACAACTCATCTATCATACTTACTGAAACTAGTTAGTTTTGTCAAAAATGAGATTTCACCACTCAAATCTAGTTTCTAAACCTTAATTTTGTTTTCAAACATCCTAAATATCATCTAATTACATATCTAAACCTTCAATTTTATCCAATTACACCAATCTAATTTTTCCAGAAAAATCAAGCTTATGTGATCTTTTAAAAGGAGAAAATATTCAAATTGCTTAAATTCATTAACGATTTGTTAAATTAAGATCAAATAGATTTTAATTAGCTAAAAATAAGTTAAAATCACTTTAAAACCAAAGCTTAGCCAAGAAATACGAGATCTACCATTTTCAAACCAAAAATCAACTTAAAATAAAGTGATATATTAAGATATTGATTAAATCATTTAAATCTCAAATTGAAATAACAACTCACTTAGTTTAATCATTAAAAGTAAAAATCTTACCTCAATTTTACAAAATCGACGAGCTATAAAGCTAATTCGAGTTTTGAACCTATAAAGAACTTTAGAGAAATTGAGGTTGAAAACATGAGTATTCTTCAAAATTGAAGAGAGATTTTGTGTTTGGAGAGCTTGAAAAACAAAGAGGATGAACTAATTTCAAAAGAAAAAAAAACTTTGGTTTAGTGTTTGGCAAATTTTGGAAGAAGATGAAATGAGAGGGAAGGAGACGTGGGGTTGTTAAATAGGCAACCATTTTTTAAAAAATTGGGCCATTTCTCTCTTTCCAAATTGGTCCTTGTTTTTCAATTAAAGCCAATTTCAAAATTATTTTCAAATCTAATCTCATTTTTAAAATTTATTTTAACCAAATTAAATTCCGAACACTTAGTTTTAATTTCTAACCTAAAATTATTAATTCTATTTATTTTAATATTTTATTTAATTAATTCCTAATTATCTTAATTATCTAACCCAATTACTATTTTCGATTCACTAGCTCCTGATTTACTATCTCGATTTTACTAGCCTGATTTTTGGGATGTGACAGAATTAATATGCGAAAGACCATTGAGTTTGAAGTTCAATACTCAAACATGCCATCTATATATTGCATATGCCTATTTTAGCCTTTTAATTGTTGAACCAAATGGTGGTATAACTATACGACTAGTTTTTTCAATCAAAGGAGTGCCATTCAAATCTACGAGCTTAGATATTGATAAAATCATTGACATGGTTTATTTCACTGATAGTAGCATTATTGTTTTCCAAAGAAGGTTCTTTTTCTTTTTCTTTTTTATCCTTACTAATTTCATCTATTTAGGTGAATTAATATATTCGTATTTAATATCTTCATACTTATATAGAGAGATTTTTTTTATATCAAAAGAGTTATTTATTTTTTAATTAGGTAGGGATGTTGATTTTCTTGTAAGCTTCGGTGATAGAACTAGTCGGCTGTTGAAATATAATCCTCATTCAGGAGAAGATCAAATTATACGATGGTTTAGCTTTTCCTAATGGAGTTGCTTTGAATATAAACAATTCGTTTATTCTAATGAGGGGATCAATAAAAAAATTAATTTTAAAGTTTAGTATGCACTATTTGAAAGTAGCTCTCAAAGTAGTTGTTGAATTGCCCAGGGTTCCAAATAATATAAAGAGGAATAAAAATGGTGAATTTTGGGTAGCCTTAAAAGAACAGAAGATTGGGAACAATTGAAACCGGTGCTCCGAATCCAATCAAAATGAAGTTTAATGAAGGAGTTAAGATTTTAAAAAATTTGGATGAAAAAGATGCACTTACCTTCAACTTAATCTGTGAAGATGAAGAATATAGGGAAAATTATATATGAGATCATATGTAGGCATTTTAAATGCCTAATTGAGATTTTTTATTTTAGAACTTTTTAGTTATTTTTGTTTATTTTGATTTTAAATTTATTATATTTAAAGTTTCAAATTTTATTTTTAAGAAATTTTGTTTTAAAATTTTAGTAACCATTTTTTATCCGGAGTAGACTGGTCCAAATTGATATAGATAGTCTCCTTTTGAAACCAGCTTTATAATCCAATTCTGGAAATTTGTTCGGATTCTTTGCTACTTCATTTTGGATTTTAATCTTGATTTAATTAAAGCTTTATAATCCAATTCTGGAAATTTGTTCGGATTCTTTGCTACTTCATTTTGGATTTTAATCTTGATTTAATTAAATCTGTTTCATGCTTCTTCTTTAATACTATATATATATATGTTAGTGTAGTATTATTTCAAGAGTATATGTATAGTAATATATGTATAATTATAAATATGGTTAAATAATGAGCATAACGTATAGTGTTATGTGTTATGTTTTGAGATTGTATTGTATGTCTTACATTATGCCATATATCAATTTGTGTTTGTGTATCTAAAGGTATCTAGATATTATGTGTTATACTTTTACAATGTTAGGTGGATTTCTGTTTTATTTTATTACAAGAAATCAGTTGTCTTGTGCAACTACGTATAAGCCAAGTACAACTATCATTTTGGGTAATTTATACGTATAAGTATAATAAAATATAGATTCCTTAAGAATTAGGATAGATATTATATTTTTTTTCTTGGAGAGATGCTCTGAAAGTTGTGCTTGCCATTAGACAACATTTGCAATTGAAAAGAAGTAATACAAAGTTAATTTCATATAGTGACATATATTTTTAAATATATTTTTCAATTTCATATAAATATTTAAAATATACATATAATTTTTTACATTTATAATATTTTTTAAATTTTTTATTATTGAGATCAAATTTATTTAAATTTAAGACTAAATTAACATAATATGTCATTTAATGGTTAGATAACTAAAACACCATCTCAAATAGTTTGGTGGACAAATTGTAATTTTTTTTATAATTGTGTGATCAAAATTAAATAACCAAAGAAGAAATTTATCCAATTTTTTAAAGGTCTGAAACTACAATTACAACAAGACGAGAGGATGTAATATGGATATTTCTTTCACAATCATGAAATTGGTTTATTAATAAAAATTGTGCCAAGGCGCCCACAAAGAACACCCGGAAAATAAAAAAACATAGGCATTAGAGAACATAAATTGGTGATGCATAGCAATCATCAATGTTTTGGCTTATTCCGAAGTGCGAGGCAGCTTTAAAATGACACCATTGAAGGCCTTCCCGAGCTTAAAAATGAAATCAATACTATATGATTTATTTTTCAGATGTGATCGCCTTCCAAATATATATAAAAATGATTAAAATACAAAACATGATCCCACGCGTCATCATACCATATGACACCTTAAAAGTGGACTGGAACCAACATTGCTACTATTTGCTACAATCAAAAGAGGCACATTTTATACCAATTTGTTAGCCCAACTTCCAAGTACTGAATCTAACATCCTTAAGCTCGTAGGAGCGGTGGCGGCTATTCTACAATACCCCTTCTTATAAACTTAAACCTGCTGCAGTGTATAACAAGAATAGGGAAATAAAGGCAGAATTTACAAGGAACGCATGTCCTATGCTGCACTAAGATTCCGGTTGCTCAGATTTTAAAGCTGCACCTGGTGAGGATGCCAATGTGTGGCTCCAGCTCTGAAGGTAAAGGCTATTTGCAACCATGGAATCACTAACCAAGCCACCCTCAAGATCATCGAACTTGAGTTTAATTCTGATATTCCGAGTACTAAAAACAGCAAAGCAAATGGCAGCATCATTAATGTAGTACACGGCAAGAATTTCCATACTTGAAAACAAAAAAAGAAAAATACCTGTTCAACTGATTGTTGATGGCGGTTAGGTCTTTTGAAGGACTCTGAAAGGCACGGGTACTCTCTCCGACACAAGCATAGTAGCTTCTCGCGCTATGCGAGATTAGAGCATCCATCTGTAGATGAAAACAAATTTAAGAAACAGGATCGACTTTCTTTTTACAAGATTCATAAAAACTTAAATATTTGCAAATTAAAAGATCTTTTTTTTTTAATTCCTTTTTTCTGTATCGGCCCTTTTAAGAGTGCTTGCATTTTTAAACAAACAGTTGAGTTGCAGTAGTTATCAAATACACTCTTTCCATTTTTTTCTGGTTTTCTAGTAAATCGAAATTTGATCACTCTATGAAGAACCAAAAATTATATATAATAAGAACCTTGGATGCTCGCAATGGGGACACGTATACATTGTGCTTTGCAGATACTTTCATTGGGGACATATCAGGGAGACTCGGAAAAGAGGCAACTTTAGGTGATCCAGGGCATGGACCTAACTAGTCAATGAAGAGAGAAGCGAATTAGAATGGTTTGCATAAGCAGCAAGGACAGAATATTACATTAACACCCCCACCCCAAATAATGGAAAAAATTGAAAGGTTTACCATCATTACTATTGTTGGATTCAGGAACCTGGGTTGTTCTTGTAGTCGTTCTGGAAAGATCAAGTTCTTCAAGCAAATATTTTATGGCAGGAATGAATTTTGTATTGTAAAATGCGACAATACCAACATGATCCTGCCTGGTTCTCTGTTTTCAGATCATTAAAATGGTTAAAAACTCACTCGAAAGCAAGCACCATAGAAAATAGAGATGAGATATTATACCCCGTTCTGTTGTGTTGATGATCTGTCAACAAATACACTGCAGTAAACTTCGGGTCTACCTTGCAGTTGCTTCCTATAGTTTCTAGTAATTTCTTTAAACGGTAGTTCCAACTGAGAAAGCTGTAGGCCATTCATTCAGAAAGTAAGGGTAAAAAGTGTAGACAAATCTAACAACGCCAGCATCTAAAAGATATCATAAGAACTGACCTTTGCAACTACATAGAGACAACAAAGGATGATCTGGTCAATATGATGGTTAAAAAACAGAGAAGTCCGCTGGCTAAGTATTTGTTGAAAAAGAAAATATACACTCTCCCTAATCTCTTGAGACAGTTGTAGCCTCTCAACCATACCATTAATCCAGACAGCAGCCAACTTATTAATCTAGACAGTGCAAAAGCAACTGACATGTTAGTGACGGAGCAGAGTGATAACTGAATCTAAATCAATAGCAAAAGTTGGTGCATATTGGCAATCTGGCACCAAAATATATCAAGGGATATTTACATTTGCAATGGGTGCTAATAGGCCAACTTTTTGTGATGATACACGTAACCGTAAGGCACAACATAGTGATGCAGGACTTAAACAAATAGATGAAACTTGAAAGCCTAATTCATCTATATTTTGATACCTTACTAAAGAATATATTAATTCCTGTTTCGGCACATGTTTCTCCTCCACCAACAGGGTTAGGGCGTGTTGGACTGCAAAACAAGTACACGAAAATAAAATCCATAAGCAAGTGCTAATAGTGTAGGTTTTTCTACTTCCCTTTGAACTTGCACCATACAAGATACCTGGCAAACACAGATTGCAAAGGAGCCTTCCGAAGGTCGCTGAAAGCTAATAGACGGTCCTTCGCTGGTGATGTAAAAGAATTCCGTTCAACCAATACACTCCTGTAGTCAGTGCATTGTCTCTTCGGAGACCTGACATCCCCATTTTGACCTGAAAAAGGAACATGACCATGTAAATTAAGTTCAGGATAGAGTCGAGTTTAACACTTTCAAGTGGGAATAACTGTAATTCAATCCTATAACACAAGCCACTACAGTAGGCAAGCAAATGGGCACCAGTTACAAAGTATTCAATATCTGAATATAACTAGTGGTAAAGCTAAGCTACTAATGATTCATAACTAAGATCAAGCTACCAAAATTACTTGGTGATGTTTCATGCTTCTGCAAAGAAGGCACTGTTGGAATACCTCCGGAAAAGTTTATATGCATTGCAATTGCATCCAAAGATGGCATTGGTTCTGCCAATAAGCCAAGACGATTTATTTCGGAAGAGAGTGCAGGCCTTGCAACTATCAAGGTATTGTACAATGAGGAGCCTTTATCCCACACCATGCTTTCCAAAAGCCTCTCCTCCAGAGAGTTTAGATGCCGCTTCAGTTCTCTTGGTAAAGACTTTTCATGTCTAATGAAACTTTCTATCACCTTGCTTAGATCAAAGGCCGTGATACCAGTTCTGCCTAGAACTGTAGGAAACAGCATTGTAGCAGTCTTATGTGTTGCTAGCACTAGTTCAGCAGAACAAGCAAGCATACATCTGTGAAATCTCTCATTAGTTAACAAAGGGGTCAAGTTAGGTGCACGTAATATTTGAGCCTCTGCTGTACACATAGCTTCCAGAACCCTATAGTATAACTTAAGTGTTTCCAGTCTTCGTTGTTCCATCCATGTATCATCCATTAGGTTTGCACTTCGAAGGCTTCCAGTTAGACTACAATCATGACTACAGGGAAATATGGCCTCCAATATTATATGAGCCCTACGTATCACATCATTGGTAACATCTTTATCACAGGATGATAAAAAATGCTGTAACTCTGCTGAAGGTCTTGAAGGAAGCGGACAAATAAAAGTACGAAGCCACTTTGCAGTTGTCATTGCAGTGCTGACAGGAGTAGAGGCCACCTTTCCGTTAAGTGGCCCAAGGACACCATTTACGTGAGATGCACGATGACAATGAGGAGACAGTGGGCTTGTGATTGTCTTTGATGGTGAAGCTATTGAATCAAACTTCCTCTACTCAACAAATAAAAACCTTAGATAAAGTGACTGCTCAATGAAGCATATAAACCGAACAAGGGATAACATGCTTTCACAAATATGAAACGCACCTTAATGCCAGAAATATTCACATCCTCTCCAGACAAGCTCCCAAAAACAAGTAAACTATCTTCTTCATTTATGAACAGCCTCTCGTCCAGATCACCTCTATTACGAGTTGCATTATTGTAATTATTTTCTAAAATGCTCAAATTGGATAAAAAAGATTGTTCCTCCAGTAAACCTTCAAAATAGACCAAGCCATCTGGCATCAAAGAAGATCAGATAATTAGAAGCATAAGCAAATGAAAGCATGCTGTCCAAAATACATCCATGACTTTTGTAACAAACCTGTATCAATATGTTCCAGTGTTTCAGTTTTGCACTCGAATGCTGGACATGGCTTTTTTTTCAATATATCTTCCATCAACTTATTGGTCATCTTCAGTGTTCTCCTCAACTCAGCTTCTGAAGCATCATACATGTTGCAAAGTGATGCAAGCAAGTCAACACCTTTTTCACCTTTCTTAACTAAAAGATCAAAAAACAAAGAAATCACAATAGGAACGACAAATTTATCTCCACCAGGAAAAGAAAATAGAAATATGTAAAAGGATAAGGACAAAACACCAGTGTAGAATACTGGCCAAAAGGAACACCAGTGAAGAATAAAAAATGCTTTCTTCATTAATAAGAAGGATAGATCTATAATTTTGACTGCCACAAAAGAGCAGATAATTACCAAAGCGTGGAGAGTCATTGATCTTGAAGTTTCTGTAGCAAATAGGAACATGTAAAATGAGAATAGCCTGCAAGAAATCACAAAAAAAAGAAGTAAGAAGAAACAATTAACCTCCATAATTGCTACATGCTATAGTAAATGTCTAACAGCATATTGGAGTTGAATCTTTTGAAGCACACTTAAATGTAGTTTTCAACCTTTGCTTTCTGTCTTTTTAATAACTACTAGTTAGATTGGGATGAAAACAGACATGCAATACACAGTGCAACATGATATGAATGCAGTGACACGTGAATTTTTAGGACACGATATTATAGGGCAATAGAAACTTTTTTACACAATAACATACAATAGAATGTGTCCAGCACTTAGACATTCCACTAACAGAAGTGTCCGTGCTACACAGATTTGTAATATTATAATAAGAACAACACGTTCCTTTAGAAGAAATGGATGACATGTTATTACTTAGGAAAACCAGGTCTGCCTTCCTATAATAAACTATTAAGAAAGACACAGAAGTTGGAAAAAAAAAACATAAAACAAAAAGCCACAGAAAAGTGTAACTGACCAGTACAGAAACAAAACCATTTGCGCAAGTCACTAGGTCTGCAAAACGGCTGAATGCATGTACACGGAGTGCCAAAAACAGTAACCACCCAAAACGATGGTACTTCGACAAATAATCAGGAGCACTAGTAGCACTTTCCTGTTTTCCAATATTTGCATCACTTGACAAGAAGAGTTCCCAAAATGCACGCTTGTATGACCTTTTGTACCATTAAATAGAAAGATGCACATATTATTTACTTTACAAAATGGAGAGCTATACAAAGTACCCAGAAAATCAGGTTTTTAGGATATAGTTGCTCAGAGAAAAATAACATCATACACAGTACAAATTCCATGTAATATATGATTGAAATATAAAACAGCGATCTGTCTAAATGAGAATGCCATACGCATATCAGGATCATAAATTTGACCCTGTTATCTATCTGACAAGATTGCAATCAAACCAGGCCATAAACACGCTGCATGACCAGCAGTTGGCTTAAATAGGATGTGTCTGTGGTGTGAGTATGGTGCCTGCATGTATGTATTGAATGAATTTTTAACTTGCAAACATCTTTGATTTGCCCATCTTGTACACCGCACCACCTCCCACTGTGTGGGTAATAAACACTTAAGGAAAACACCAACATATACACCTGTTCTTGTCAATTTCAAAGGTTCAAAGCAATATAAGGAAGCACACTGCAGAATCTACACAACTATAGAACATAAATTGATGACTGAGGCAATATATCTTTTCACCATGCATTTAAAAGTAATCATCAACTTTAGTAAATCATAGTTATATTGAGGAAAAGAGAGAAATACTAGTGCCATTACAAAGTTATACGCACATAGCATATTTTAATCTGAACAGAATATAAATCAAAAGGGCACCTACTTGCTTATAAGGGTCAAGTGCTCAAAATTGGCCTGCATCTCCTTTGCCTAATTGATTAAAGTGTCATAGATCAATAATAAAATATGTCACACCATAAAGAAGTCCTTTTTAGCCAAAAAAAAAAAGAAAAAAAAAAAGAACAAATTAAACCATAGATCTATATTCTTTCACCACCTCAAGTCTACTCTCCCAATCTTCACCATACATGTTAGTCAATACAAGACCAGCTTTTACTACAAATTGACGCAACTCTTCAAAGAAATACACTATACTGCAAGACAGGAAAAAGAAAAGGAAGCTTGGTGTCGTTAAAACAGGTGTAGATAAAAAAGAACACCCATATGTATACAAAATTAACAGCATCATACTTTAGCTTTGTAGCTCTCAATATCTGGCATAACGTAAACCTATTTTCATCAGATTTTTGTTGTGCACTGTCTCCATCTTTTTCACTTAGGCGGTTCAGCGAATACAAGACAAATGAAAACCAAAACCGCTCTGCTTCTTCAACCTAAATCCAGAGTAAACGCAACTGAGTTTAGTTAACCAGAACGCAATTACATTAATAATTTCATTGTAAAAAGAAAGTTCAAAAATAACTACCGTCCTCTCAGCTGATGAAACATTAGATGAAACAAGATGTTTGGTTTCTTTGAATAGCTTCATAGCTCCTAAGCAAGTTTTCTCATCCGAAGATAACCCTTTCTGCAAATCATGAAAAAACATCATTACCAAAAAAAGGGAGCATATCTGAAATAATATTACTAAAAAGAACATATTACTACCTTGCACAAATCAGTGAATCTAGCTTCAAAAGCATCGCCATCCATGCTGTTGGAAGTTGAAACTAAAGGCTTAACGTCTCCCAACTCTTTGAAATAATCCTAGCAGCTGATTTCAAATTTCACAAATTTCGAAAATTAAAGATTATGATTCCTCGAAAAGTTTTATCAATAAACTCATAACCAGTATATTAAAGATTACGCTAGCCGCTAGAGTTGCTAAGCCCAAAAAAAACAGCAAAAGAACTAGGAAAAAAAAGCTATTATTACAAAAAGAAAAGTAAAATTCAGAACCAAAAAAAAAATTTCTTTTGTGCTTCTGAAAATGGAGAATTATCATTCAAGAATGCAAGGAAGCTTACAAATTCAGGGCTTGAAATTCGGTTAGGATCGTATCTACAGATCCAGTGAAGAAAAAAACCTTTTAACGGATCGAGAACAAGAAAAAAAAACAGTGAGAAAGCAACAGAAAAAAATTCCTTCTTTATTTTTTTATATTCTCGTTAAGAACAAGTCAAAGAACCCAAAAATCTTCCCTCTTTCTTTCTTATATGTAATTTTATCTCTCTGATTTTGGGCCTCTTTTTGTGGAAACCCTAATCAAGGAAGGATCTTTTTCTCTGTAGCGCGGGAAAATTAACCAACATAACATCATGATAGCATTCACATGCACATGACATGCGTGACTATCCAGTTATATTTTGACACCTCATGATGTAGGACTGGCCTTTTGGCGCCAAAATTGCTTAACGCCACGCCGTGACGAGGTTTCCCGCTTTGCAAAGTTAGGGAAGCGGTCTCCGTTACGATGATGTTTAATGGAATAGTTTTTGGGTTGGGTTCCGCCCAGCCGTTCACCGGTCTTGCAATTGGGCTCTTTGATTTAAGTCATTACTTTGAACGAAAATATTTTGGCTTAATCACAAATTTGGCCACTAATATTTGCATATTTTGTCAAAATGGTTTTAATTGTGGAAAATAATAAGATAAATATGTAATATATTAAATTAAAAAACAACACTTAATTTAAAGAAAATAAACATAATTATCTAAAACAAATTAACTCTATGAAAAACTTCTCAATAAACAAACATATGAAAAATTAAAATCTTTGGAAAGAAAAGAAAATTTGAAACCTTGAATTTATTCATTAAATATATTAGAAAAAGCATATTGGAGAAAATAACAAAGGTTAATGATAAAAAAAATGCTCAAAATACAGTTAAGGTTATTTTGACAAAACATACAAACATTAATGGCCAAATTTATCATTAAGCCAAATATTTTTGTTGAATATTCTTTTGTTTATAACTTTTTTTTTGTGTGTGTGTTTTATATCTGAATTTTAATTTTTTTCGCTTAAATTAAACTAGATTTTATGATGACTCAAATAAAATATTTTATGTTAAAAATATTTTTTTTAAAATTATTGACTAATAAATATACGTGGAGTATTAATAAATTTATATTTTATTACTATTGAACATGTATACTATCATTATATTTATAATTTTTAATTCGTTTATTTAAGGATAATATAAAAGTATGAAAAACAAAAATTCCATCATAATAATATTAACTATAATTTAAAATCATAGTTATTTATGTAATTTCATAACCGAATTGAAAGGGTGAATACTATAGATATTTTTTTCTTGATGAATATTTAATGAATTTTTTCATAGGCATTAAACAAACAAGTTCACAAGTAGACTTGTTCGAGGGCTGGGTAGCCCACCCGTCGGGTCGGGTTTGGACAATAATTTTTTTCACTTTGAGCCAGCTCGATTCGGCCCAAATTTAATTTAAATAATATTTTATGTTTTTAGTAGTAAAACAGAATTTAATGGTAAGCTAAGTCGACCTAAAAGCAAATTTGGACTTGAAAATTATTTTGAAATCCAGCCTCAAACCGATTCGGACCCATAAACACCTTTATTCATAAAGGAATTTGTTGATAAACTTAAATAATTTTTCTTTAAATTGAATTATAAAAAAATATAAATATTAATTAAATTGTTTTTTAACAATAAATTCAGGCACCCACGTGCAAGAATCACGTGGCTCTCATCTCATGGACATGTAGTGGAGGTGTAGAACTAGAACCAAGCAAACTTATCCTTTACTATCAATAGGCACAAAAGTTAATTTAATTGATGCCTTAAGAAGAAGAAATTGACATGGAAAAGATCAAAATTCATTTTTGGATGCACATTTGCGTTCTCGCGTCTAACAAGGATCATTTGTCCTTTCACTCTTTTTTGCGCCATGCAACTTCATGTGCTTACTTCCTCACATGTTCGCTTCTTTTTTAAACCTATATAAATTTATTTATACATCAGTTTTAAAATATTTTATAATTAAATTCATATAAAAATATTTTAAAATATGATTAATTTTTATAAAAAGAGAAAAAAACATGTAATATTCATTAAACAGTACCCTAAATATTAATATAATAAAAAGTATTTTGCAAATTTTACATAATTTTAAAAAATAATTATTTATTTACTATCAATGTATCATTTATATTAATTTTATGGTTCATGAAAATTAATTCGTTCCACATTTAAAATTACTACTTCTAATAATGTATGAATTTTATACTGACATATCTTATTATTATTGCGCTCAACAATTATTTATAAAAATCAATTCCCTATACCTTACCGACTGCCATCCACCTTTCTTAAAAAAGAAAAACTTCAAACGTTAGGAAAACCTATTTAAATAGTTCAATATTAATTTTTTTCATAAAATAATTAATTATTATATTATTTTAAATTGAAATATGAAATGTAAAATATTTTTTTATAAATTAGTTAAATAATTAAAATTATATTTTTTTCACATGTATAAATATTTTTATAAAATTTACAAATTTTATATTCAATTAATTTATAATTTAAAATTATTTAACAAAATTTTCATTGAAAATATTGGGTTTTTTTAATATTTATTAAGTAAACAACAAAGATAAAATATGTTGGTAAAAATAAGCTTATAAATTAATTAAAATACTTAAAAAAAGTTTTGAGTTTTTTTATAAGTATTAATTAATTTATAATTTATATTTTTAACACCTATAAATATTATAACTCAAATTATAACTAAAAAGGAAGGCTCCAACACTCGTCCACCCTTTTTTATTTTTTTGCCATTTCAATTATAATGGTAAAATATCAGTTTTGATCCCTTTATTATACTCAAATTTAATATTTAATCTTTATATTTTTATTTGATATAATTTAATTATCTACTTTTATAATAATATTAGGTAGTCCAAATAATTAAAATTTTTAGTTATTCTAATTAATTTTTTTAATCTATTTTTTAAAAGAAAGTTCTATTCAATAATAGCTTGGCATAATGGATTGAAACAACTGTTATGAAAAAACTTCACATCAGCTACTAAAAAATATCCACAGTGTTAATTATTTGGACTAATTAATGGCACAAGTCTTCTTTTTTTTTAGTCATTATAAGATAATGATAAATTTGTAATTTTGATCTCTCTATTACGCTCACATTTGAGATTTATTATTTATATTTTAATTTAACATAATTTTATCTTCTACTTTTATAATAACATTAGTTAACCCAAATAATTAATCTACTTAACTATATGATTAGGTGAATTTTTCTTTAAAACACCTTTCTAACACTATATATATAAATTTCTACATGAAGTGGGAATAAGAAAAAATTTGACCTCAACGTTCTTAACTTCAACTAATTAATCATATTGTATAGAGAAACCAATTTATATAAAAATTATAAATATATACTACGTTCTAAATTTAAACATAATAGAGAGACGATTACCATAATTTGATCTAAAACAATCTATGCCGAATATAATTATTGATATTTTTTATTTAATAAAATGGTAATTATTTGGTACAAGGGCAGTGGAAAATTTTAACTCTACAAGCATAGGCAAATTTAGGGGGGCTGGGTTGTTATTTAGGCCCTTAAAAATTTTTTAAAAAACTTTTAAATTAGTAAAGGTAAAATTGTACTTTGGCCCCCTAAAATTATAAAAAAAATTGATTTAATCCTTTAAAAATTATAAAGATATAAATTATAAAAAATTAAAATTTCATTCGACTCTCTAAAAATTTGTTCTAACTTCGCTCCTGTCTACAAGAGGATTGAGATTTTACCACATGTCTTGTCAATAATTTTATAAAAAAATTGTTTTTTATTTAATTTATTTGGTATAGGTGGTTATATATTTGTGGAAAATGAATGGGAGATAACAAACTAATATTTACTAAAAATTAAAATATATATATATGTGTGTGTGTGTGTCATGTAATAAAAAAGTGTGTTTGAATGAAAAGTATTCATGTTTCATTATTGATATTAACTACTTGTCGTTTACATCATTTATCATTTATTAAATTTTGGTTAATATATGTAATAGGTTATTATACTTTTCATAAACATGCAATTTAGTTTATATACTTTTATTTTTAGAAATTTAGCTCCTCTACTTTCAAATTTCAAAGTTTAGATTCAATTGTTACCGTTGTTTATTTTTTTGTTAAATTTATTAATGTGACATTTTGAAATTAAAAAAAAAACTTCACTTGACAGTATAATTAAAAGAAATGGCTTTTGTAATGAATCTGAATTTAACAAAATAAATTTAATAGTGTTAATAATTTTTGGGTAAATTACACCAACAATCACTCAACTTTGGAGTAACCGATAAAACAATCACTCAACTTTTGAAAAATAACAAAACAGTCACCACTAACCATTTTTCATTACAAACATAACAGAGCTACCATTTTCTGTTACAAACGTAATGGAGGTACCATTTTTCATTACAGTTTCACTACTGACTTAACCAAACTACCATTTTCCATCCCCCTCCCATCCCTCTCCCTCTTCTCCACCATCCCCCTACTTTGATTCTCTCTCCCTCTCCGCATCTTCCTCACTATCCTTCCTCCTACTCTGATTCTTTCCCTTTCCCCTACCATCCTTTTGCTAACCGTTTCACTCTCCCTCAGCGTTCCTTTCCCTTTCCATTTTCTATCTTTCTGCCTATTGCTACCAATTTTAAACTAATTTAACAACAAATTCTTCAACGTCGTTTTTGTTTGGAACCCTGCACCTGCAGGTCGATTCAAGTTTCCCTTTTGATGTGTTTTTATATTATTTCAATTCTCCATCAATTTTATTTGTTCTTCTAATTTATTTTTAATTTAATCAAATTTATTAACTTTTTGTTTTCTTTTACTTCAAAAATTAGGGCTTTCCTTCCCCTTTTCCACAATTGAATTTGTTTCACTCTTTTTCATATTCTGTTTTAGAGTTTACATAGCTTTTAATTTGAAACCAAAATAAAACCAATCTTTTCCTTATTTTTTTTCTTACCGTTCGGGAACTGTGGATTCTTAAGCTTCTTGCTTCTTATTAAGGTTGGTTATTTTTTGTGCAAATGAGGCTAATGCCTACAGTAATTGTTTATATTATCAATTAGGGCTTTAGATTTTATTTTTGGTTTGTTTGAAATGATTATCCTTTTGATTGTATTTGTTGTTTCTTTATGATCATCTCAAATTTATTGGACTATAGCTCTTTGGGGGTTGTTTCAATTGATTTTGGCCTTTTATTTTGATCATTGTCATTGTTGAATGCTCAATATGTTTTAGTCATTTGGTTGACAAAAGCTTCGTTTTCACGAAAATTGTGCTTTTTAATTGCAACTTATATTGCTCAGGTGCGTTTCCAAACATGTTAGACTGATTTTGTTTTCAACTTTTCTTGATCCCTACCTACATGAATTCTATTTGATCCATAACCTTCGTTATCTGTGATAGATTTGTGGTCATAATAAGCAGCAGTGCGATTCAGACTCAAGCATTTGCTTTTATGTTTATTGGTCGCCATTTCTCTCCTTTATTGCATTACAATAGATGGTCAAAATGTAATTTCACTAAGCATTAGAGCTATCTATAAGAATGTTGGGGATACAATTATAGATGACATTGGTATAGAGAAAGTCATAACTTTAAAGGATAATGACAACGAATTGAATGACTGGAAGGGTAGTTACCGCAAAGTTTTTGTGTCCACAATCATGCTTTTTACGTTAGCAATGGCTGCAACAACTAGTTTAGGTGTAGCTCTGTTTTTCTTTGTGGGAAGGCAAAGGGACAAATGGACAGGGTTAGTAAAAGGACGACAGGGGAGAGGGAAAGAATCAGAGTAGGAGAAGGGATGGTGGGGAAGACAAGGATAGGGAGAGAGAATCAGAGTAGGGGGGATGGTGGGGAAGAGGGAGAGGGATGGGCGGGAGATGGAAAACGGTAGTTTGGTTAAGTTTGTAATAAAACTATAACGGAAAATAATTAGTGGTGACTGTTTTGTTATTTTTCGAAAGTTGAATGACTAAATTGAAATGTAAATGATTGTTTTGTTAACTATCTCAAGATTAAGTAACTATTGGTATAATTTATTTTTATTTTTTAGCACTCTACCATTATAAATACTATGACTTATTGGACTTGACAGATATACTAATAATTTTACATCTATCTTGCATGTCCAAAAATCTCACTACGTTAGCATAAATGTTTTTTAAAATATTCACTAGACTGAGCTTGATGATTAATTTGTTATCTTATTGAAGAATTATATTTTAATATAAAAAGAAAGTGGATAATGTATACCTTTTAGTCGGAGTGATATACGTATAGTTACCTAGTACCTAGGACTATCAGAATCTGTGCAACTTGCCGATAAATGAAGCTATTTTTAGCTAACGTGGTGGACTGCAGCAAAAGGACCACAACAGCCACGTGTCAACAACATGGGTTACCAAAATCTCAAAGTAATGGTTGGAAGATTAAGAGGTGGAATAAAATGATTACAAGTGGAGCAATGAGAATGCAGTTTTTGATGGAGGATTCTCAACCACTAATGAATTCCATATTATTTCTCAGCCACAAATTCTTTTCCTCTTGCCCCTTCCTGTTTTTTAAAAGCAGAAGTGTGCACCACACTCAAAATCTTTTCATTTCTTCCTATGAATCGACGTTTCTCTTTCATTTGCAACTTGTTTGTTTACTAAGGGGCAAAAAAAAAAAAAAAACAGCCTGCAAATACCACTGCCGCCTTTGGTTTATAGCTTCTAAATCCAACTAGAGAACTAGGTTGTCTTCATTTCCTCAGCTAATTCACTACAAGGTTTGATTCTTCCTCTTCTTCTGTTTGGTTGGTTGTTCTGTTTTTTAGCTTTCTTTATGTATGTTTGTTGGAAAATATCTGAATTTGTTTTTAGTTCATATAATTTGCGTAAGAACTTTAGTTAATCCTAATTCAAAACTTTTGAACTTGGTAAGTTTATTTATTTATTTTTTAAAAAAAAGGGTAAGAACTTGGGTTGGTTTGTATGTATAGAAAATAAGGGGTTTAGTTCTTTTTCTTCTGGAAAATTTTGAAAAATTTTAGAATATATTACAAAATAAGAACTTAAATTCATCTTGATTCTTCATATCCGTATGGACTGAAAGTTTATTTTGATTCATGATATTGCTTGTTTAGTGATTAAAAAGTAAGGGAAGTATGATTACATCATCAATTTTTATTCTTTATATTTGCCCATGAATTATTTGGTCTTGGAGAGTATAAAAGCTTGATGGGGGGTTTAGAGAGTTTCTTTTAATTTGTGAGGGGTTTCTATGATTTTCTTTTGTAATATGTTGTTATCTTTGTTTTTTTCAGTAAAATCACATGGATTGGTATCTCTGTAATGGTATGGAGGATCTTGTTGTCCCCAGAAATCAAGAATTAGAAGATAATATCCCTTCCCCAGAAAGTTGGTCAAAATGGGAATTCAGCCCTCCTGAAAATTTTAACGATGAATGCTTTGGCGTGGATACGAATTTAAGTGGTGGTAAACCCAAGTTTAGCGGCAAATTATGCCCCGATGTAGCTGATGTTAAGGATCCATCGACCTGTTCGAGTGTATATGGAGGTTTCTTGAATCAGGGTCACATTTCTCAACAGCAGACGGATTACCAGCTCCACGATTTCGGCAGATTCGAGCAGCTCGATGACATATTCTTGTACTAAGCTTAACTCCTGGAATTACCTTTCTTGCCTGTGGGAAAATCATATAGTTATGAATAACAGATGCTCGGACATCCCATGATAATTGAAGGGTTTGGAAGGTCCGGTCTATATAATTCTGTTAAAAACTATTTGTTCTTCATTGAAATAAGTAGCCACCATTGCAACTGGTTAGAAGTTGGCTGTTCTTCTTAATATGTTCTCTTTTATGCTATGGTTAGAAGTGTTTTATAACATAGGTTAGCCGTTCAATATTCCATGGGATGTTCGGATTTACTTTCGGTTTCGATGTTTTACCTTTGAGATCATATGGTTCTTGTCTTTTCAAATCATCACTCTCTTTGGATTTCTCCATATTGCAGGGGTTCCTTACTGGAAGATCCTACTTGGAGTGAAGATCTTCAAAAATCGTTTTGCTTTTCTCCTGAGTACGAGTGCGAGATGATGGCAACTGATCATCTTCTGGAAGATGTAAGTTTGGATTTTCAAAGTATTTCAAGCAATGAACATAGCATGGAAACAAGCATAGTATCTCAAAACTTGTACGTTTCGTACCGTGCAAGTTCTGAGCTTGAATTGGCTGATGGTAAAGCTGAGATTTTTCCCTTTTCACCAATGAACCAAATATATATTGAATACTAGGCTAGCCTTCTGTCTGTTATTAATACATGTATGTTGCAGATGTTTATTGTATATATAACCTAAATGCCCTGCATCTACTCCGGTCTTGCGTAAGAGAAAGAGCATCAACCCTTAGTAATAGAGGAGTAATCCGAGCCTTTTATTCGTTTCATAAGATTTTTTTTCTCTAAACTAGCCTAGGCCGCAAAAGATATGTTGCAGGCTTTTATGGCTATATGTTTTTAGTTCAGTTGAAAAATTGATTCCGTGTTCTTGAAATTACTTTTGTCAAAATAAACTCCCTTGGTGAATCCGATGCAGCAGCTTCAAAGAACCTCTAGAAATATCCAGGGCAATCTGCCATACATACATTGCATCATCCTATGCTTATATTATGAAATTTAATGTAGTTTTGGAGTTTATGAGATTAACTAATGAATGTAACTTCTGTACAAGGCATCTTTTGCCAAAATCTTGGTTCCTCCTGAACAGATAACTGCAAACGGACTTGTCTCAAAAGGAATGTCACTTGAAGAATCGGTTTTGAAGGAGCTTGAAAAGGTGACGGCTCAGGTAAAAGACTAAACAAATGCATACATCTACTCATCAACGATTTTTATAAAAACAACTGCTTATAAAAATTTCCATATTTTGATTTGTTCAGCTGTCTGATAAGACTCGAATTTGCTTCCGAGATGCATTTTACCGTCTTGCCAAGAACTCGAAACAGAATCCTGTAGCATTAAACCAACAAGGAAACCTCCATGTTCGAACTCATTCTCCGAAGTGGACAATCTCAGAGGAGAAAATAAGGCAAGCTTTTACTACGATTTGGAGTAATTTTATGTTTTTTTCTTATGTTAAACTTCCTTCTTCCGGTCCCGAGTTGCATGAACTTGGTACTCTTGGCCCTTTTTTTTTTCTTCTTTTTCCATCCTGCTATGTGCTTGTTTAGACATTTTAAGCATGTTCTTGGTCGGAAGATAATTTTGATATATTTTTTCAGGTCTGGGAAAAAGGAAACAACTGAATCAGAGACCAACACCATCGATCGAACTATCGCGAACCTCACCTTCGATAAGATGGATATGAACGTTCGAGACTTTCCGGTTTGCCACACCCAACAACTCTAAGCAAAATTGTCATCGAAGTGACTGGAAAAGCAAACACGAGTTTCAAGTCAGTCGCTCAGAGATCCATTACGCTAAGCACGAAGTGATGCCGGAGTTGCAGACATGGATATGCCTCGAGACTGATGCAACCGACAAGAAATACCATGACTTAGAAAGAATGATTGAAAGGGATGCTGAAAGGAAAAGATTTAGATTAAATTCGTTTGGGTGTGTTTCAATCATTGAATATGTGTATATGTTGCTGCTGCTCTCTGCTCGGCTCGGCTCAGTTTTGATATAAGCATTTGTAGAAATTGCTTCGAATTTCATAGTACCATGTGTTAATTTTGACTCACCATGAATGTTACATAAGTATGTATTCAATTAGTGTGGCCATACCATAATTGGCAACGCTTTAATGCCAACATGCTGAAGTTTCCAAGACCGTTGTTTAACATCAATAAACGGTGTGTTCTTCATTGCACCTGAATGCATGCGATTTTCCATTGTTGAATATGAAAAATATTTTATTTTTTAAAGTTAAAAATGCGATAAAAATATTTTTTCATTTTTATATTTAGAAGTAAAAATTATAAAAATTATTTTATTTATTATATTAGTTATTTAAAAATACATATTAAAAATTAGATTAATTTATATTCACGCCTACCAAGAATTTAATTAATAAAAATTTAAAAATCTAAGAATTACATAATTAAACTATAAAACCAAAAGTCGTATTGAAATCTAAATTCTAAATTAGAACTAAAGTCTAATTTAACCTAATTTGAAATTCTAAAGAATGTATCTTAACTTGAAATCTAATTAAACTCGTCTAATCCTATATTTTTGTAATTCTAGAACTAAAATTTAAGACCTAAAATGCTAAATAATTCTAAAATCTAATCTAGATTTGAAACTTGCTTAAAGTCTAATTGAACTAAGAAACCTTTCAATTTCAAACATACAACTTAAAACTAAAAACCTAATTCAGCTAAAAGTTCTAAATATATAATTTAAACATAAAATTTAAAACTTATTATCCAATGAATGTAAGGTGTACTTAAAAATTTAACAAAACTTGAATTGAATGTAAAACATATACAATCTTAAATAAAATATCTAAAATAGAATACAAATCTACCAACAATAAATCAACCACAATCTCACTTTTTTAGGGACCTGATGAAGCAATAACCCTTTTTAGATTGATTGAAAAAGGGTTGTGTTAGGTTTGCCCTTTTTGAAATTAAATTTAAATAACCCTTAAAAAATATAAGAATAACAAAAATATACCCTTCTAATTTTTTTTAAAAAATTTGTAAAAACCAATATAAATTTGGGGAAATTTTTTGAGGATATATTTGGGTAATTTAAGTAAAGATTTTATATAGTTTTAAGTTTATTGTTTTTCACAAAGAAATGGCAATGGTTTATTTTTGTTATTTTTATATTTTTTGAGAGCTATTTAAATTTAATTTCAAAAGGGGACAGATTTAACATGCAAATAGATTAAATGTTGAAAAGTACGATTAATGGCACCCTTTTTTTTCAATCAATCTAAAGGGTAATTACTTCATCATGTTTCTGAATATTTTATATAATCACACTTTAATCCGGTGTCATCACTAGAAATTATTATTTTTTTAAAAATGTAATCATTGGCCAATGATGGGGGCTGGTGCTGTCAATGTATCTAGTGACAGCGGCAAGCATTGTAGAAATCAGATTATTTAAGTCATGATTTTTAAATTGAGTCATTTTCGTAATTAATTAAAATTTTTGGATTAGTTGGAAAAAAATTTGCTTTTCCTATCATGCTGTTAGGATTTCAACCCTAACCTGAAACATGGAAAATGAAATAGGGATATTAAGATGGGCTTCGATAGAATTGTGACCTCAAAAGAAGATTGGGTTTTAGCAGTACAAAATTGAGGTTCGGCTAATTTTCCCCTCCATTTGCTGCTCAATCCCAGATTCTCACCTTGGGTTTCAATTTTGGACTAAAGGAATCTCCTAAAAACTTTAAACACGTCTTATTCCATTTCGATTTAATTCATGAACAACAACAATTGATTTTTGAATAAAATTAGAATTAATTATTGAAATTAAAACCCCTTTTTTTCATACCTCAATTCTAAAGTCGAAAATACGATTTTCAATGGTCCAAGTATGACCCCAAAATAGTTCATATTTTCTTTTGATTTTCTGGAATCATTATATTATGTTATATTTATATTCAATATTTTCGTTTATTATACCCATTAATATATTACATATCAAATATTTGTAGTAAATTTTATATTATATGTACTGTATTTTGTATCTTAAATACATTATATATTTCATGTATTTAGTATATCAGGGACGAAGCCAGAAAACTTTGTTAGAGGAGACTGAAATTAAATTGTGATTTTTACGATAATAAAAATATAATTTCAACATTTGAGTAGCCTTTATTTTTATAATTTTTAAATAATTAAATCAAAATTTTATTATTTTTAAGAGGTAAAGTGTAATTTTACCTTTTACTAATTTAAAATTTTAAAAATTTTAAAAGATATAAATGATTTTTCTTTCATTTTAAGATACCCCTGCAGTATATATATATATATATTTCATTTTTCGAATTTCAGATAAAAATTAAAAAAAAATCTGGAAACTGTTCAAGAATCAAAGAAAAAGAAAAAAGATTTTTCGAAAAAATAAATAAAAAACTTTCAAAAAATCAATAAAAAACTTTCCTTTCGAAAATATGTAAAAAAAATAACATCAGACGTTTAAGAGAAAATTTTGGAGTGATCTTAGAAAAATCTTTCATTATTCCTTGATACATACACATTTCTTTTTACCTCCAAAAATCATTCCCAAAAAATCTGTGATTCATGGGAAAAGGAAGGAAACTAGCACAACGACAACACGTAAAAGAAAAATACTCAGAAACAAGAAGGAAAAAAATAAATAAAGGAGCAGAGGATTGCAGAACTTCTGCTTCTGCAAGTCAGAAACCTTCTTTTTAAGATATATTTTAGAAAAAAATTTCTTCTTTTCTTTTGCTTGCATGTCTTCTATTTTATGAAACCCTTTTTTAATGAAATAAAAAAGAAATGTATCATCTTTAAAAAAAGTATATTTTGGCAACATATGAAGTTTTCGGTGCCGGAAATTGAAAACTTTGAGTTTTCCTGTGCCGGTGAGTAAACTGTTAAAGCAACGAAGAAAGTGGAGGGATCAAAGATAAAAATAGAGAAAAAGCTTTATTTTTCAGAACAAGTTGGAATGAAATAAAATAGCTGATGACTAGTTTCTTATCCTGTGAGATGTAAGTATTTATTATATATATATATATATATCTATCTATTAAATTTTATTAATTTTAAAATTCGTAATGTTTGTTAAATTAAATGATTAAAAATAAGTATTTGTGCCATATTGAATTTAATAAATATTTTAAAGATTTTATTCAAATCCATAATTACTATAAGAGGTTGTTTTGGAACTAAATGTAACAATTAAAAGTTAATAGGGATTCATATCATAATTTTTAAAAATTATTAAATAAATTGATTTCAATAAATTTAAAAGAGAATTAAATTGTGGAACTATTAATATTTAAAGAATTTACGATGCAAATAATATTTAAATATTCAAATCCATTGCATTGAGTTGATTGTATATTAATAATTTCTGAATTAATATTTAATTATTCAAATCCATAATTTATTTGCTTCTTAAATTCTTTTAAATATTAATACTTCCACAATTTAATTTCTCTTTTAAATTTATTGAAGTCAATTTATTTAGTAACTTTTAAAAAATATTATATATAAATTAATCACAGTTATTATAGGAATAAAATTCTCTTCCTTTTTTAATTTTATTTTATCTAAACACTATAATGATTAAATGCATATTATTTGTGAAACATTTAAACATTTAAAATATTTTAATTAATATAGCATAAATTTTGTACTAATTTTTTAGTAAATAATTATAATATATCTTAATTATTACACACACAACCAACCAATGCAGAAAATTTATTTGACATTTTAATTATTGAAATCAGTTTAAATATTATGATATACAAGTAATAATTTAATGTTTTAATTGTTGTGGAACTATTAATATTTAAAGAATTAATGCAGGAAATGGATAAGGAGATTTACATGATTTAGTACCCTCAATTATTGAATTCATGTTGAATTAATTGATTAATAATGTTGCCATTTCAAAATACATATCGATTTTTGTAACAACCCACAATATAAGAGGTTCCTTAAAATAGATATTATTTGAAGTTAAAATGAAATAAGAGGAGGGCAGTAGCCAATGGTTAGACATGTCCAACTCCCCCTAAATACCCTTTTCTCCTTTATTTTATTTTATTTTATTTTCGGCAGTAGGGGTTAATTCTCATCCAACCACTTAAAGTTTGAAAACCTTAGATATATAGTCCTTTTTCCTAATTACAAATGAGTTATTGCTTTCTTTTCCAAATCAAACTAAAATTTTGATTTTCTCCTCCCTATTTCTTCTACCTTTTCCTGTCCATCTTCTTTGCAAATATTTTCTCTTCATTACTGTGAATTGTTATTGCTTATTCTGAATCAATGCCAATCTCCATTAACTTGTTTTTCTACTGGAATCATACTCGTCGTTAGAAACCCCCAATTAAATCCTGAAGTTTGATCTTGAATCTTTATAAATTTTCTTTCTAACGATAATCTTGCGATCGATTAAATGATTTTTCTTGATTTTTCATCGAAACTTTCAATAATCTTGATGAATCTTTAAATCAATTATTAATTCTTGTGTAAATGTCATTCGAAGGACTCATTTTAGGTGCATCAACCTAGATTTGAGCGCAAGAAATGTCAATCGAGATCCCGGTGTCAGGTGTGTGTTTTTTACAAGTGAATCGACGTAAAACCGTGCCTAGAATAGGGCCATGCGGCTTGCCACGTGTGTGGTCCATACGACCCATGTCCCCCTGGAACCCTAAGATAGTTTGGATATAATATTAATATAAATGTTAATTTGTTTTAGTGATTTTAATTAAACATTTAATTATAGAAATATAAATGTTATGGGCGATAATTGTACAAATTCACAATTAATATTCTTGAAATTTGAAATTAATATAATGGAGGGTAATGAAATTAAAAAAATGGTAAAATAAAAAAGAAAAAATAACATTATCATGATTTATATGGAGAGGTAATTAAAGTTTTTATCATATATACGTTTGACACGAGTTTAAATCAATGTATGTTGAAATTAAAAATAATTTAGTTATAATTACTAATGTTAAATATTTGTGATTAGTTAATTTCAAATTGGTTTTTATAATCAATAATATTGGTATCAACATAATCAAATGATGTTTATAAAGACATCTTGATGTTTTTTAAAGAAAATTGATCTTGCCATATCTTATACAGTTAAAATTTTATATTCTTTGATATTATTTAGTGATTATATGTAATTGGAAAATGTATAAAATTAAATAGTATATTTATTATTAAAAAAGATCTATGGTGGTAGAAATTTGCGACATTTATGGACAAACTGCTACAAACTTAAGTTTTATCGATGTTTTAGTTGGATATGGAAGATTTTTTTTCGTAACATTATTAAAGAAATTTGAGATGTAATAATCTTATGATACTGAATCAAAGTAGATTACATATATATTTCTTTTTTGAAGATTCACATTCAACTTCTCTGCAAAAAAAAAAATGGTAATAGGCATGTATTGCATAATATATAATTAATAATTACAAAAAAACAGCATTACCCGGTAATTTCCTGATTTCTTACTATTATTATTCAAGTTCAACTTACTTCTTGTTTGTATTGCATACCCTAACTAGGAATGTGACTTTACAACATTTGATATACATTGGAAGGTATTTGTCGTAACCATTTTTTGAAAAAACGGGAATCGACTTAAATTTTGAAAATGAAAATGAATAGAGGGAGTCGCCACCAATCCTTTTTTGATGAGGTGTGATCGGGTCACCTCAAATTAATCATTTTAATAAAAGTTAAGATTTACTAAAACGATAATTTTTTGGTTTACGAAAATCAGAAAATGAGTTCGGGAGTCGGTTACACACGAGGAAAGATTAGCACCCTCGATATGCCCAAA